>NC_134475.1:10135331-10390437 GCF_964194025.1 Convolutriloba macropyga
TCTGAAGACTAGATGCTTGAAGAACCCGGAAAACAAAGAAAATTTCTTAGTTGTACAATTAATTTCAAACGACGCGATCAAAAAAAGTTAGACCTAAAAAAAACAACCACTGTTAGCACTGAAGATCTCCATCTTTCGTGCACAAAATGAAAAACGATGATAACATCTGACGATGATTGAAAAATTTTGTAAAATTTCTTTATTGAAAAAGTCTTGGAGCAAACCAAAAATTTCTCAGATATATTGAGCAAGAGTAAACAACTCGTTGTGTTATTGACAATTGATTCTCAATTATGGATCAACTCAATCCCTGAATCAATATTAGGGCACTTATACAACATGAGCAATGAGAAACTGTTCTGACCATCTTGCATGTTCGACAGTCATCAATTTTAGCAGTAAATCGAAAACCCATAAAATGGATAATAAACACGCATGCACTAGAATTGATCGCGATAAATTCAAGCAATCAGTAGTCAAAAAACCTTTAAATCATTTTTGGTACACTAATAATGACTTTCTCATACAGCAATGGTACGACTGGCTTCACAAACTTTTCGATGAAAAATACCAAAGTTACATCCCAAAGTGCGGAATGAGAGCTGGGTATCAAATTCCACTTCTTGTCTTATTAGGAAACTGAAAACTGTTAAGTAAACAAATTCAAAGCACCATCGAAAGCTGCATCAGATAAAATTTCTGCTTTCGAATATCAAATCTAGCAAAGTAATCAAAATGATCAGGAACAATGTGAATCGGAATCAGCTATCAGAAGCACTCACAGTCAGAGTTGAAACATGCGCATAAGCAGTAATCAAAACCCAAGCCGTTTCTTTAAATGGCGATTCCTCAAAAAATTTGATCAAATTTCAACACTTAAATCAGAAATGTTTACAATAGTGTTCACGGCCAGCTGTTTAAGAAAAACTGATCAATTACATGCAATAAAAAAGCAAGGCTATGCAATTGCTGATATGAAACTCAAAAGATATTTCTTTATACCAGAGTAACAGATTATCAACATCAATGTGAGCATTTGAAACACCATGTCTTTTCTTTTTCAAAACAATACATCAAACAGAAATTGTGAACATTAACAGGTTGTGACAAACAGTTTAGATGAAAAATGGAAAATAATGGATACAACGGGCGTCGTGGCACACCGGAAATAACGTTTGGTGTGGCAAAACACACATTTTTTTTACTTTGACTATCTGAATTCGATTGCTAAATTAAGAAAGTGTAAACATTTCTTGGACCAACCAGAAAATTCTTCTAATTTCCTGATCACTAGCATTTGTAGAACAGAATTGATCGCCTTTTTGACATAAAACTGAACTGCCCTGAAGTCAATGTTGCAATCATATGCTTTGTAGGATATCATCAAATATTTCAGTAACTCTGTTGCAATATTTCTATAATTAGAGAACTATCGATCAACTTAAAATTTCTCTTCACTCTCGGAGACTAGAGAGACAGTCTGACAATATACTATTGGGACAACAATTTTCATTATCTAGAAGCATGCAAAGATCTTTTCTTTTTGTGCCCCTAGTAAGTATAGTGCCCCAGTTAAACAGCAAGTGTCATTTCATAGTAAATCAATTAGTTAAAATATGGCACGTGCGTCTTGTTTATGCAATTAGTATACCACCACTAAGCTGAGGGTTACAATATTTCTATAATTAGAGAACTATAGATCAACTTAACATTTCTCTTCACTCCCGGAGACTACAGAGACAGTCTGACAATATACTATTGGGACAACAATTTTCATTATCTAGAAGCATGCAAAGATCTTTTCCTTTTGTGCCCCCTAGTAAGTATAGTGCCCCAGTTAAACAGCAAGTGTCATTTCATAGTAAATCAATTAGTTAAAATATGGCACGTGCGTCTTGTTTATGCAATTAGTATACCACCACTAAGCTGAGGGTTACAATATTTCTATAATTAGAGAACTATAGATCAACTTAACATTTCTCTTCACTCCCGGAGACTACAGAGACAGTCTGACAATATATTATTGGGACAACAATTTTCATTATCTAGAAGCATGCAAAGATCTTTTCTTTTTGTGCCCCCTAGTAAGTATTGCGCCCCAGTTAAACAGCACGTGTCATTTCATAGTAAATCATTTAGTTAAAATATAAAATGTGCGTCTGGTGTATGCAATTAGTATGCGACCGCTAAACTGAGGGCACAGATGGAAAAGATCCGCAAATCACTTTAATAAATTTGTGTAACAAGTGAAATTTTCAACTAACTTGTCCACTTGCGGTAATTCGGGATTGTACTAAAAATATTTGAAGGAAATGGTAACATAATTTGATCATTTTCTCAAGATATTGGATAAAATGTTGTCAACGCCATGGGAAAAGTTATTTCAGCCCATCGGCAAAAGTTCTCTGTGTCTGTTACCGTAACTCCAAGGTCTTCGAAAAATATCGCTGAAGCTATTCTTAGCTCTCAATTTAGTTCTTCTGAACTTGCATAAACAGAAGCAAAAGCAGTCATTGGAACAATTGCGTTTCAAAAAAAAGTTCCTTTTGTACGAGACCCAGATTTCATGGTTAGAGTGAAAGTTTTCGAGATTTTAATGGATCATTTTAATGAAAATTATACTGAATATTATTCAAAACCAAAATTTTCATTTAAAAAGCATTTGTCTAACTCAAGTGAGTTCTACAGTTTTTTTCAATTAATGCAATTCTACGGTCAAAACATGAGTTTTTTCAAGAACTTAGTTTCCGCACTTGAGGTTTTGTTGTTAATTGTGTATGTAGAAGAATTGAACGCACGGCCATTTACGACGTATTGGCAGCACTAAGCAAAAATGCGATTATTTCACAAAATGCAATCAATTGACCAAATATGATCCAGTCGATCTTTTAGGCTTAAAAATATTTAGGATTAAATATCTCCTGCTCGCCAAACGTTAAACTGAGACTACAGAAAGTTACCTCAGCCATCTTTACTTCTAAGTTCAAAACTAAAAATGCCAAAACTTCTGTAAAAAAATTGATGACTACGACGGTAACGGTTGTTGGAAAAAAAGCGAAAAAATGCAAGTTTACATGTTAGACTGCTTGCTTTAGAAGCCGGTTTTAATCAACAAAAATTTGGCTTTTTCTTTCATTCTTTATATCAATACAGAACTAATCCAATAAACTTAGTTTTTCTTCGCAAAATTTTTAAAAATAAGTTTGCGGAAGCAGTAACCGTTTATGACGCAACAGCTGTTTCTGCATAATTTTTTCAAAACTCAAAAACTCTTGAACTTCGCTAGATTTGTTGAATGTATCCTAAATTTTGAATCATTTGGATATTTTCCGTTGGTGTCCCACATTACGTTCTGTACCGGTTACGAAGCACGTGTCATTATGTAGTTAATCGAATCTTATTCGTTTGAATCATTACCCAGATTAGTGGATGTATATTATTTTTACACCCCAGACGCACGTGCCAATATTTACGCAAGTAATTTGTCCCATTTTATCCAAAAATTTAAAAGACAAGAAAAAATACTGATTAAAAAACCAACAAACAATAAAAAACAAAACATAATCAAAAGAGAAAATGAACTATGCATCAACTGAGATTGTTACAAAAGAGTACCGGGATATAATCGCAAATTAAAAAAGCAGGGGCAGAGTTTAAACATCCAAAGAGTATAAACAACTTTTCCAGCATACCAAAACTGATCATTAAAAATGACAAAAAAAGTACATACCTCAAGAAAAAGGTCAATGTTTTTCTTAGATTTGTTGCAACAAGTGAAATTTGCCTTAAATGCGGCCAATTGTAATTACTTTGAATTTTACTGAAAAGATCTGAGGGAATTGGTGTCAAAATTTGAGCTTTTTTCAAAATAAGGGATGGAATATATTCAACGCCCATAGAACTGCCATTACAGATCACCAAAAAATTCTCTATTTGTCTTGCCGTAGCACTAAAGTCTTCGAAAAAAAATTGCTTCAGCTTCTCTTTGTTCTCAGTTCAGTTTTTCGCAATTTGCGTAGTCAGAACCAAAAGAACATAATAATCAGCTTTCAAAAATAGGTATCCATATTTTCATTCATGATGCCAAATATAATGAGTTTTTTTAGTTTTTGGTTCAATTTTTGGGCGTTCTTTTTACTAGTCTTAGAAGCTTTTTTGCCATAGCTTCTTAAAACAAAACTTCATGCCAACTGCACTTACGCTTGTTGGCAAAAGTAACCGAACAAAATACATGGTATACCGGCTGTATTAGAAGCTAAAACTTTTTCAACATAATTTTGACCGGCTCTTTTGTTTACTGATGAACCCATAATTGACGCAAAATTATTAGAAGTTGAAAAGATCTATTTTCGGTAATACGGAAAATATCACGTACAGAGTAAATCCAGATGTATGTTGGCCAGATTTTCATACTCAATTCTTTTTTGAGTCCCACGTGAAATTTGTTAACCTCAATCTTGCCTCCATTGTTTAAAACAAAATTACCATTGTAAATTCAACGACTTTATGAGCTGTTAAAAAGAATTCACGTAGGTTTCAAACTACAGCTGCTAATGACAAACAGAACAAATTCTGTCTGGATTGGAAAAAAAAACAATCTTCAACTGATCAAAACGTTCAACACAGAACTACAAAGCGGATTTTCCACAAAACAGTGTTGAAAAACGAAGATAGACTAATTGAATTTGACATCTTGGGTGCTCTAAAACGATTTCTATGACGTTCTGTTTTTAGCGAAAACAAAGCAAGAAGTAAATATTACGATCCCGTATCCAGAGGAAGGCGTGTGATGGCAACTAGTCCCTGTCGAGACAAGCCAATCAATATAAAGCTCTTTATTGCTTGGCAACAATTCATCGGACCGACCCACTTCGCTAGGAAAAAAAATCATGTAGTATCTCATCAGCAACAGTGTGGACCCTAAAATTTAAATACAAAAAAGATCAATTAAAGATCAAACGGATCAAAAAATTCATACAAACTCCAAGCACACATGCTGTTTTTAAACAGCGATGTGCTACCAACAAAATTATTGCTTTCTATAAACTTTTCAACAGACCGTTGGATAAACTACTCGTTTTTTAAAATGTACTCAGAAAACTATCCCATACATTTCTAGGACGCTGCTCACTGTAGATTTCTTCGAAGTTTTGTAAAAAGGGAAAAACCATATGATAGACTGGACAACACAAATTCCGAATATTTTGAGAAATCAAATTGAGGTCACGAAAGGTCGCTAACCGAACGGTCCATTTTTGTTATGTGTTTTTATCAACAATCTGCCAAACATTATTCGGACAAAAAACTGACAAGATCTTCTGACACGGTACAGTTCTCTAGTCTCTAGGTGTGTATCTATCTAACAACTTTTCAGGGAAAACTCATAATTGCAAATAAACGCTTGGTTGAAAAAAATCGGTTTTAAAATCTTTAGGAAGACACGTGAAGCCAAATGCTAAAACATTGATTTATCTGGGCCTCTAAAATTCACTCTTGCGTCCTTTAATTCTGTGTGGTTTTCCGTACGTAGTGTTGCTGTGAAAATCTTTTTGTTGAAAAATTCCAGAAGAGAGCGGTAAAAAGGTTTACAGGAAACAGAGAAACAAGTTACGTAAACCAGTTGCCTCTATTGAATATTGTACCACTTCCCTTGTTTTTTTTTTGACTGAACAACAATTTGATGCTCATAAAATTATCCGAAGCAAAGAATGCGAGATAGTACTGCTGATGTCCAAGAAGATCAAGTACGACTACCAGCGAACTTCATGATTTAAAGAAAGACAAAAAGAGAAAACTTGATATGAAGTTTTTTCATCAGAATTGTGAACTTATCATTCAACTAGGCAAGTATAGAGATAAATTTTTAAAAAATTACATTTGCACGTAATGTGGAAATATGTCAATGAAATGTTTTCTGAATGTAAAAACTGAACGTGACAAATTTTTTGGCAGTGCAGCAGCTGCAGAAAAAACAGGACACTGTTTTAATCATGACAAAATGCCAAATGTCTCGACGGCTGTCTCCAAACAATAACTCTATTATGACTGGAAAATTTGACCAGATTGACGTAGGACCCAGAAAACCCTCCACAATTCGTCAAAACAATACAACACGTTAACCAAACAAATACCAATAAATCAACGCACGGCTCTTGGACGACGATTTTCTGGCAAATGATAATTATTTTTTACTAAGAGTCTCAAATAAATTTTAGATTCTCAGGAAAAATTTGGCTAGAGTCCTAACTTTACAAAATGTGAGTTGTAATTTCTAAGAGAACCAATTCTGGCTCGGAGAAAAAAGATATTCGTATAAAAGCAGGAGCAGCAGACTATTTTGTGATCTTGGGATCCCATGTCGGAAGGAAAATGAAGTGTTGTCCGCTCTCGGTAAAAATTACAGATCTGGAATAAATTTCAGAAGATCTTGATAAACTAGATTCGTATTCTGGTTTTTATCTCCTCTAAATAGTTTCTGTAGGCCGAAACTGTTTTCTTCCTAGAACACGGCGTTTTTTCTATGAACACGTCAATTTGAAATCAAGGTCTAGTACGGTAACAAAAGTAGGCCTGGTTAAGAACGCGATTCTCGAAGCAGTCTCGCTCCATCAAGCGCTGGTCTATAAGCCTCATCTGCCCCAATAATTACTCTTCCCGCTTTCTTATCGTCAGCACTGGGCGCGCACTTGACTCTAGATCACTTTTTCAGTGACAAATATGTTGACTCAACTTTCAAAATGGCTAGGAGAGCTGGTATGAGAAGATGCACTCTAAAAAGGCATCTAACACTGAACCCCAAAAATATCGGTTAAAGCGAATTTACGAGAAAATCACTCAAGAACTCGTTTTCAATTTTTGTTTTTTTTTCATTCAAACGTATTAATACCTTCAAACACGTGTTTGATTCCCAATGGTTAAATGTAACTCCCTGCCAAAACCTATATCTGAAACCATCCAATCAACAACTAACAATCTAAATATTTTTGCACCTGGTAGCTAGGGTCTGTGAAGCCTGAAAATGCTCATGTGGAATAACAATTGAGCCCGACGGCTATCAAGTTTTTTCGTCCCAGTTGCGCAGGGAGACAATCTTCTGACGCAAACATCAACCATTTGATAAGGCAAAAATTAGTTTCAGGGTGTAAATCCTCAGTACTGCAACCAAGACACCTCTACAGAACACACAACAGGACACCCGATGGGCTTACAGTTGTACAGTGGAACAATGGTACGCAGCATTTGTGGGCAAGTATAATAGTGCACTTGCTTACCCCTGTTCACCTTTAGAGTGGATAATTCTGCAACTCAAGCTGAGCAACTGCAGAGTCCAAAGATCTAAAGTCAACAAAACCTAGAGAGGTAGACTTTTGTTTCAGCCTATGACTGTGAGATGCAAAGACCTGCGGGAGCCTGCAACAAAGTTTTTTTTACAGAGGTCTCTTTAAAGTTCTCTGTCATTTTAACAACGTACCCAGAGCCGGCGCCGACTTAAACGGAGAACTTCCTTGGCGATCCAGGTTTGAACTGTGCGTATGTTTGTATATGTGAATGAAAAAATAAAATCTGGCGGGGTTCTCGTATTGTAGCTTTTTACTTTTGTGTACTGATGTAGAAGAAATTAAATTGTGAAGTTAAAAGTAATTCTGATGTTTAAAAAAAAGACATTTGACATTTAAATTCATCGTTAGGCTAAAACCGTTTCACAAATTGTTGAGTGATAAAAATGAATAAGCATATACATTTGTCTGAGACAACAATTAAAACAATTTTTTGTACTACCTTGAAACTCAAATCGAAAATTCCGTATATCTATTATTGAGCCTATTTTCAACTTCATATCTACCTCTGTTATCATTCCTGTTCCGCATTTTTTGATTCTGGCAATATTTTGTATTTCTAAGATATTTTTTAATTTGCCCTAAACATAAGTATACCTCTTGTTGTGGTTTTGCAAATTTTGTTTTGTCATGCAGAAATGTTTTTTGCCCTATTTTTCCTGTCCGAAGTCAAAATTTTGATTCGAACTAATAATTTAGCGTGTGTTCCCGCCCCTATATTCATCATGTGTATTTAGTCAGTACTTCAAATTTCTGATATATACACAATTATATATATATATATATATATATATATATATATATATATATATTTATATATTTATTTATATATAAATGTGTATATATATATATATACACCTATATATATATATATATATATATATATATATATATATATATATTTATATATATATATATATAAATATATATATATATATATATATATATATGTACATACATTTACATATATATATATATATATATATATATATATATATATATATCTTCGATGGTCTCTATGCATATCTATATAGTTTTTCTGTTGTGCGACAGGCATCCAAATTTTTCTATGCAGGGTTGTTCTTGGAACTACCATGTTCAAGAAGATGTGGACCCACCTGTGAAATTTTTTTTTGATATTCTGATATCCTAGTTGTAACATGCCGGCTTGTCTACACAACAAAGATGGATCCGCATCCATTACAATGAAAACTTGACCAAATTTAGGTAGAACCCAGAAAAATCTCCCTTATCCGCCAAAACCATCCATCTCGTTAACCAATTGATATCAACAACTCAAGGCATGGCTCATGGACGACGACAGATGATATTTAATTTTTACTAAAAGTCTTAAATATTTTTTAATATCTCATAAAACATTTGGCTTGACTCCTAAATTTGCAAAATTCTGGCTAGGAAGAAAAACATACCGACCACTTTGCAAAATTTGGCCCCATTAAAGAATTTACAGCAGCAGAATGTTTTGTAATCGTAGAAGCCCCTGTTGGAATGAATATGAACCGTTGTCTGCTCTTGGTGAAAATTACAAATCTGGAAAACTTTTCAGAAGTTCTTAATAAACTAGATGCGCACTATGGTTTTTATCTCCTCTGAAACTGTTTTTGTATGCCAAAAATGTTTTTTTTTTCTCATAAAACCATTTTGAGAACAATTTTACAATTTTTCTTGGAGAAACGCTATGCGATTTTGAATTGAAAGCCTGTTAGGGTAACAAAAAACAAAAGTAAATCTGGATGAGAATACGTTTCTCGAATCGAGCTGGACCCTATACCTCATCAGCCCGAATGAGTACTCTTCCCGCTTTTTATCGTCAACAGTGGGCACGAGTTTGACTCTGGTTCACTTCTTCAGTGAAGAAATTGTCGACTTAACCCCCAGAACATGGCTTGGAGTGCAGTTATGAAAAGATGCAGTCTAAATAGGCACCTGACATTGATTGCCAAAATGATCTCTCGTGACCATATTTTCAAATTTTGGCCTTTTGGAGTCAAACGGTTTAGTATCTTTAAGAGCACGTATTGGCCTCCCAATGGTTAAATACAGTTCCCTGCCAAAACTTGAATCTGAAACAGTTGAATCAAAAACTAACAAAAAAACTTTGAGCCTTGCAGCCAAGATCTGCGAAGCCAAAGGTGGTGGTAAATTGTTTGAATCAGACGGTTGTTAAGGTTTTTTTTGTCCCAGTAGCGCAGGGAGTCAACCTCGCCACGCTAAAATCCACCATTTTATTAGGCATACCTTGTCTTCAGAGTGTATACCTTCAGTGCTGGACCCGAGTCATCTCTACAGAAAAGACAACAAGATACCCGATTGGCTTAGTTTTACCTTAGAAGAAGGGAATGCAGAATTTGTGGGAAGTTAGAGTAGTGGACTTGCTTGCCCATGCTCGCCGTGGACCAATCGTCATCCCAGCAGAGCAACTGCTGGGGCAAAAAATTAATAATAAAAGTTTATAGAGAATTCTTTGAGATAGGCTTTTAATTCAGCATACAATTTTGAGGTGCAGGGAGCTGCCGGTTTCTCGACCGTATTTTTTCTCAGAGATCTCTGCAAAATGCTTTGAGATGTGAAGATGGTACCCAAAGCCGGTACCGTTCCAAAACAAAAACTCTTGGCAATCCAGGTTTCAGATATGTACCTGTTGGAATATGTGAATGACAAAGTAAAACCCTCAAAAATTTTCTATTTGTAGCTCTTTAGTTTTCTGTACTGATGTAGAAGAAGCTAACTTGTGAAATTAAAATACATTCTGATATCTAAAACAAAAGTTTTCTAACTTTAAATTCATCTTCAGTTTCATTCTGTTTCACAAAAAGTTGAGATAAGAAACGAATAGGTATCTAATATCAAATCAAAAACTTTAAATAAATACCATATTTACAATATTTAGCATATTTAAAACTGCATATTTACTTATGTTATTAATTTTTTTGAAAACGTTCCTTTTCCGGATTTTTCAATTGTGGTCTTGTTTTTGTGTTTCTAGGATCTTTTCCAATCTGCCCTAACTCTAAGTGTTGCTCTTGTGAGGGTTTTGCAATTTTTGTTTTGTCCTGAATAAATTATTTATTTGCCCTATTTTTCTTTTCCGAAGTGAAAATTCTGATTCGAAATAATATTTTAAGGTGAGCTCCCACTCTATATTTCTATGGCATGTGTTTAGTCCGGTGTTCACTTTGCTGATGTATATAGCTTCGAGGGCCATGAATTTCTCTACTGTGCAATAGGCATCCAGGTTTCTCCATTCAATGTCACTCTTGGAATCACCACATTCAACAAAATGATGGCCACCTGTGAATCCTTATTTTTATTTTCTGATATTTTAGTTGTAACATTAGATGGATCCGCGCCATTCACAACTTATATACCACGTTATATTTCAATTTTCTACCGAAAGATGATTTAAGGGTGGCGAGGTATGATCTAAATTATCCCACTGTGAAAACCACTTGCAAGTCACAGAGTTTCTCCACTTTTCTCGCAAAAGATTGTGTAAGATTGGCTGTGTATTGTAGAAAAATTGTCGGTTGATCCTGAGATCCAGTCTGGCTTTTTAATGGTCTTTTGAGGTCGTTTTAAATTGATCTTTAACACCAATTACTATGTTTTCTAAGATCGGGTTCACTAATGCCAAAGACCATTAATCTAGATTCTGGTTTTTGGTCCAGCATTTCTTGTTCTTTTCATTCGCCTGATCGGAGGCTATCCATCTAGATGTTGAGTTGAACACTCTGTGAATCGTTCTTTGAATCACATTTTTCTTATGCTGAAACAGGTGACATTTGTAAAAGTTCAGCTTTGTTCCTGTGTCAGTTGGTTTTCGATACCAATGACAGACAATTACATTTTTGTTGCTCACATTTACGTTGATGTCAGGAAAAACCAAATCACCTTCAACGTTTGCTTTTAAGGCAAATTTCAAGTTTTTGTGTAATGAATTTGAAGTGATTGAATGAATTTGTGCAATAACTTGATGAGATTATTTTACTCGTCCTGGTCACCACAAACTTTGCAGATAATGTCATCCACATAATTCTTGAGCAATTTATTCCCTCGATCTGCATGTTGATTTTCACTGAGTTTATTGTGTAACTTTGCTAGGCCATAAAGCCTCGCTGGTTATGAACCAGTTGATTTTTTATGAAATATGTCATTAATTGTCCCCTGCATCATCAATTGTTGCAGGCTGTTACTGCAAATCCAACCATAATCCTGCATTTTGGCGTTTGAAATATTTGTAATAATTTGGCATTTTGCATGACACAAGTTTTTGCATGTCTCGCAATCTCCATCTTTTGTACTTAGTTGACTGATTAATCGTACTGGTTTATCTGCACTGATTACACCCATTTGAATTTTCCTCCTCAAAAACATGTTAAACAGGTAGCACCCAGCAATTATTAAGTGCTCTTAGAGCCTCTCAATTTAATAGTCTCTATGTATGCGATTCAAAAAAACTGTTTTGAAGACTTTTACTTATGGTGTGAAAAGCGGTTCTTAGAGTTTGAAGGCCCCTTATCCCCCATTGATGCAACCCCCCGAAATCAATCGCTTGACAGTTGTTTGATGCCACGCCTTCAAAAGCCAGAGATCCCTTTAAAAGTTTCTACTTAACCTCTACGCAGATTATCAATGCATATCGTTTTTCTTGATTTTTTGTTTATATATATTTTTTCATAAGTAGCTGTCTTACTCGTTGAATTCATTGATCGTGTGCCCGAGCCACATGATGACATGCCCTCTTCTTGACTGGATTCTAACTCATATTGACAACCTATTCAGTGTCTGACTTCCTCAAACAAAATGAAAAAAACCTGGAATAACCATAGCAAAAGACATAACATTGTTTCATCAAAAATTCTCAAACGAACTAGTGAGCAAAACGTGGAAAATTTAACAGCAACAATGAACAAAAAAGAACACAACCCTTGCGCTAAACGACTCCGAAGGCCCCAATCCTTACTACTAATAATAACTGAGCAGACAGTATTGTACTTAACAAAAGAAGTGAAAAACCCTTATTAAAAACTTACGCTCCCGAAAATGACTCTAGCTTCTCATCAAAATTCCATGTTATTATGCTTGAAAGCAGTAATAATCAGTATTTGAAAGAAGTTTTAATCAATCGCAATTTGAAATAACTATGCGTTGTTGCAAGATTTAATGACCACAACTACTCCTGCTTCCTCTTAATTAAAAGCTATCGAGCCATCTTGGACATCGTATGTTATATATTCTTATCGCTTATTGTTGTCTTCCCCTAAACAATAGCCCAATCAAATAATATATAGTTGTTAACATAAAAAAATACTAATTTACCTTAGCTCTAAACTTTTTCTGTTTAATTTTTAAACAGGTCTTCTAATAACTTCACCAATCGTTTTTAGCAAGTGTTCTTTCTGTCGAGATGGTGTTCATTTCTTTTTCTACAGAAACCGTTTGATTACCCTGTATCTGCATAGTCTGATATGCTTTTGCAATGAGTTATACGCATAGTTAAATCTCTCTTTATCTATAATACTATGTTCTATATATTAAACAACTTAGCTCTGACAATCTACCTAACCGGGAATTGCCGTTTCGTTTTTCTCTCATTGAAAACATTATTGGGTCTGAAATAAAACGTGCCGCAAAGAAAAAATGGCAGCCATGGCCTATCTGGTCTTCATGCAGGGGTATGGAGACCACTTTTGACATCAATTCAATCCCCCTCAATGGATCTCTGCGAAACAGCTTCCAAAACTGCCAACGAAGAATTACATGTCTTGATTTCCCGTAACGCTATCGTCTGAGTGCCCGCAAAAAAATCACCGAGAGTTCGGCCAATTGGCAACAGTGGTCTTAAGACAAATTATAGGTAAGAGAATAATGAAGCGCGCTCAATGAGACCTCCAACTATTTAGGGGAAACGTACAGATGTGCCTTAGACAAACGAGTGGCACCAAACACGCTATCCATGCACTCCGCCGATGATTTTCTGAAAATTGTATTGAAGCCATATATTTAAGTAATTTCAGGAACGGGTTTAAGAGCTTGAGTAGAGAAATTAATCTGAAAAACATCAAATCTATGTAGAGTAAACAAGTCTCAAGATATAAACTGATTTCGCAATGATTTCCGCAATAACAATGCCGCATTTACTTCTCACAAAACCGAAAAGTGAAAACGATGCTTCAATAACAAAAACCTTGTCTCCAGGTCTCGATTTGTAGATCAGATGCAAATTCGATGGCCTGTTTGCTGAGGCAAAGAAACTTCAGGAGCTTTTATGGAAAGTTAACAGAAAACAAGAAGTGGAGGATTTTACAGCCTTAATGAAACAAATTGAATCGGGTATAATATCGAGTGCTTTAAAATGTCTTTCAGATGACGCAAGTGGTGGTACCGACATCCGATGATGTGATTATCAAAGGAAGAAATGGCATCGTACTGTCTTCTACAGAAAAAGCACCGATGTAGTAAAAAAATTGACCCAAAATACGTAGTGACTGATTTGAGAATAGGGAATTTCCGTTTCTTCCTTCTATAGAAAAAGAAATCTGATGAACATCAAAAGACTATTTCCCTCAATTTTTACTGTCAGAAACTTGTGTAAGACCCCATTGGACATTCCCGTTGATAAAAGAGTAATCAAGTCTCAAGAAAGAGCAACACACAGTGGTTCAATAGCCAGGCAATATACAGAGTGGCTAAACTTCCTTTCCTCGACTAGCTTGAAGATCACAAATTGACTCCTAATTGGTACGCAGATGACGGTAATGTAGCCGTTAGATGTGAGTCTTAACTAAGTTATTTAGCCCGTCTAGAATGCTTCAAAAAATTAAAAAAGATAGCATAGTGTCCTGTCAGAATGTGTAAAATCATTTTCAAAGGGACAGCACCATGACTTAGTTTTTTTGCTCGGACGATTCAATGAGTGCTGACAAAATTAGTGACTGCTCTGAAAAATCGTGAATTGCAGTTTCGTCTTTCTTTTGCTGAAAAAAAACATTGGGTCTGAAATAAAACGTGCCGCAATGAAAACAAGCGGCAGCCATGCCCATATGGTCTTGATGCAGGGGAATAGAGACATTTTGGACATCATACCAATACTCCTAAATCAATCTCTGCAAATCTTTTTCCAAATTTACCATCAGAATTGCCAACGAAGAACTACTTTTCTTGATTTCATATAACGCTTGTTGTCTCAGTGCATGCACGAAATCAACGGGAATTCGGCCGATTGGCAATTCCGCGGTCTTTAGAGAAATTATAGGTAGGAGAAAAATGAAGCGCGCTAAACGAGATCTCCAACCATTTGAGGGAAACGTACAAATGTGCCTTGGACAAACGATTGGCACCCAACAAGCTATCAATGCACTTTGCCGGTGATTTTTTGAAAATTGTACTGAAGCAATTCTTTTGAGTAATATCAGGAAAATTTTCAGAGCTTGAGTAGAGAAGCTAATCTGAAAAACATCAAAAAGCTATGTCTCTCACTTTGTACAGTCAGAAACTCTTATACAATCCCATCAGATATTATCGCTGATAAAAGAGTATTCAAGTCTCAAGAAAGAGCAACACAAAAGAATTCAATGTTATGAAAATCATCCTGACTGAGACGCTTAAAACTGAGCCGCCGAGTGAATTCGCGGTAATTTCCGCAATAACAATGCCGCAATTACTTCTCAAAATATCCAAAAGGGAAAACGATGCTTTAATAACGAAAATCTTGTCTAGAAGTCTCTGTCTGAGGATCAGATGCAAATTCGACGACCTGTTTGTTGAGACAAAAGCACTTCAGGATCGTTTAAGGAAATTAAATAGAAAACAGAAAGTGGACAATTTTACAGCCTTAATGATACAAACTGAGTCTGGTACGATATCGAATGCTTTAAGATGTCTTTCAGATGACTCAAACGACAGTACCAACATCCGATAATGTGATTATCAAAGGAAGAAGTTGCATCGTTCGGTATCTTCTACAGTAAAAGCATCCATGTACTGAGAGAGCTGACTCAAAATACGTAGTGACTGATCTGAAAATTGGGAATGACCTTTTCTTCCTTTTATAGAAAAATTGATCTGAAAAACATCAAAAAAATTTTTTCCTACAATTTATACGCTCAGAAACTCTTATAAGACCCCATTGGACATTCTCGTTGACAAAAGAGTAATCAAGACTCAGAAAAGAGGAACAGAAGGTGATCCAATAGCCAGGCAATATACAGAGTAGTTATACTTACTCGCACCGGCTTGCTTGAACTTAAAAATTTGACACATAATTGATGCGCAAATGAAGGAATGTATATGTTAGCCGTGAGTCACTACTAAGTCATTTATCTAGTCTTAGAAAACTTTCCAAAGATAGTATGGTCTCCCGTCAGAATGTGTACAAATCATTTTCAAATGGACAGCAACATGAGTTGACTTTTTTTTTGCTTGGACAACTCAATAAATGCTGACACAATTGGTGACTGCTCTGAAAAATCGTCAATTGCAGTTTCTTCTTTCTTTTGTTGAAAAAAATATTGGGTCTGAAATAAAGCGTGCCGCAATGATCAGAAAAAGTAGCCATGCCTATCTGGGCTTGATGGAATGGAGACAAATTTACATCATCCCAAACCTCCTCGATTGATCTCTGCAAAAAAGTTTCCAAACTTGCAATCAAAATAGCCAACGAATAACTACATTTCTTGATTTCCTATAACGCTTGTTTTCTGAGTGCACGAAAAAAATCAACGGAAATTCGACCGATTGCTAATGCCGCGGTCTTTAGAGAAATTATAGGTAGGAGAAAAATGAAGCGCGCTAAACGAGATCTCCAACCATTTGAGGGAAACGTACAAATGTGCCTTGGACAAACGATTGGCACCCAACAAGCTATCAATGCACTTTGCCGGTGAATTTTTGAAAATTGTACTGAAGCAATTCTTTTGAGTAATATCAGGAAAATTTTCAGAGCTTGAGTAGAGAAGCTAATCTGAAAAACATCAAAAAGCTATGTCTCTCACTTTGTACAGTCAGAAACTCTTATACAATCCCATCAGATATTATTGCTGATAAAAGAGTATTCAAGTCTCAAGAAAGAGCAACACAAAGTGGTTCAATAGCCAGGCAATATACAGAGTGGCTAAACAATTGGCACCCAACATGCAATCCATGCACTTCGCCGAAGATTTTTTTGAAAATTGTACTGAAGTCATCCTTTTGAGTAAGGTCTGGAACGGGTTTAAGAGCTTGAGTAGAGAAATTAACCTGAAATACATCAAAAATCTATGTCTCTGAATTTATACAGACAGAAATTCTTTTAAAACCCCATCAGAAAATCTCGCTGATAAAAGAGTAGTCACGGCTCAAGAAAGAGCTGCACAAGGTGATCCAATGTTATGAATATCACCCCAACTGAGACGTTAAAAGATGGGCCGCAGACTGAATTCGCAATGATTTGCGCGATAACAAGGCCGCCTTTACTTCTCGCAAAATCCAAAAGTGAAAAGGATGCTTCAATAACCAAACCTTGTCTAGAAGTCTCGATCTGTAGATCAGATGCAAATTCGATGGCATATATGTTGAGGCAAAGGCACTTCAGGAGCGTTTAAGAAGGTTTAACATTAATGGACTTTCATTGCTCGGAGGACCCAAATTTCGGACAGTCTGCTGAGGGAAGCTGAGAAAACAAAGGACAAACGCATTATGCTTCAATATTGAACCATCACTGTTTTATTGACAAAAACCGGAAGGTTTTCTCTTTTCCGGTTAAAGACTGTGGACTAAGCATTCTTATACTTGAAGACAGGGCAAGCGAATTTGAAAGATGCCATTGAAAAATTGAGCAGTTACAGAATCATAAAGTTTAGGATGCAGAGTTTCTTCAAGTAAAAATGCTTTAGAAAATCCGAAAACAAAAACAGGAACAGGCATGACCAAATGCTGGCAATCAACAATCTAATCAATGAAAAAAAGTGTTCGTTTTCTATATACGGCTAGGAAGAAAGGAGCATTATGCTGGCTAAACGCATTTCCAATGAAAACGTATAAATTTGATATAAGAAAAGGAAATTTTGAAGATGGAATTGCACTTAGGTTCGGATGGGATCCTGTAAAATTTCTATCAACATGGGCCTGTAAAGTGTTCAAGGTAGCGCATGCTCCTCTTTGTCCAAAGTGTGGCTATAAAAACATCAGACACAATGGGATGCGTGACCCTTTTGCCAATCTGCTGAATGAGTTCTGCGATGATGTCAAAGTAGAACCCTGTACTTCAGACTTTGCGAAAAGAAAGCTTCGCAAATAGAAGTATTACTAATGCTGACAACTTTCAACTAGATATTGATTGAGTTTCATCGAATTTGAGAAGGCCACCTTCTGTCCGTTAATCTCAGTTACTGGAAGAGTTTGTCTATCAGCATCAAAAGCCAGACAGAGGATGACTTTCAGGAAAAGACTATTCTCATTCAGTTGTGATCACGAACATAGATACAAAAATAATTTTCCTCCATTTGCGTACTTGCATAGTGTGTCTCCGTGGCGCAGGCTCCTTGCGCCCAGGTCATGCAGCAGAAGCATAAAAAAAACCACAGTAGATAAAATTCTTCTTCTCCCACTAGCGCAGGGATACAATTTTGCCGTGCTAACGTCAACCATTTGATTAGGCAAAGATTGGTTTCAGGGCCTTAACTCCAGAGCTGGAACCAAGTCACTTCTACAGAACAGACAACAGGAAAACCAATGGGCTGACTGTTATACCACGGAAAAAATATAAGCAGCTTTTGTGGGATGTTAGAGAGAGTAGTGGAATTGATTGCCCCTGCTCGCCTGGAGAGTAGATCATTTGTCGACCCTGGCTTAGCAATTGCAGAGGCTGAAGTCTAAATTCAGTAAAGTATAAAAATTATTGAAATAGGCTTTTTATTCAGCGTGTGAATTTGAGATGCATGGAGATGCGGGTTCGTCGACAGAGTATTTTCTCAGAGATCTCTGCGAAACGCTCTGCGATATGAGGAACGTACCCAAAGTAGGCAGGGCTCGCCTTGAGATTATATCATTCATCAACGCGGAAACAGAAAATGAAGATGCCAAAAATCTAAAGTAAACAAATTAGAGAAATCATGAGATATACTTTTCATAAAGCGTATAGATATGAGGTGCAGGGAGCTGGCGCTTCCTCAACCGAATCGTTTCACAGATCAGTGGACTTTCCTGCCCCTGCTCGCATTGAGTGTAGATAATTTTTCGACCCGGGCACAACAACTGCATACTCTGAAAATCTAAAATAAACACAATATAGAAAAAGTACTGAAATTTACAATTAATTCAGCGTGTGAATTTGAGGCACAGGGAGCTACTGATTCCTCGACCAAATTTTGTCTCAGAGATCTCTGCAAAATGCTCTGCGATATGAACAACGCACCCAAAGCCGGCGCCGTTGTTAAACCGAGAATCTCTTGACGAACCAAGCCTCAATTATTTGTGTGTTGGAATATGTGAATGAAAAAGCAAAATATGACAAGGTTTTCTAATTGTATATTGTATATTTTTTATTTTTCAGAACTGGTGTACATGAAACTAATTTCTAAAATTAAAAAAATTCTGATCTGTATAAAAATTTTTTTAAATTTAAGTTCATCGTTAGGTTGAAAATATTTCAAAAACTGTGGAGGCATAAAATGAATTTATTTACATTTGTCTGAGACCACATTCAAACGATTCAAGGCACTGTATTAAAGATTAAACAAACAAATTTTCCTATTGTACAACATTTAGACTCTTTACACCATAAAATTTACCTCTAATATCGATTTTTTCAAGGGGTTCCTATTTTGGATTTTTCGATTTTGGCAGTGCTTTTCCGTTCCTTGGGTATTTCCAAATTAGCCCTAACTATGTATTTCGCTAATTTTCGATTTTGTCATGCAAAAATTGTTTATTTGCACTATTTTGCCGTTCCGGAGTAAAAATAGTGATTTGAACTAATATTTTACTACCCCTATATTTATTGCATGTGTCTAGTCTCGGCTTCAGTTTGCTGATATATATTTATACTCGATTATCAATAGTTTCGTTACTGTGCGACAGGCGTCCAGGTTTTTATATTTCGCTAATTATATATTTCGCTAATTTTCGATTTTGTCATGCAAAAAATGTTTATTTGCACTATTTTGCCGTTCCGGAGTAAAAATAGTGATTTGAACTAATATTTTACTACCCCTATATTTATTGCATGTGTCTAGTCTCGGCTTCAGTTTGCTGATATATATTTATACTCGATTATCAATAGTTTCGTTACTGTGCGACAGGCGTCCAGGTTTTTACGTTCAATGTCACTCAAGGACTAGATGTTGAACCAATTGTTAATCCTTCTTTCTGATGTTCTGATATTCTTATGGTAACATACCGGATTGTCTACCCAACATAGATGGATCCGCATCTTTTACGTTTTATACCCTATACAACGTGGGATATCAGCTTTCTATCAAAAAAAGATATCAGGGTGGGGAGGCTTGATCTTCATTTTCGCGTTATTACCACCACTAACAAATCACAGAGTTGCTCCAATTTGCTTGAAAAGTTTTATGTATTGTAGAACAATTTTCTGTATTGCAGAACTTTTTTTTTGCTTGATCGTGAGATCCGGTATGCTTTTTTGATGCTTTTTTGTTGCTGTTTCTAAAAATTCTTTTATCCCAATCATTATATTTTCTATGGTCTTGTTCACTATTTTCAAAAACTACTCATCTGGATATTGATATGGGCATGAGAAGTATTCAAGGATGCGCATGCTCCTCATTGTCCAACGTGTGGCTACAAACACATCAACCACATTGAGATGGGTGACACTTTTGCCAACCTTCTGGACGAGCTCTAAGATGATGTTGAAGTAGAGCCCTGTTTTCAGACTTTGCAAGTCAAACCCTCGCAAACACAAGCACCACTACTGCTGACGTTTGTAGAAAATATATCAAAGCAAATGGCTTCGTCGATTCACGTTTCAGCAGACCGATCTTTCATGTGAAAATGATTATTCCGTTTGCAAAGAGTGAACCAGGAAGCGTACAAGATTCTCACAACTGTCAAGAGGCCATCACAAATCTGAAATACGAGCAAAAAATAATTGAAGTCTAGAAAAGCAACTTCTAACTGCTAATCTCATTTACACCAAAAACCACACAGATGTTGGCATCTAGGATCAACGATAAGAAGGAAGATTTTCATTCAGACGTAATCACAAACCTAAGTGCAAAAAAAATTTTGCGCTTGAGTGTAGCTGCATATTCTGCCTCCGTGGCGCGCGCTCCATGTGCTCGCGCCATGCGGTAGAAGCGTCAAAAGAACACTTGTAAAAGAAATTCTTTTTCTCCCATTAGCGCAGGGATACAATATTGCCGTGTTAACGTCAACCATTTAATTAGGCAAATATTGGCTTCAGGGCCTTAACTCCAGAGCTGGAACCGAGTCACTTCTACAGAACAGACAACAGGAAAACCAATGGGCGGACAGTTATACCACGAATAAAAATTCAGCAGTTTTTGTTTGATCAGTGGACTTTCCTGCCCCTGCTCGCATTGAGAGTAGATAATTTGTCGACCCGGGCACAACAACTGCATAGGCTGAAAATCTAAAATAAACACATTATAGAGAAAGTACTGAAATATACAATTATTTCAGCGTGTGAATTTGAGGCGCAGGGAAATGCTGGTTCCTCGACCGAATTTTGTCTGAGATCTCTGCAAAATGCTCTGCGATTTGAACAACGCAGCCAGCAGCCAAAGCCGGCGCCGTTGTTAAACCGAGAATCTCTGACGAACCAAGCCTCAATTATGTGTGTGTTGGAATATGTGAATGAAAAAGCAAAATATGACGAGGTTTCCTAATTGTATATTGTATATTTTTTATTTTTCAGAACTGGTGTACAGGAAACTAATTTCTAAAATTAAAAAAAATTCTGATCTGTATAAAAATTTTTTTTTAATTTAAGTTCCTTGTTAGGTTGAAAATGTTTCACAAATTGTGGAGGCACAAAATGAATATGTATTTACATTTGTCTTCAGGGCGTATACTCTCAGTGCCGGAAGCAAGTCACCTCCACAGAACAGACAACAGGCAACCCGATAGGCTGACAGTTGTACCACGGACGAAAAGTAGGCAGGGCTCGCCTTGAGATTATATCATTCATCAACGCGGAAACAGAAAATGAAGATGCCAAAAATCTAAAGTAAACAAATTAGAGAAATCCTGAGATATACTTTTCATTAAGCGTATAGATATGAGGTGCAGGGAGCTGGCGCTTCCTCAACCGAATCGTTTCACAGATCAGTGGACTTTCCTGCCCCTGCTCGCATTGAGAGTAGATAATTTGTCGACCCGGGCACAACAACTGCATAGGCTGAAAATCTAAAATAAACACATTTTAGAAAAAGTACTGAAATATACAATTTATTCAGCGTGTGAATTTGAGGCGCAGGGAGCTGCTGGTTCCTCGGCCGAATTTTGTATCAGAGATCTCTGCAACATGCTCTGCAATATGAACAAAGTACCCAAAGCCGGCGCCCTTCGTAAACAGAGAGTCTCCTTGGCGATCCAGGTTTCAAATGCGTGCGTGTTGGAATATGTGAAAGACAAATCAAGTTTGGCGAGGTTTTCTAATTGTAGTTTTTTATATTTCTGAGCTTGTGTGAAGAAACTAATTTCTGAAATTAAAATAATTTTTCATATCAAAAACAAAAAATTTTTAACTTTAAGTTTATCGTTATTTCAAAACTGTTTCACAAAATGTTGAGGGTTAAAACGAATTTGTATTTATATATGTCTGAAACCATAATTCAAACATTTTTAGGAAGAATTTTAAAAATTAAATCAGAAATTTTAATAAATGCAATATTTAGCTTATTTACAATTTCATTTTTACCTTTTTTATCAATTCCTTTGAAAACGTTCTCATTCAGAATTTTTAGATTTGGCCCATTTTTTGTTTTTCTAGTGTGTTTTCCATTTTGCCCTTACTCCAGGTATCACTCTTGTGAGGGTTTTGCAAATTTTTGTTTTGTCATAAAAACAATAATATTTTGCCCTTTTTCTCTTTTCTGAAGTTAAAATTATGACTTGAACTAATATTTTAGCGTAAGTATCCGCCCCCTATATTCGTCGAATGTATTCATTATCGGCTGCAAATTGCTGACTTTAATAGATTCGATGGTCGAGAGTTTTCTACTTACTCTGCGACAGGCATCCAGGTTGACCCACCTATGAATCCTTCTTTTGATATTCTGATATCCTAGTTGTAACATGCCAGCTTGTCAACCCATTAAAGATGGATCCGCATCCGTTACAATTTGAATTGTATTACAAGTGGGATTCGGCTTTTTATCGAAAGATGATTTCAGGTTGAGGAAGCATGATCTAGATTTTTGCGTTATAAACACCACTAGCAAATAACATAAGTTCTCAAATTTGCTTGCAAAGTTTTGTGTAAACTTTTTTCTGTATTTTAGAACAATCGTTGCTCAATCATGAGACACAGTCTGCTCTTTTTTATGCTCTCTTGGTGTTGTTTTCAATTGAAATTTTATCCCATATATTATGTTTTCTAAGGTATGGTTCACTATTATCAAAAACCATTCATCTGGATATTGATCTTGGATAAGGATCGGATCCCGTAATGTGGCCATCAACGTGGGCATGTGAAATTGTCAACGTAATGCATGCTTGTTATTGTCCAAAATCTGGCTATAAACACATCAGACTCAATGACTTGCGTGACTCTTTTGCCAACCTGCTGGATGAGTTCTGCGACGATGTTGAAGTAGAGCCATGTCTTCGGACTTTGCAATATGAAAACTTTCAAATAGAAAGACCACAACTGCTGACAGTTCTCGACTAGATATTAAAGCTATTGGATTCTTTGATTCACGTTTCAGCACACCGTTACTTTATGTGAAAGAGTTTATTCCTTATGCTAGAAGCTGCCCACGAAGCATACAGGGTTCTAACAATTTTCAGGAGGCCGTCAAGAACCTGAAAGACGAGCAAAAGATAATTGAATTAGAGAAGGCCACCTTCTATGCAATAATCACGTTTACTGAGGGAGCTTCTATCAGAATCAAAAACCATATAGATGTTGGCATCCAGGATGAGTGATAAGAAATAAGATTCCTTTGCGGAAGTGATCACGAAAGTAAGGACAAAAAAAATTTGTGCTTTTGTGTAGCTGAATACTTTGTCTCTGTGCCGCACGCTCCATGCGCCCGCGCCATGCAGTAGAAGCGTCAAAAGGAACCATCAAGAATGAATTTTTTCTTGTCCCAGTGGCGCGGGGAGATAGTATTGCAGCGAGGGAGATAACAATACAACATCAATCATTTGATTACGCAAACATTGGCTTCAGGGAGTATACTCTCAGTGCTGGAACCGAGTCATCCCTACAGAACCGACAACAGAAAAACCAATGGACTGACAGTTGTAACGCGGAAGAAATATAAGCAGCTTTTGTGTGATGTTAGAGTAGTGAAATTGGTTGCCCCTGCTCGCCTTGAGAGTAGATCAATCGTCGACCCGGGCACAGAAACTGCAGAGGCTAAAAATCTAAATTAAACAAAGTATAAAAATTTTTGAAATAGGCTTTTTATTCAGCGTGTTGATTTGAGATGCAGGGAGCTGCGAGTTCCTCACCAGAGTTTTTTTTCAGAGAACTCTGCGAAACGCTCTGCGATATGAGAGACGTACCCAAAGCCGGCAGCGTCCTTGAAGAGAGAATACCTTTGGCAATCCAAGTTTCAAATGCCTGTGTGATGAAATATGTGAATGACGAAACAAGATCTGGCCAGATTTTCTAATTGCAGTTTTTTAAATTTCTGAATTGGTGCGGAAGAAACTAATTTCTGAAGTTAGAAATAATTCTGATGTCTAAAACAAAAATTTTGAAATTTAAGTTATTCGTTAGGTTAAAACCGTTTCACTAAATGTGAGGGATAAAATGAATATGTAATTAGATATGTCTGAAACAACAATTTAAACAATACTAGGAACTATCTTTAAAATTAAATCAAAAACTTAAAAAATATAAAATATTTAAAATAGTCAGCCTATTGATATCCTTGTGGTGCATCTCCCCTTTGGCCGAAGCCGTAGGTATATAGTCTACTGACCTTTAGAGGAATGAATTCCAAGCCAGAGTAAACCTGAGCCTCGGTGCAAAGACCATCTGGGGTCCAACTCATTGAGGTGTTGTGTCCCAGAGCCTCAAGTCTCTCTGTATCTCAACCATCTTTCGGGACAAGCAGAGCGAGTGTTGTCTGGACCAAACATGTAGTGTAGTCACTCTTTATCTTTTAGCTCTGCGATCACAGTTGCAACACTACTCTCTGATGTTATTTCTGTGACTATCACTACATCTGTCTTGTCTGGACCTTACACAGTACCTCTTACTAGAAGACTTTCATTTCAGATACTAATTGTGCGCAGGGATCACACACAGTTTTCTCTTCCACTACTAATCGACTTTCAGTGGATACAGTGAAGCATTCATCTCAAGCTCCCTCACATCTCAACCTTACTAGCCCTGCGTTCGTTACCTACTAACAGGGGTTTCTGGTCGATTAGAGTTCGCAAGAGACTTTAATTGGAGTCTAGCCAATTCACTACTAAACGATCAAAAACGTCATCTACTAGTCTCGATTTCACTTTCGTTACTTTGTTGACTTTCGAATCAGTTAACTTTGACCATCTTTCGCTAATTGGAGACATTTCCAACAGTTCAAGTCGGCGAGAACTTTTCGTTCACAGGGTCCCGCCAACAACCACTTTTTTCCCTTCTTTCAAGGGCGCTATTCGATGCTCTGCCTCAACACCTCGCATCTCAGGCTCTTGCCTGCGCTGATGTGAATCGGACTGGCAAGGAATTCTATTTAGAACAAATTGTTTTAAGTCCGTAGGTGGCTTGTTCAGGGCTCAACCCTCAGACTGTCAGCTTAGCTAACTTCCACTAACTGAGCTAGTGGTTGTTACCCAGGGGGCCCCACGTGGAGGTTACTGACCAAGGTTAGACCCTACGGATCAGGCCCTTCCTCAGAAAGCTTTCCTCGTAGCATTGTGCAACCAATTCCCCCCATCCTTGTGGTAACATGCCGGCTTCTGTACCCATTAAACATGGATCCGCATCCGTTAAATTTTCCATCATATTACTTCGGGGATTTCAGTTTTTTATCGAAAGATGATTTCAGGGTCGTGAAGCATGATCTAAATTTTTGCGTTATAAACAGCACTAGCACGTCACATAGTTTCTCAAATTTGCTTGCAAATTTTCGTTCAAGGTTGCTTTTGTATTGTAGAACAATTGCTGCTCAATCATGAGATCCAGTCTGCTTTTTTTCTCTTGGTGTTGTTTTCAAGTGAAATTTTGTCCCAATTATTATGTTTTCTAAGGTCTGGTTCACTATTATCAAGAACCATTCATCTGAATATTGACCTTAGATGTAGATGGGATCTCGTAAAGTGGCCATCGACGTGGGCATGTGAAACTTTCAACGTAGCGCATGCTCGTTATTGTCCAAAATCTGGCTAGAAACATATCAGACGCAATGACGTGACATTTTTGAGTAGCTGCATATTCTGCCTTCGTGGCGCACGCTCCAAGTTCTCGCGCCATGCGGTAGAAGCGTCAAAAGAACCACTGTAGAAGAAATTATTTTTCTCCGAGTAGCGCTGGGATACAATATTGCCGTGCTAACGTCAACCATTTGATTAGGCAAACATTGGCTTCAGGGCGTATACTCTCAGTGCCGGAAACAAGTCACCTCTACAGAACAGACAACAGGCAACCCGATGGGTTGACAGTTGTACCACGGACGAGAAGTAAGCAATTTTTATCAGATGTTAGAGTGGTGGTCTTGCTTGCCCCTGCTTGCCTTGAGGATAGATCATTCATCAACGCTGACACAGCAAATGCAAAGACGAAAAATCTAAATTAAACAAAATTTAGAGAACTTCCTGTGATAGTCTTTTAATTAAGCTTATAGATATGAGGTGCAGAGAGTTGCCGGTTCCTCAAACGAATTGTTTCACAGAAATTTCTTCAAAATGCTCTGCAATATGATTGAAGTACCCAAAGCCGGCGCTGTTCTTAAACAGAGAATCTTCTTGGCGAGAATAACTTAAACCTTGTCTAGAAGTCTCGATCTGTAGATCAGATGCAAATTCGATAGATTTCAACATGAATTGATTAAATTTGCTCGAACGACTCCAAACTCGGACAGTCTGCTGAAGGAAGTTGAGAAAATAATTGACAAAAACTTTAACCTTCATAGTTAACCATCCCTGTTACATTGACAAATGCCGGAAGGCTTTCTCTTTTCCGGTTAAAGACGGTGCACTTAGCTTTCTTCTACTTGAAAACAGGGCAAGCGAATTATTAAGATGCCGTTGGATTTATGAACAATTACAGTATCATAAAGCTTTAATTGCAGATTTTCCTCAGGAAAAAATTTTTTTAATAAAATCAGAAAAAAACAGGACAGGCTTAAGCAATAAGATTCCTATGCGGACGTGATCACAAAAAAAGGACAAAAAAATTTTGTGCTTTTGCGTAGCTGCATATTCTGCCTCTGTGGCGCACGCTCCATGCGCCCGCGCTATGCAGTAGAAGCGTCAAAAGGAACCACTGTAGAAGAAGTTTTTCTTGTTCCAGTAGCGCAGGGATATAGTATTGCAGCGAGGGAGATAATAATACAACATCAACCATTTGATTAGGCAAACATTGGTTTCAGGGAGTATACTCTCAGTGACGGAACCGAGTCATCCCTACAGAACCGACAACAGAAAACCCAATGGGCTGACAGTTGTACCACGGAAAAAGTATAAGCAGCTTTTGTGGGATGTTAGAGAGAGTAGTGAATTGATTGCCCCTGCTCGCCTGGAGAGTAGATCATTTGTCGACCCTGGCTTAGCAATTGCAGAGGCTGAAGTCTAAATTCAGTAAAGTATAAAAATTATTGAAATAGGCTTTTTATTCAGCGTGTGAATTTGAGATGCATGGAGATGCGGGTTGGACAGGCTTAAGCAATAAGATTCCTATGCGGACGTGATCACAAAAGGAAGGACAAAAAAATTTTGTGCTTTTGCGTAGCTGCATATTCTGCCTATGTGGCGCACGCTCCATGCGCCCGCGCTATGCAGTAGAAGCGTCAAAAGGAACCACTGTAGAAGAAGTTTTTCTTGTTCCAGTAGCGCAGGGAGATAGTATTGCAGCAAGGGAGACAATAATACAACATCAACCATCTGATTAGGCAAACATTGGTTTCAGGGCGTATACTCTCAGTGACGGAACCGAGTCATCCCTGACAGTTGTACTACGGAAAAAGTATAAGCAGCTTTTGTGGGATGTTAGAGAGAGTAGTTGAATTGGTTGCCCCTGCTCGCCTGGAGAGTAGATCATTTGTCGACCCGGGCTTAGCAATTGCAGAGGCTGAAGTCTAAATTCAGTAAAGTATAAAAATTATTGAAATAGGCTTTTTATTCAGCGTGTGAATTTGAGATGCATGGAGATGCGGGTTCGTCGACAGAGTATTTTCTCAGAGATCTCTGCGAAACGCTCTGCGATATGAGGAACGTACCCAAAGCCGGCAGCTTGCTTAAACAGAAACTATCCTTGGCAACCCAGGTTTCAAATGCCTGTGTGATGAAATAAGTGAATGACGAAACAAAATCTGGCCAGGTTTTCTAATTGCAGTTTTTTTAAATTTCCGAACTGGTGTAGAAGAAACTAATTTCTGAAGTTAAAAAAATTCTGATGTCTAAAACAACAATTTTGAAATTTAAGTTCATTATTAGGTTTATACTGTTTCACTATATGTTGAGAGATAAAACGAACATGTATTTACATTTGTCTGAAACAACAATTAAAACAATTCTAGGAACTATCTTAAAGTTAAATCAAAAACTTAAAAAATATACAATAATTACAAAATTCAGCCTATTTACAACTTGATTTTCACCTCTGTTATCAATTTGTTTAAACACGCCTCTATTCAGGATTTTTCAGTTTTGGCCTTGCATTTGTATTTTTAGGTTGTTTTCCGAAATGCCTGAACTCTAAGTATCGCTCTTCTGAGATTTTGCAAATTTTTGTTTTGTTATGCAAACGAATTTTTTTGCCCTTTTTTTCCCTTTCCAAATAATTCTGATTTTATGATGTGAACGATTATTTTAGCGTAAGTTTCCGACCTCTATATTCATCGCCTGTGCTTAGTACGGGCTGTAACTTGCTGAAATTTATAGTTTCAATAGTCAAGAGTCTTTTACTGTGCGACTGCCATCCATGTTTTTCCATTCAATGTCATTCTTGGAGCCACCATATTCAGCAAAATGTTGACCAAACTACGAATCATCCTGTTGATGTTTTGATATCCTAGTGGTAACATGCCGGCATGTCTACCCATTAAAGATGGATCCGCATCCGTTACATTTACAATTATATTACACCGGGCATTTCTGCTTTTTATCGAAAGATGATTTCAAGGTGGGGAAGCATGATACAAATTTTTGCGTTATAAACACCACTAGCAAGTAATATAGTTTCTCAAATTTGCTTGCAAAGTTTTATGTAAGGTTGTTTCTGTATTGTAGAACAATTGTTGCTCAATTATGGGATCCAGTCTGATTTTTTTCTTTTGGTGTTGTTTTCAAGTGAATTTTATCCCAAATGATTTGATTCCTAAGGTCTAGTTATTTAGTATCAAAAACAATTCATCTGGATACTGATCTTAGATGTAGATGAGATCCCATAAAATTGCCATCAACAATGGCATGTTAAAATTTGAGGTCTGCAATAGTGTTGAAGTAGGGCCCTGATTTCAGACTTTGCAAGGTTAAACCGTAATTTGATGTAAAAGAATTTAATCCATATGATGAAAATTGCCCAAGAAGCATACAAGGTTCTCGCAATTGTCAAGAGGCCATCAAGAAGCTGAAGTACGAGCAAAGGATGATCGGAGTCGAGAAAACCACCTTCTGTCCATTAATCTCATTTACTGGAGGAGATGGTTCTATCAGCATCAAAAGCCATACAGAGGTTGGAATCTAGGATCAGAGATGAGGAAAAAGATTTTTTTCGGTCGGGATCAAGAAAATTTGGAAAAAAAGTGTTTTTGCGCTTTTGCTTAGCTGCATATTCCACCCTCGTGGCGCACGCTCTATGTGCTCGCGCCAAGCGGTAAAAGCGTCAAAAAGAACCACTGCAGAAGAAATTGTTTTTCTCCCAGTTGTGCAGGGATACAAAATTGCCGTGCTAACGTCAACCATTTGATTAGGCAAACATTGCCTTCAGGGCGTATACTCTCGGTGCCGGAAACAAGTCGCCTCTACAGAACAGACAAGAGGCAACCAGATGGGTTGACAGTTGTACCACGGACGAAAGGTAAGAAATTTTTGTCGGATGTTAGAGTAGTGGTCTTGATTGCCCCTGCTTGCCTTGAGGATAGATCATTCATCAACGCTGACACATCAAATGCAAAGACGAAAAATCTGAATTAAACAAATTATAGAGAACTTCCTGAGATAGTCTTTTAATTAAGCTTATAGATATGAGGTGCAGAGAGCTGCCGGTTCCTCAACCGAATTGTTTCACAGAGATTTCTTCAAAATGCTCTCATATGAACGAAGTACCCAAAGCGGGCGTTGTTCTTAAACAGAGAATCTTCTTGGCGAGAATAACTTAAACCTTGTCTATAAGTCTCGATCTGTAGATCAGAAGCAAATTCGATGGATTTCAAGATGAATTGATTTTTATTGCTCGAACGACTCCACACTCGGAGAGTCTGCTGAAGGAAGCTGAGAAAATAATTGACAAAAACGTGAACCTTCAATGTTAATCGTCCCTCTTACATTGACAAATGCCGGAAGGTTTTCTCTTTTCCGGTTAAAGACGGTGCACTTAGCTTTCTTCTACTTGAAGACAGGGCAAGCGATATTTAAAAGATGCCGTTGAATTTTAAACAATTACAGAATCATAAATCTTTAGATGCAGAGTTTCTTCAGGAAAAATTTTTCAGAAAATCAGAAAAAAACAGGACAGGCTCAAGCAAAATTGCTGCGGATCAAAAATTTCATCAATAAAAAACTCAATTTTGAGATCTGTCTAGAGAAAAAGGAGCATTGTGCTGACTAAGTGCACTTCCATTGAAAATTCATCAGTTTGATATAATCCAGGGAATTTCAGAGATGGAATTTCCCTTACAAAATGAAGGAATCCCGTAAAACTTCCATCAACCTTATAGAAGCTCTCACAATATTTTAAACCTTTAATTAATAGATCTCGGTAATTGTTAAAAATACAAAGTTAGAAATTGAGAATTAGGTAGATTAAAGAAGAAGAAAAGTTGGTTTCAAGATAAAAGTTCAATAGAGTGGTTAGCTTTGATGGTAGGTTGGGTGTGAATGAATGAACCTAATGCTCTATTTGGTCAGAGCCCAATATCGATTCTTTCATCATTGGACATAAAACAAGTCAACAAAGAAATGTCGGTTTCGTTTATTTTACTCGAAGCCCAGGCTTTGTTCAAACAAATGCCTTTTTTTGCTTTCTCTACACCTCCTAAACATATGTCAGGCATGAATCAGGTAATAAATTGAGTTTTGAACTAATTCTCTGACCTTGAAACGAAAAATCTTGTTCGTACCTTTTTATATACCTTTGACACTCTTCCTGCCCGGTCCTTATAAGAAAATTGTGTAACACTCTCACTCCAAAATCAGACAAAGTATTCGTTTACAGTTCTTGTTATTTGAAAGTCTTTTTATACGAAAACTTTTATTTTTATATGTAAAAATTTCAATTGTCAGTTTTTCTTGCTCATAACCTTTTCTGCCTCGTCAAGCCCAGATATATTGTACGCTTCTCGTGCCGCTTGATTTGTCAGAATTTGTTATGCTCGAATGATGGTCGTGAAAAACTCTTTGTCTCCACCAGCACCAAGGTGCTTCAACAGGCAGACTCAGTTTTTGTTAGTGTTTCTTGATTTAGTTTGTTTACGCAGAACTCTTCACCAAAAAAATCGTATAACGTAGCAGGCCGATTCATAATGTTTTTGTTTTGAATCTAGAACAAATAGTTCTCCGTGGAATGGTTTTGGCCTTCTCGTTTTGAAGAAAATTTTTTGTTCGTCAATGACGGTTTTTTCCGACATTCGTTGGCCAAGTAATGGTTGTAGTTTTCTAGCTGCTGATGCTCTGACCTCAATTGGTCATTTGCTTTCTCCATTCTCTCCATGGCTTCGTTCTTTTCAGCAGCATTGATGTTTAGATCGGCCAACTTTTGTTTAAAAAAATCGTTCGGCCGTTCCTGTTCAGAATTTCTGCCATTAAAATATCTCGTAGCGCTTCACACTCGGCGTCTCATTCGCCCAATGCTTGCTTTGTTGCCTTTTTGACCTTGGCACAAAATTTTTGTCGAGGCTCGACGATGTCTTTTTGGAAGTAAAGAATTTGCAACTTCAACTTCTTCAATTGCCAGCACTGGTTTTGCCATTCCACTTCAATCTGCAAAAATCGGGACAGAATATTGGCAGGTGCCAGAAGTACTAGCGCAAAGACTTTCTGAGTACGCATAAGACAAGATTCCACTCGTTACACTTCTGGGGAAATCTCGGATTTATCTTTCCACAATTCTGTCAAATAGTACGCAAATTCGTCTATTCTTGGGACCTCGTTGCCTGCTATATTGAATAAAAACCCTGTTTGACTCTAAATTTTTTCGATATTTTCTTGAATTCAAGATTTTTCCTTTTTTGGTTCTAGAACTGGAGACCTTTGAATTTTTTTTTGTTCTTTAACTCGAGACAAGTTTTTTGGTCTGGAACTCGAGACGTTACCAATTGTAACAACTCAACTGTTGTATTAGCTAACTCCCTATACTGCTACGGAATAAGAGCTTAGAGGACTCCAGAACCGCGGCCAGGCATGCTACCGTTGCACCAATGCTCAGCTCAATTAGCACTACTTTATTAGCGTTATATATTGCAAGCTGGGTTTTTACAACATGCGCATGTAGAGAAATTTTCAATGAAGCGCATGATCTCCATTGTCCAAATTGTGGCTGTGAGTACATCGGACCCAATGATATCCGTGACTTTTGCCAACCTGCTGAATGAGGTCTGCAATAGTGTCGAAGTAGGGCCCTGTTTTCAGTCTTTGCAAGGCTTATCCTTCGCAAACAGAAGCACCGCTACTGCTGACGATTCTGGACTAGATATCAAAGCAAATTCCTTCTTGGAATCACGTTTCAGCAGACCGTTCTTTGATGTGAAAGTGTTTAATCAGTATGCTAAGAGTTGCCCAAGAAGCGTACCGGATTCCTACAAATGTCACCAGGCCATCAAGAATCTGAAATACGGGCAAAGGATAATCGAGAAAGCCACCTTCTGTCCGTTAACCTCATTTACTGGAGGAGCTGGTCCATCAGCATCAAAAGCTATACAGAGGTTGGCTTCTAGGATCAGGGATAAGAAAAAAGATTCTTATTCAGACGTGATCACGTACATAAGGACAATGATAAGTTTCGCGCGTTTTCGTTGCTCCATACTCTGCCGCCGGTGCTAGGACAATAGATCGAAAAACAACAGATCGAAAGCAAAAATTGGGACAATAGATCGAAAATAAATTACTCAAGTAGAGTATTGGCCAATCAGATTTGAGCGCTCATTTATTGTACAGTATATAACATGTTCTGTTGTGATATTTTGTTCGGTTGTGATAGATTCATATCAAGTCCCACGGGCCGCTAAGGCATGGCCATGGCTCACGATGCATGATCGAAATGTGGTAATTATATTGCAGCTCACAAATAATGCTTAATTTCAACCAATAAGAACAGATTAATTTTCGATCTATTTTCCCAAATTTTCTGTTTTCGATCTGTTATCCGGTCACCTCTGCCGCCGTTGCGCACGCTCCATGCGCCGGCGCCATGCAGAAGTGTCAATAGGAACCATTAAAGAGGAAGGGAGGATGTCCCAAATGTTTCTATTTTTTTAAATCCTGATTCAAAATCACTGTACACTTGTATTTTGATTGCTATTTATCATATCTATCTTGATTATAGTTCTGATGCTTTAATTTCTCCATCTTTCGCTTTTGACGCTTTAGTTTTTTACTACTGTCAGGTTTTATGATATACATAGGAGTTGACTGGCTGCCGCCGAGTTGACCGACTACCCTTTTAGGGGAGGGGCTTTCTTTTAATTGACCTTTTTGTTTAAAAAAATGAAAGCAGTAATATCTAAGAAATTTGAGACATTTTTCAGGTTGTTCTTGATGTTTTCCGAAGAGTACAGCAGTCATTCAGGAGCCAATGGCCCTTACCATATGGATGATGCTGCTCCTCCAGTCAATAGATATGAATCGAAAGGTCACCGTGATAGAGGTGACAGAGGAAATCGAGATAGAGGTGAAAGGGGAGATCGTGACGGTGGCAATGTGTATCAAGCCTCCACTCAAATTCCAGAACCCGTAAAGAACTTCCTCTTGGTGTTCCAGCACGCGCTAAGAGAGCACAATGTCAATCAAATTCAAAATATTTATGAAACAGGTACGTAAGTTTGAGTCCGCAATTAAGCTCTGCGAATTGCTGAGAAAAAACAAAAATGTGTGAGAAAATGAGCGTCTGTGGCTTTTTAATTGCTCTCAAACTAATTTTATAGCAGTTATACTAGTGCTGCTGTTCTTTTGCAGTTTTTTGCACCCCTGGCTTTTCGTCTGATAAAATTTTTTGTCGGCCATTTGACTTTTCGTCCTCACCCCACTCTCCGCCAACTCTCGCCTCTAAAATAGTAGCGTCCTTAAGCCGCAGCTGGCTACTACCGAAAGAAACCACTTGCCGGTCATTTGAGAGCAATTTGCCCGTCGTTAGTTGGTTGTTTCTACATCTACATCAAATTGTGAATTGTTTTCCGGGAGAGTACTTGAAAGACCTGGGTGTTAACCAGGGATTTGGAAAAATTAATTGGAATTGCAATAATTGCCAATTAATTGATTGCAATAATTGATTGGTCACCCTAATTTTATTGCAATAATTGATTGGAAATACACAATTAAGTGCCCAATAATTGGAAAAAATTAAAAATTCTCCCACTTCGGAAACCTGAAACTTGACGAAAAGTTCCCAGATTAAGATTTTCTGTCGCAGATCGTATGTAGTTCGTCTTAGAAAGTTTCCAGTTGAAGTATAGAATGATGCAGATAATGTAACTATTTGCGTTACTTTTCGTAAATCAAGGCTAAATTGTGTTAAAAATTATTGATCGATGGTGAAATTTAATTGATCAATGATTGCAATTATTGCAATATTTGATTTTTGGTTTTGCCAATTAATTTAATTGATTGTTCCTCTTTTTGTCTAGCGAAATAATTGCAATTAATTTTTCCAAAATCCCTGGTGTTAGCTTGGATCAGACACGTTGATGAAAAATTGAAGAAAGCTGCAAGAACTCTGTAGATTTTCCTGCCTATTGTAACTTACGCGTCACCGTGCCTTCACTTAACCAAGCAATCTGTATGCATTCCAAAAAGAGTCCTAAAATGGGTGCTAAATGATTACTCATCCTCATATTGAAATTGCTAGTTACATCCATATATAAAAGGGCAATGGTCTACAAGCTCGAATTGCCGAAAATCAGAATGGAAAAATAACGTACCGAATTCTGCTTTCGAACATGCAGAGTTGTGAATTATCTACCCTCATGTGTATTTTCTTCTAGCCTCTAGGACTTAAGAAACGAATTTCAACTCAATTTTTTTAACGTCTAAATACAACAAAGATAACTCGTGCATGTGGGTGTGTGCCTGCAACTACCAAACGTGCCGGGACTCTTGGAGCCTATTGGGAGAGATACCTTCAAGAGGAAAGCTTCAGAACTGAAGAAGGAATAACATGTGATAACGGAGGAGCAAGTGAAGAGTGCTATCAAAGCCATGATCAACTCGAAAGCCATTGCTCTCGACGGCATAAGTACCCTCCACCTGAAACATTTCAGGCCCAAGATCAGAAGCTACCTGGCTTGTTTGATTAGTATGTCCTTGAGCACTGGAAGGATCCCCGCTATCTGGAAGACTTCGATGATCATTCCTCTCCAGAAACCGGCCTCCGAACCCAGCAGTTATAGGCCGGTCAGCATCATCTCTCCGATTGCAAGACTTGCAGAGAAAATAGTACAAGAACAAATCGTGGAGAATGCAGAACTTCCAGGCGAGCAGCACGGATTTAGAAAGGGATATTCGACATCAACAGCCTTAACTTCAATCACAGAAAAAAATCATCATCGGTTTTAACCAAAAAACGCCGCCTAAAAACAATCGCAACAGCACCAGACCTTAAAAGGGCGTTCGACGCAGTTGACATCACCCAGCTCCTGAAAATAATACTTGACTCAGACCTCAGAAACAGTATCAAGAGATGGCTAACAAGTTATCTTCGAGGAAGTGAGCAACGCACGGAGTTTCATGGATTTTTATCCAAAGCAGCCAAGCTCCGCACAGGTGTGCCACAGGGAAGCGTTATCTCCCCGATCCTTTTCTCCTGGTACATCGCTGACTTCCCGAAGCCGCCAAAAGACGTGATGCTAATTATGTACGCCGACGACATCACGATTGTAAGCCAAGACACCAACATCGAGACAGCAGAAAAAAGAATCAACGAATACCTGGAAACAATCGAGCCCTACCTAAAAGAGAAGCAACTGATCATCTCTATCGACAAATGCCACAACATGCTGTTCAGCACATGGAAAAAAGAATGGAAACGCAAGCTGAACATCTCCTTAAACAACATCCCAATCGAGACGAAAGACAAGTTGAAGCTGCTCGGAGTTACTCTGGACCACGCCCTTACATTCCATGAACATATCAAAGACGACAACGACAAATGCATCAAATCCAACAACGCAATTAAATCAATAACCCATCCGAATCAAGCGATGAAGAAGAAAGAAGCTCTCACAGTATACAAAGCCATCACCCGATCAAATATTAATTATGCTTGTGGAGTCTGGACCCCAAATGTCGCAAACAGCCATTGGCAGAAACTAGAAGCTAGACAAAACGACGCTTTACGGTGTGCAACCGGATGTCTGCGAATGACTGGAATTGACCATCTCAGAAACGAGACACAATGCATCCCCATTAAGGACCATTAGGATGCTCGCAACCCAGTATGCTCGCTCTGTCAAGAACCATCTGCGCCCATGTCACGACGTCGTATTCAATAGTCCAGATCCTCCCCGAAATATGCAAAGGAGTCTGAAGCGGTACTACGTCTCCGAATGCGACCAACTGCAGTTAGACAGCGATACAACAAGTCTCAAGGAGATACACACCGGATACGTCAAACAAGCAATCAATAACTTCCAGCCAAACAAAGTCCTAAACGACCCCCCTCCCCTCGATTCACTCTAAGTAGATAGAAAAGAGCAAAAGCTGGACCGGAAAGAGCAAGTCCGCCTAGCCCAACTGAGAAGCGGATTATGTAGCAGCTTGAACGACTACCGGCACCGCATTGGAATCGCAGACTCCCCCCTATGTAGGAAATGCCAAAACGAAGCCGAATCAGTGAACCACTATCTGTCCTGCAACTACGCAGAAAGCGCCGAGCTGCTTTGGAAAGACCCTGAAAAAGCCGCTGCGTTAACCCGATCCCTCTGAGGGCCTTCACAACAACAACAGAGATACCTTCAGCTTGCTGAAAATCTTCAAAAAAAATTCTTTGCACCTGATATGCCCGTTAAATTATTTTGAAGTTGCCTTGAAAAATTATCAAATTGTTGGCTTGAATTTTCATTTATCTGCTGTTTAAAAAAAACAAAAAAATACTGAAAAGTTGCTAAAATTCGTGAAGCTTCCCTTCAAAACTAATTGTGTGCGCCGGTTGCCCCTAAGTCAAAGAGCGCGATAATTATCGAAAATTATATTTTTCAAAAATTCGAAATTTTCTGTCAGTTGGCATTCCAATACTTGTACCCCATCAGGCAGCAAAAAATTTTGCCTTCCAATGCCCTTTCTGTACTCAATTGAGAGTGTGCGACATTTTGATCAAAAACTTTGAAAGTAATCTTTTCCCCTTCGTGCCGTAATATGGTTTAACGATATGGCTGGTTTTACTGTTGTGTTGCTTTTGGTGATTCTCTATTTGTTTCCCTCTTTTCTACGTGTTTACGTCTTTCCCTCGCTTTATACACTATTGGTCATCCTGATCTTCCGGTCGTTTATTTTTCCCACCCCCTTCCTTAAGTGATCACGTAGAGGGAAACTTAGAGTGGTCACGTAGAGACTCGTTCATTTACATGCTCTCGAAGGTTGTACTGAGATTTCGATTATACCATTGACGACTGCAATAGTCTTCAATCTGGATAAAACTAGCGTGCCCTAATATTGAAAAAAATGTTATGGTGTTTCTGGGTGCGGTTTCAGTATACCAGTATCAAATATAATAATTTTGACATCACTTTTTAAAGTTTAAAGTAAGCTTTTGACTGTTGCAGTTTTATTGCAAGGGTGCAAAATCACAATCTAGGAAAGTTTGTAAAAGGCCTCTAAGTTTCTAAGTGGAAAAGTTTAAATTTACTCCCCCAAACTATAATTCTCCCCATTATCAATTGACACGCCTCCACAGATTGTCAAGGTAACAAAGTAAGCCAAAGTAATTTCAGGTTAATTCTTGATTTAGGATTTGATCGTTTGACTGAGCAACATTTCAAAAGTCGCCCATGGCCAGCAGTAGATGATGTGCAAGATCTTGTTGGCAATGACCAGGTGAGTATCTTCGGTCTGAAAAAAAACATTATCTCGCCTAGGCTGCTTAAAAATTCCAATTATCACAGATAAGATGGTAAATAGGTATAGCAAGTTGATAACGAGAAATTATATTAATATTATTAATAGCCGCCCTCATCTTCTCAGCCGGCTATTATTGCGCTCGTATTTTTTTTTTTACTTCGTCAAACTTTTTTTCGCTTTACCATTTTGCCGCTTTTTCGACATTTTGCGTGAAATCTTTTTGACTTCTCTAGGCTAGTATCTCTCTTCTCTCATTCTGCTAAAAGTGAATTTGAACATCAGTTGCTAAGCAAAGCAATTCAAAATGAACAGAGTCGGTATAAAAAATTGAAGTCAGAAATAGAAACGGGATAAACCCATAAAGCCCAATTTTAGATGCCCGCTATTTGAACGTCGTTCCTATAAGTCTTAGTTACCACCTCTAATGCTTATTGGTGTTGATAGTAGCCCCTGTAGTCTCTCTCTCTAAGAAACAGAAGTATGTTCAACTACGAAATGCCATCAAAATAAATCGGACTTAAAAAATATTTTTGTACAAAACTCTTTTTTTTTTCAATATATTCTATTCGTTCAATCCCAATCATGCTTATTGGAATCAACGGCGGCTATTTTCCGGCAATCGCCGGGTATGTTTAATTATAAAAACTTGTTCTCGTTGACCTTACCGTGAGTGACTTATAATTAGAGAAATTTTGTGTGCCTCATTTCTGCACGCCTGTCGCTTTTTTTTGGAAGCCTCGATTTTTAAAGCCTTGCATCATTTAACACCGCTTTTACGTAACCGTTTTAATATTTCGCTTCGATTCTAAAATGGTCTCGATGAGAGTAATCAAGTCTTTTTACGCAAAATTTTGAGGGGCCTTTTTCTTCTAGTAGATTTTTTCGACTTCACTTCTCGAGAGACGTGTTCAAACTTCTTGATTATTGCCTGATCTATACTGAACAGCAAAAATAATTAAGCACCCCCTAGTTCTACGAAGTACGATTTTCAATTTTTTAGGCAATATTGCTCCAACATAAAATCAAATTCCGAGTTCTGTGAAATTTCCTCTTGTGTCCTCTCGTGTTCTATGAAATTCAGATATAACGCAACGTTCACTTACCAGAAATGCCAATGTAAATTTGACGAACCGCATTAAAGTTTCACAGTAAACAGAAAGTTGTCACAAGATCGCAATTTACTCACATCTTTTCTCTCTAATATTCAACACATGTGCAAACTTGGCAATAGTTGAACAATCCTGGAACATTTCAGATCCTGTGACAACTTTCTTTGAACTGTGACACATGGATGGAGCTCATCAACTTTACATAGGGATTTTGGCGATTAAACGTTGTTTTATCGGAATTTCATAGGATAGAGGACTAGTGTAGGGGATGAATGGTGTAAAAATTGTTTCCAAAATTTGATTTTAAGTTGGAGTAACATTTCTTCATTCATTGCCTAAAACTATGGGATGCTAACCTACTCTGCCGTTCAGTATAAATTGCGCTTTCAAAAATTAGTCTGTTGCTGAAACTGAAACAAAGGTGTTGCTGAAACTGAAACAAAGGTAGTAGAGGAATTTGGAAGGGACCTGATATATGAGTGGTTAATGCGTGCGTGCAACGTGCAAATCCCGGGTTTGGACCCCTGCCTAGTCAGGTTTTATTTAGGTTAAAACCCCCTGTGGATTAAATTGCCCCGCCTGTCGTTCGGGAACAATTTTTCCGACTCGGTTTATTTTTCACAATTGTCCTTCCTTACTAATTCCTTATGTGTGCTATTTATATATATTGGTGCTTTCCTCTCCACTTGTTAGTTATTTTTGTGACTGGGCCATCTTTACACTGTCTGGAGGGGAACAGCTTGAAGTGCATCATCCGGCTAAGTGCTACTCATCATCCCTTATGTTCCGACCTGCATCCATCGTTGCCGGATGTTGTACACGGTCCTTTTTTTGTATATTGTCCACCAATAGTTTAGGTATTAAAATTAGGGTCAAGTGCGTCAAAGGTGAAAGGTATTAGCTGAAATTTTCACATAGACATTTCGCCCCAATTTTAACCCTCTCGGTTAATTGCTCTAATTTTTTGAGAGACGAGAAAGCACTTAAATGCAATTGGAATTATAGTTATCAGCGTAGAAATAGAAAAACAAACAGTTGTTCATTGTCCAATTGCAATTCTAACTCAGTACGATATCAGCAAATTTTGAATTCATTCTGTCTTTCAAAGACAGTGAAATATTGGTAGTTGAAGGCCACGATTTTATGCAAAAATAGTCGTCAAAATTTTAAATCTTGGAATTAGGAGAACGAAAAGTTTAATCCTCAGCTATCCTACCTGTGACAAAATCTTTCTAGCAATGCGCGCCGCCATCAGAACCAAATCTTATTCAAAATTTTCAGCGTCTAAAGCTGCAATGCAATTCATTACAGGAGCCCTCAAGCCGACACTTTGATATTTTTAACAAAAATTTTTGAAATTTGTCATATGAAAAGTTAAACAAGAACACATTGTTATCTCTGCCGATCCTTACATGATAACAGCTCTTTAGAACTGAGACTTCTGTCTTGTCGACGGCATACCTTTGCTCCAGAAGTATTTATTAATTAATTGAGTTAAAAAATTGGCTATATCTAGAAGCAAAACCAGGTTAACTGAAAAAAAATTGATGAGATGCGTGATAACTTAGTCTAAGTGCTCTAAAGCAATAATTGTCTTCTGGTCAGCTAGTAATTATGCTGCCCCTGTTGGTCTTTTAATGCGATTTTCTCTGTGATCATTTTTTTCGTTCGATCTTTTGACTTAGAACAAGATATGATGAGGCTCGAGGGCATGTAAATTAAGTATACGTTTTATCGAAGCTGAAATTAGCTACTACCAAAACGACGTCCCTTCTAGCCCCTCGAGTCGTTTGAGGACGATTCGCCCGGCGTAGTTACTACTTTTAGTCAATTATTTTCAAATTAGGAATCACTATGCACAATTGAGTTTTAATTATATCGAACAATTCACTATATGTACGAGATCATTTAACCGAAATAATGTAAAGAGGTAGAGGTATCGAAAAACAAATCACATCTTTTAAAACTTGGGGACTTGAGGTAAAAAAGGAGTTGTGAAGTATTAGGAGAAGGTCTTGTGTTCAGATCTTTCTGATGCTGTACAAGGAGCTGTACTACCGCCACATTTATGCCTCAGTAACCAATGGTCCCACTACCACCCAGAGGTTCGACTCCTACTACAACTACTGTGCCCTGTTCAACCTAATTCTGCAACCAGAAGATGAGCCCATAAGATTGGAACTGCCAAACTTGTGGCTCTGGGATATCATAGATGAGTTCATTTACCAGTTCCAGACTTTTGCCCAATTTAGGTAACAATTTCATCACTGCGTACAGTACTATTCATGTGAGCAATGCAAGACCTGAAAGATCTTTTTAATAGCCGCACAGCGATAGCTGGGGCTATTATTGGCCTTCTCTTGGTTTTTTAATAGCCGCACAGCGATAGCTGGGGCTATTATTGGCCTTCTCTTGGTTTTTTTACAATTCAAAGAATTTGAATTGTATTGGGGCGCTGTCTTTTTTTACGACTCGAAGATCGAAGAGGAGTATTGGTTTTCTCTCGGTCTTTTTTTTACAGGAAGTAGATTTGTTCACGCGGCATTTTGACCTAAAAGCAAAAGTGAGAAAAGCTGTCTTGGTGAACAGATTTTCGCTAAGCGAGAGAAGTTTTTTGATCATGCGCTTCGTTTAGTGAATGACTTTTTGACTTTGAAAAGTAGTTTTTGACTGAATGGCGCATATAGATAACCGTTTTTTGGACTAAGTGGCCCAATTTTTTTGCTTTTAATTTGGTTTCTTATAGAAATAAAGTTTATTCGATACTATACTGAAATGTCAACCTCGGAAATTGATTCCACAGTGTTTTGCAGAGCCTGAAAATGCGTTTCAAGTTAAAAATTGGCACATATTTCTTGATTTTTTAGTAAATTCTTGGCTTTTTTCTATTAATTTCTTCATTTTTGGATCTTTTAACCGTCTTTTTGTCAAAAATCAGTTAATATGGCAACTTCTCTTTGATAGTTCTTGTACTCAACGCCTCTGTCTACCTCGATGTAATTTTGTTTTATAAAATTTACATATGCTAATCCGATTTTGGTAGTTTTTTTCCGATTTTCGTCAGTTTTTTGTTTATATTTTGGTTAATAGCCGCCCTCATCTTCTCAGCCGGCTATTATAGCGCTCCTATTTTTTTTTTACTTCGTCGAATAAAAAAATGTTTCGCTTTACCTCATTTTGCCGCCTTTTCAACATTTTGCGTGAAATCTTTTTGACTTCTCTAGGCTAGTTTCTCTCTTCTCTCATTCTGCTAAAAGTGATTTTGAACATCAGTTGCTCAGCAAAGCAATTCAAAATGAACAGTCAGTATAAAAAATTGAAGTCAGAAATAGAAACGGGATAAACCCATGAAGCCCAATTTTAGATGCCCGCTATTTGAACGTCGGTCCTATAAGTATTAGTTACCTCTCTCTAATGCTGATTGTTCTTGATAGTAGCCCCTGTAGCCTCTCTCTAAGAAACAGAAGTATGTTCAACTACGAAATGCCATCAAAATAAATTGGACTTAAAAAAATGTTTTTGTACGAAAATCTTTTTTTTTCAATATCTTCTGTTATTTCAATCCCAGTCATGCTTATTGGAATCAACGGCGGCTATTTTCCGGCAATCTGCCGGGTATGTTTGTAATTGCTAGAAATAGTCTTATTGTGCAACATGAGGGACTTTAATTTCGTTTCAATAAAAATTCAATCATTTTTTGGCGTTAGGTTTTTGAAAAACAGTTAAAACTTCATAAATGCAGTCTTAAAAGTTTTTTTGACCATTTTTTTTGCAAAATGTTTCGATTTTCGTATTTATGATTTCTGCTTTTTCTTTGAATAGTTCTTTGTATCGGATGATTAGTTATCTTTTATATGTCTTGAATGCTGAACAATGAAATGTAATCGTTTTTCTTGAATTTTTTATTGATTTTTAACTTTCAGAAATCAAGAATGTGTTTTTGTTACGGTGTTCCTTACATTGTGCCCATATTCTTCACATTCTAGTCAATATCATTCTATCTTTGTCCTGGCATTGACATTTATTTTCGGTATATTGATTTTTTCAGTTGTTAAAAATGATTGATTTCAGCTTTTTCTTACATTTTCGTCATTTCTTTGGTTTGCGTTTGATTTCATTCAACATAAGGCAAAACTGAGAGTTTGATAGCAAGCCTTTTCCACGATTTCCACTTAAGACTATTTACTGCAACTTTCTTTCGGCCTTGGTATTAATTTAAACGGATTTTTGCCTTTGAATATTCTTCTGCTGCTTATGTCTTTTCTATTATCAATTTAAGTAGTATTCAATCATATTGTCTAGCATATGTACAACAAGGAACAAGTGTGTTGTTATTTGTCTTAATTGAAGTGATTAGAAGTGTAATTTTAGGTGTTTTCTGATTCTTAAATTTGAGCTTTCTGTTTTGAAAAGATTCAACTTAGTTTCTAAGATTATTATCTGCCGTTTGCTTTCGCGATCTTTTTCAGATTAGAATTATGAATTATTTGAGAGCAATTGATAACCTTGTCTGTTTTTTCAGTCTCACTTTTTTGACCTCTTTAATTATTTTGGTTTTAACGTTACCAAACGTTTTCAATGATATAAAATTTTGCTGCATTTTGTTTCTCTTGGTGACAGGGGTTTAAGTTTCACCATTTTTAGAGCAGACCTGGAGAGGTAGTGAGTTGATGGTTTAATACAAAAGGTAGTGGCTTCTGCTGCAATTACGGTTTTGTTAGTAAAGTTTTGACGCTTCGAGTCGCTTCCGGAATTCTTCCGGCTATGTTTTTTTTAAGATCTGTTCACACATTTTCATGATTTTTGAAGTCAAATTGGAGTAGTGATTTTGGTCACGCCGAAACAGGAAGCGGAGCGAAAAAGCGAGCGGTTTTGCAGCGTGAAATTTTTTCGCTCTAATTTTAAAGCAGGGTGAGAAAACGGTGTTTGAACAAAAATTCGCTTTCTCGCTAGTGGTTGTTTGTTCACATGATTTTTTCTGTTTTTTCAATTTTTTGGATCGGATTTTTTTTCTAAATGGTTTTTCCAATCGATTCATAGTCCTTTCTAGGTCTAGTTTTCTGTATAGTCAATGGAAATTCTTTGAATTGTACGTCAGGACTTGTCCTGCTATGTTTTTTCATTTCGTCATGATTTTTGTTACTACCATATGACGTCACAGCCACTTTTTGTTGATTCGTTCATGCAATTTCAACTGAATTGCATGTGTGACTTCATTTTTCGCTCTTAGTGGAACGAGGTTTTTGTTCATGCGAGTGATTAAATTTTTGGTCACACTTGACTTACCTCACTCTCAAAAATGACTTCCTCAATTTGAAATTGACTTTTATTTACTTTAATTCAAAGAGATAAGGTCAAATGGGTGTTTGTGTCACTCTAAATAAAGGTTATTTGAGATCAGCTAATAGAGGCAGCAATAACTTATACAGATTTTTAATCAAAATATAACAGATCAGCCTTCAATGAAAAGACGATTTTTTTTGGTCTGTCTTTTTTACTGTTTTTTAGACTGCCGATCTACGAATCTATTGCGGCTATTTTCTGGCAATCTGCCAGCTATGTTATGTAATTTTTGATATACTGCTGAAAATGCTGGCATAAAAACTATGAAAAGTTATGAGAGCTAAACCTGATAAGCTACAAAATTGTTTGGATCATTTCCGTTTATGCTCCCCCATTACGTTATGCATCGTATTACAAAACATTTCGTATTACAAAATGGATAAATGGATACGTAATTAATGGATGAATCGTATTTTCCTGTGCTCAATTTTGATTAATACAAAATATGGAGTGCCCCATTTTAGATTTAAAATATTGGGATTTTCACATTATAGTCCACAACGTAGTGGGAGTCTAAGGTATACCCCCATTACCTAATAGGAGGCTATAGTTTTCTGGCGGTTGGGGCTATGATGGGCAATACCAAAGATATGTATACTGCTGAAACGAGCTGAAACCAGCGACACGTGAAGGTTGACAGCTGTCTGGGTCTGTATATATGTTAATCATTTGGTTTAGAACTCGTATGAGCAATAAATCGAAGGACGATCTGGCGAAATTAGAGAAACACCAGGGCGTGTGGAACATCCACTCCGTGTTAAACGTAATGTATTCTTTGATTGCCAAGAGTCGAATCAATGAACAGCTCAGTGCGTACAATTCGGGCGAGCCACAGGATAAGATAGACGAAATTGCGGGTACATTCGGTGGTCATCCGCTGTACAAGTTCCTCGGTTTCTTTGCTCTGGTTGGCTTGTGTAGATTGCAGTGTTTGATTGGGGACTATTACTTGGCAGTGACAGTGTTAGACAACATTCAGCTACACAGGAAAGGTAAATTCACATAACCATCATATCTATTTTGTTGTTAATTGCTCTCGAATAAATGCTGCCCCCTTTTGTTGTTCCAGGCTAATTTGTCCGACGTGGGTTGGTAATATCAGGGTGAAACATAGGTTTCCTTGTCATCGGGGTCGAAATTGAAGTTTTGATCAAAATTATAATGAAGATTTCTGGCTGTGATTCTATGGACCTAACTGCGAGGGCGGAGATTTGTGTTTCCTGTTATAGCTGTTTTTATCACTAAAGCAATGTAAACATGAAGTGGGTTTTTGTAGTAATGGTATGAGCCCGTGCTATTAATTTATTGAGAATTATTAATTGCTTTCAAGCGATTATTGTAAACGTGTTGGTCTTTATGCAAAATTTTTGCTGGACTGTTTTGATTTTTCGAGTGACTTTTACACCCTTGACGTTTTTGTTTATCGTGATCTAAATTTCTCTCTCATTCAGTGCCAGCAGCTGAGCTCAAGTGGCGGCAGTTAACTACTAAAAGTCAAATGAAAAGTGCGGCGAAGTTGTTGTAATTTTTTTACTTCAATTTTTTTAGTGGTTATAGTGGTATATATAATAACCTCAACCCTCCACCCCCACCACCCTTCAAATGACGTGATTTTAGTTACCCCCCCCCCCTCCGACTGAAGCAGGCTGCAATAGATTCGAGATCCCACTAGTCGTTCGTTAGTTGTTCGGTCAATTCTTCGTACGTTAGTGGGTTATATTTTGTGTTATAGGCATGTCCTGGTCCCCAGTGCCCAGCTGTCAAATCACAATGTATTATTATGTGGGCTTTGCCTATCTCATGATGAGGAGATACAGTGATGCAATCAAATGCTTCACAGACATACTCCTCTACATACAGAGAACTAAAAACGTCTTTCATGTTAGGTGAGCATGTTTAGCAGTGCTTGTGATGACGTGTGAAGTACGACACAATTATTGGCTGTGTGAGATACGTGGGCCATTTTCAAACTCTAGGTTTTTTTTCGGAAATGTAAATTTAATCAAATTATGATTAAACACGTGGAGACGGTTAAATAATTAAACACTCACTAGAAATAATTTAACGGTAATTGTTTTCTTCCAACTCAAAGTTGTGGTAACCAAATTTAACTTCTAAGAAAAATCGTTTTTTTATTTTTGTATCAAGAAGGTTCATAGAAATAGATGCCAAGGAGTTTTAATTGCTCTCAAACGAAGTTTGTAGCAATTATGTTAGTCCTGTTGGTATTTTTTTAATAGCCGCGAAGCGATAGCTGAGGCTATTATTGGCCTTCTCTTGGTTTTTTTTTATTTATTTCGGCGTCATGATTTTTGTTACGACCATATGACGTCACAACCACTTCAAATCTGCTTTTTATTCAATCTTGCAATTTCAACTGATTTGCGTGCGTGGCGTCATTTTTCACTCTTAGTGGAGCGGATTTTTTTGGTTCATTTGCGTGATTAAATTTTTGGTCACACTTGACTCACCTAACTCTTAAAAATGACTTCCTCACTCTAAAATTGACTTTTCTTTGCTTTAATTCAAAGAGATAAGGTCAAATGAGTGCTTGTCACTCTAATTGAAGGTTATTTAAGACCAGCAAATAGAAACAGCAATAAACTGTATAGATTTTTAATCAAAATTTAACATCTCAGCGTTTAATGAAAAGAATGTTTCTTTTTTTTTGGGTCTGTCTTTTTACCGTCTTTTTGAAACTATAGATCTATGAAGCTATTGCGGCTATTTTCAGGCAATTTGCCAGCTATGTTTATGCGATTTCTCTCTTGACCGATTTTTCGTGACCCATTTGAATTTTCGTCCTTAAAAACTTGATAAACAGGTAGCGCCCAGCGAGCATTAAGTTTCATTAGACTCCCTTAGCCGCTTTTAGTAGTCCTTCCAGTGGTTAGTGTGATGAAGTTTCCGGGAAGGCCGTAGTTTTAGGTTAAAAGGTCATTTTTAGGAGTTTTGGAACCAAAAATGTTGCAATTTTTTGTGTTTTATTGTCATTTTTCGATTTTTTGTTGGACCAGTCTAAAATTGAGGCTAAATAAAGTTGATAAAGATCATTTGCAAGACATAAATACTTTTTATGACTTTTTTAAAGAACTATATGTTTTGGTCATCCAAACAAAAACAGGCAAGTTTATTTTAATTTTCACAATTTTTAAAATTTTTTGAAAATTTTTGTCATTTTTTTAGTTTTTTAGCCTTAGGTGTCAAGGAAGATCCTCTAAGGTTTGATAATAGCTCCTGCACGGTTTCTAGTGGTAATGGAATGGTTTTCAACATTTTAACATCACGAATTTTAGCATTTTTTGTGACCAAACTTGCAATTTTTCTCGCATTATCATTTCAGACCCAGGAACCAGAAAACCGCCTCAAGGGTTTGATAATAAGTTACTGAAAAATTTTTATTGGTCATGGAATAGTTTTTAACTCTTTGATTAAACTTGCAATTTCAAGTTTTTTTGAATATTTTTTGTCATTTTCAGGTTTCTACAGACTCAAGAGCGAAGAAACCTCCTCTAGGGTTTGATAAAAGGTTACTGCATAGTTTCTAGATGTAATGGAATGTTTTTCAAGATTTTAATGTCATGAATTTAAGCAATTTTTTTTGAACTGCCATTTTTTCAAGTTTTTCGGATTTTTCCGGCACCAGGGGCCATGGACCTCGTACGAGCTTTGATCATAAGCTGCTGCATTTTTTCTGGATTTAATGGAATGGTTATCATTATTTTAATGACTCGAGTTTTAGCTTTTTTTAAAATAAAATTTAAATTTTCAATTTTTCGAAAAATTATGTTCCAAGTTTATCGACCTTAATGAACCTGTGAAACTATTTAACGCTTGAAATAAGGATACTGGATAGTCTCTTGAGACAATGAAATGGTTCTGAAGATATTAATTTCCTGAATTTTAGCAGGATTTTAAAATTTGCATTTTTAAAAAAAGTTTTAAATATTTTTGTCCTTTTCTGAATTTAACGATCATTACTGGCCAACGATATTTTTGAAGTCTTGCAGATGGGTTGCATGACAGAACCTCAGAGACAAAAAAAATGGTTTTTTAACATTTTTTTAAATGCGAAATATGGAAACTTTTTAGTTTTGGCGGTTTCACGTATTTTTCTATATGATTTAATTACTAACATGACTGGAAAAAAGTTGCAGAGACGAATCTCATCATGAAAGAAATTTCTAGATCGCTCTCTCTCTCTCTCTCTCTCTCTCTGTTGGTTGGGCTTTTTTTTCCATTTCCTTTTCGTTCACGTTTTGTCTCGCACACTATCTCTCTCTTTCCGTATTTCTTTTGTCCATTCCGGCTGCTGTTTTGTGGCGTGATGTCATCATCAATTACCCTAAGCTCACGCACCTTCAACTAAGTTGAAGCCAACTTCACTAAACTGTGACTGGCTCCTGACAATGTCAACCGCTCGCCGGTTGTTTGAGAGCAATTCGCCCGACGTTATCCGGTCATGGTTGCATATTTCTAGTGAAGCTGTTAGTATCAGCGAAACAATTGCTATTCTAAAATTGACATCTATTGGTTTTTGTGCGCAGTTATGAAAGTGCTGATTCTTTATCAGTCATTTCATTGTTTTTTGCGGGCTATGCGTGGCGTTTCAAGTTGGAAAATTGTATCTGACAGATTTGATTTTCATTTGAGTAAATTTTCTGTCTCAAAATTGGGTTTTGTCAAAATTGGGTAACATTAATTCGGTGTCAGTGACGTAATTTCAGATGACTGTTGTACCATGTGTTATATTAGACAAATATATACAAGCTGCTATATTCAGCTACTGTATTTGTTTAGTTATTATCTTCTTGTTATTATTTAACTATGTTGCTACTTTTCCTGAATGTTTTGGTTATCATTCAAACATTTTTCAAAATGGGGGAATAAAAAATTAGCAGCAATTTGAATAAGGGGAACACTTTGAAGAGGGGGAAATTGTAGTAAATTTGGTAAGGTTAAATGGAGTTGTGTTTGCCATGAATAATTCTTTGCAGTTTCAAACCTAAAAGTTAACGAATTAAAGTATTTGATGAAAAATTAAACAAAAATCAGTTTGATTTTTTTCTCAAAGTTTTGTTGAAAATTTTTAATCCGTCTTTGTTTGCTGCTGATTCAAAACTATTTTATGAACCAATGTTGTTCTTGCTTTTCTGTATTGAACAGATATGTTGGAAAATAGAAGATTTCAGTCAATTGAGAGCTCTCAAAATATCAGTCAACTTAAAAATTTAAAACTAAAAGCCAAAAAATTTTTGTTCTGATTTCTCGTGTTGTTTTTGCAAACACTTCTTTCCAAAATTGTTTTACTCCTTTACAATTCTTTTCCAAAATCGGTTTTAAATGAATATCAAATCAACCAAATTAATTACTGAAAGTTATAGATGGAAATCTTATTTTTTTATTTGTATTGCCTATATTGTCAAAGCAGATGGTGTGACCTAACCTCCTCTAGTATAAACTATACAGAAGTTGAGAGTTGAAGTTTTTGGGGATCTCCATGGTGCAGAACTTGAAACAAAAGTTTATAATTTTGAAAATTACCAGAAAGTTATTTTTCAATTGCCTTTTTTTTATAAATTGCTCTTCGAAATTGTTTTCCACACTGTGGGCGTTACTTGAAATTGAAAAATGAAATAGTGTATTGATTGTGAAATACCTTTTATATAACTGGGGAGTTTCTTTTGAAAGATGAAAACAGTATTTCTTTTCTTATTGAGTTCTGTTAAAAATTATTTAAGTTTCTGTTTCTTTAATAAATACTCCGAAGAGTAGAAGGGCTAAAACGTAGAATTTTTTGTAACCAATATTTCACATGCTACGACAAGATAGGAGCTTTATAAGAGATAATCGCTTAAATGAGAGCCTTTAAGGACACACTCTGACGTGCCTTTACCTTAGACACAAGTGGAAGCAGAGTGCAAAAAGTGTCAGAAATCCTAGAAAGTGAGAAAACAACTTATTAGCTACAAATTGCCGTTCTAAACTTTTTCAAAACCAGGAGTGTGTTTATCAAATCTAGCTGTTAGCACATTTGCGAGATTTTAGTTAACGAATCGGCTCATCATGCTCATGAAACGTGACTAAATTTTGTGGAAAGACCTCAAAATAGTTTATTTCAAATTTTAGTTTCATTTTTGCGATTGCCAATGTAATTGGCTAAAGAAAGGCAAACCGTGTATTGTAGAGAAAGAAGCAAGACTTAAGTGAACGGGGGCGAACCTGGAGTATAATTCAGTTGAGAAAAAAGTTTAAAAACTGCGCTTTTTTGGTTGTACGTATGGGTGTGCGTTTGTGTGTACTGTGTGTGGTATTTGTGTCTAAAAGAGAAAGTAAAAAATTAAGTTGATAGAGTTGTTTGCTTTAAATGTCAGAGACAAATAGGGGCAGAGTTGAAAACCATGAAATCATAAAAATTAGAAAAATTATTTAATTTTTTTTGCAAATTGCGGCTTCTATTTTTCCAAAACCAAAATTACGGTTTTAAAGTCTTGCTGGTTACACATCTGCTAGATATAATAAAATCAATTGTTTCATTATGCTCATAAACCATAAAATTGACAAAGTTCAAAAAGTTGTTTCAAAGTTCTGTCATTTCAATTACCGTTACAATTGCCTCATAAAATCCACACCGTTAGAAAAAACAAGGAAGACCTAAATGAACGGTGACAAACCTTGAGTAAAGATCAGTTGCCGAAGAGAAAATTTTAAAATCTTTTGTGTTGGGGTTTGTGTTTGTGTTTGATGGGTGCGGTGTGTTTGTGTGTAGTGTTTTTCTGTGCTTGTGTCCTAAAATTGTACTACACTTATCTTTCTAGAATGTGCTGAAGAGTTTCCGTTTTTGTCTGCCAAAAAATACCGTATTTTTAGTTCAAACGGTACAAGTAATTTTACTCCTATGCATATAAGCTGCTTTTGGATACTTCCAACGGTTTCTCTGTGTTTGCTTGGTATTTTGATCTTGTAAAAATGAATAGAACTCTTGTTTGAAAATGTAGTCTTTCAGGTCCTACCAGCAAGACATGATAGGGAAGCAGACTGACCAGATGTACTATCTGCTCCAGATCTGCCTCACTCTCCACCCACAGTCCATAGATGAGAGTGTCACCCGGGCACTCAATGAGAAACTAGGCAGTGGAGAGCGCATTCAGCGATTGCAACGAGGAGGAACGGGTTAGTTTGAAACATTTAGAATCTTGAAATTTGCTTGACCGTTGGCGTTCTACGGGTTTTTTCGTCCTTGATATTTTAAGTCTTTCCCGATATAAATTCTCATTTGCCATTCAAACCAGCTGAACTCAAGTAGTTGAAGCAGGCTACAATAAAAATCAGACTGCGCTTCTGGCTCGAGAGCAATTCAGACAACATTATTTGGTTTAATAATAGCTGAGCGGAGATGTGGTTTTCTACGACTCGAAGAACAGTAATCGTGATCTCGGGTTTTTAAATCTGGTAAGTGTCAGGAAAACACAATGTAAAATTATGCCGGATGTACAAACAAGTGTTTAGGTCCAAACAGAGCAAAAGAGGGTGATTTGTTTACCTGCCGTATTTTTGAAAGAGCGAGAAAAGAGGTGTAAAAAAGTTTCACCAGGCGAGCAATTTTTATTTTTGACTTATCTATGCTAGTTTGTTTCTTCGCTCCTTCAGCTCAAAGTAATGTTTTGCAGCCATCGATCAGCAGAGTAATCTAAAATGAACCGAGTCAATGTCGAAAAAAAGCCCAGTTTTAGATGCCCGGCGTTTGAACTTTGTTCTAGTCTCAACTAACAGTTCTAATAGTTTTTTTGCTACTAATCCCCGTTTCTTCAGATTAAGAAAAAGATGTATGCCAATTACGAAATCCTATCAAAATGCCCTGTTTTGAAATTTTATCGAAAACAATCATGTTTTTGTCTTCATTCTAATCGGCGTCAAGGGAATAAATATCGGCTATTTTCTGGATCGATCTGCCTTGGTATCTTTCTTATGAAATTTTTGTCTAAGCAGAAGGATGAAATTATGTCCGTTTTTGCACGGCTTTTTGGCTATTCTCTATTTGTTCCCTGCGCGTTTCATATACTGTTCCCTGTTCATTTGTTAGTTTTAAACTATTCAATAGTAATTAATATTTTAATTGCTCTCGAACGAAATTTGAAGCAATTTTGTAAACGTTTTGTAAACTTTTATGCAAATTTTTTGCTTGACTGTTTTTGCGCCTTTGTTGTAGAATACTCTTTGACTTCTTGTTCATTTTTGAGTGTTATAAACTGCTCTCATTCCGAAATAAAATTTTGCTAATATAAAAGTGATTGTGAGCGAAAGATTTAAAGCCATTGTAGCTTAGTCGTTAAGATGTCAGACGGAGGTCCGGAGTTCGAAACCCCCGTGGAGTCATTTTTTTCCACCCATAAATTATTTCAAAGCTACGCCCGCTATAATAAATTGGCCCTCCTGTCGTTCTAGGGCAATTCATCAGACGTTAGTCAGTTCATATTTGTTACTATAAAGAGACACGTGGATGTGTTTCTAATTTTATTGCGGTTTTGGTTTTTCGCTATTCAATTTTTCTTTGTAGAGATAAGGCACTAATTTATCAAAAATGTTAACATTTGGTGTCTCTGGGGTGCGGAGAGTTTGTTAGAAACTTGACAGATTTCAGTTTTTGAGTAGAAGTCTTGAGGTAATTCATTTACTAAATGAAAACTTTGAAATAGTTTGCTTAGAATTTTCAGTCCAACTTCTTTGAGAAGTGTTCAGAAAGATAAATTTTGATTTAATAATTGACTTGTCCTCCGTTTTGGTTAAAGGTAAATTGTCAGTCGATTGAAATAATTATTTTATAGTGGCATTGTGAGAAATTGTCTGGGGTGAGTCAAACTTTTTTGTCGGCTTTTTTACTTGTGATGTCGAGCTTACTTCAAATGAGCTTTTATTCGCTCAATCATGTAGGTTTTTAAGGTTTTTACTCAGTTGTTGATGTGACGTTTTTTCATATTTATTGGAGCGTACTTTTGTTCATTTTGAGAATTTTTTTGTCAGTGGGTACTTTCACTCTCAAAATGACTTTTACTGTCTCTACAATAATTTGCTAGCTTTATTGGGATTGTGTTGAGGTCAAATAAGATTATCTCACTCAGACTGAAGCTTAATTGCGGGTAGATTTGGAGCACATCAGTCTAATTCAAATTAATACATCACAAGAACTTGTAAATAAACAGTTCTTTTAATAGCATTTTTGTTCCGACCCTTCTTGAGGGGGGAGGAACTATATACTCAAATGTTTTTTTGTTTATGACCGATCGATATATTCATCGTAGACCGATCGATATATTCATCATAGAGTTGCGAGTGCTGTCATTAAAAAGCCCGACCAGCGTAGAATATCGAATTAAATCATTTTGATGAATTTCGTTTTCTAAAGCGAGTTATCGTGGTTTAAATTTTTGTGAATATAGACCGATTTGCGTTATTCACATTTTCCGGAATTGTTGTCTAAAATTTCATCAATTTTGATAAAATATGCAAAAATTGTAAACAATAGTACTGTTCATTTTATTTTAAAGACAAAAAGTACTGTGACTATTTTGATTTAGTTTTTTGGCTAAAATTTTGGCCAAATATTTCGAAATTCGGCCTTTCATCGAAAATTGTCCAAAATAAGCTTCTTCAGTCCACTTTGATTAAAATTGTAGGAATTCACATCCAAAATCAACTGTAAACTACGAAGGGAGCTAGTCCTACTTCACTTCCATTGAGAGTAGTCTGGAATTAAAATTTTGCCTATTGCTAACTTTACTCTATGATTATCAAAAACAGCAATTATTTTTAGTCTTTTAACTAACAAATTATCTAGATCTAAATCATTCGAAACAATTGAGTGTTGCTAATGAACGAACAGCAGTAGCAAGGACGATTTTGGTCAAATTTGGAGTGTGAAAATCCAAAAAAAAAATCTGATTGTAATCAGTCGTTCTTTTTAAAAGTTTGATCTTTTTTATGTTAATTAAAGAACAGAACAATTCAAATCAACGCTTACTGTTGATAGGTCCAATTGGCTTCCTAAGCAGTTTCAAATTAATATTTCTAGTTTCTTTACTCGAAAGATTATGATCGTTTTGACTTTTAAAATTTTTAACATTTTTTAATAAAGATTGGCTTATTGAACATTGCCAGTATTGTTCTTTTAATTGGCTCAACTTGTAGTTTAGTGTTGGCAAAGAAAGAATGCTTCTTCCTCTTCTTTCTACTGAATTAAAACTTAATATTCTTTGGAGTTTTACGCGTTAAATTATGGATTTCTGGCTTTGATACTACTAGATTTCACATTTTTTTTATTTTGTAGGCATTGGCCCACTTTTCACGTTTTTCGTTTTGTCACATTAGCACATTATTGACAGTTCACATATTACTTCATTGGCGTTCAAAATAGGGCACAATTGGACTTATAAACGTCTTTAAAGACATAGATTATGGTTTTAACGGCTTCGACACCCCTTTCTCGAAGAATTTAATTGAGTTTTTTTACATTTGTCTTCAACTGTCGTTTTTACTTTGTATTTTTAGTCATATGAAATTTCCTGGTTAATGACAGGTCTCATTTGCTGTTTATGGAGGAATAAATGAGCCTATTCTCTTGTTTGAGTAGATAGCTGATGGCTTTCAAGACTTTGAAAACAATTGTTTTCAAAAATTAAATTCTTTTTACTTCGCTTTTTTGTTCTTCTTTGTCCATTTGTTACCTAGTCTCGTTAATTACAGGTCACATGACATTATTGTTGCCGAGGAAAGATGCAAGTTTGCAAAATCTAATGTTTTTAATGAATTCGTTTTGAATTTACTGGCTTCGACTGTTTTTTTCTAAAAAAGTAAACTAATTTTTTGTCTATATTTGACGTTCTTTTTGCACGAATAATTGAACCTATTTAAGTATTTCTTTTTGCAGCTAATGGCTTTCATGACTTTGAAAATAATTGTTTTCGAAAAATACAAAAGTATTACTTAATTTTGTCCGTTTTTCTCTTTTTTTGTCTACTTATTACCTGTTCTCATTAAAGAGAGGTCGCATACCACGATATTGGCGTTCGAGGAAGACTCAATTGAACATATTTTGAGGGGGAAAATATGGTTTTACGGCTTCGACAGCGTTTTCCCGCAAGTTTTTTAATTTATTTTTCGGTTATCGCAATTTGTTCTTTTTGTAACCGCATAAAAAATTGAATGACAGGTCTTAATGCCCTCCTATAGATGCGTATGTGACCATAGACATGTTGGATGTTTTCATTTGCTATCTAGTGTTTTTCATTACTTTGAAATTATCTGTTTTTAATAATATAAGCCAATTTTTTTTAAACCTTGTAAAGTTATTTTGTTTAGTTTCAGTTTTATCTGACGCTATTTTGACCTTGTTGTTTTTAGAACTAAGTTATTTGCGTTGGAGGCGATCTTTTTGTTCATACACATTTTTTTCTTTTTAAAATTTTTTTGTGGGTTTCTATCTGTTACTCATTTGATACACATTTATGCCAAAAATGCGGATGAGCGGGGTCGGAATTTTATGCCCGAACGCACATTACCGAACCTCTTTTTTCTATTGATGTTATTTGACTATGGATCTACATAGCTAGCGCAACACTTTCTGGCAATCTGCCAGCTGTTGTTTTTATTAAGATGAAAACCAGTGTTGTGTTCCATAATATCACCTACAATGAGGAGAACAGATAGCTGATAAAACAGTTTCATTCTGCATTTTCTCACTGATTTCAGTAATCCAGTGAATATATGACCGCTGTTCAGATTTTGATTGTCGTGTGTTGAGATTTTTCAATTGAGAAAAGGTTCCGTTGTCATTAAAAAATAGCTTCTGATGTAATGTTATAGGTGGTCAGAATGCAGATGAGGACTTTATGGGTGAAATGGAGCAGCTGTTCTTGTTTGCCTGTCCCAAATTCATCTCTCCTTCCGTGTCTGACAACTTCACAGAGAAGAGGGACACATACAAAGACATGCTCAATCTGCAAACAAGGGTTAATGACAACATTTCATGCGCATATCGGGTTTCGACGTGAATGAAGTCACTGAGAAAATGAAGTCACTGAGAAAATCTGATATTAATCAAGAAACGCGAAGTGTTTTGAGATGTAAGTAAGAATTTCGAAGTGACTTAGCAGAGTTACGTAACCTTGCTTAAAACACGCACGTTTTAAAATGACAAAAGTCAGCGCCAGAATTTAAAATTGCAGAAGTTCCTAGATACATAGCCAGAAGTTGACTTCCATGAACTTTCGTCATTAAAACGTGCAAGTTACGTAATTAAAGCAAGGATAGGTGACTCTGCAGAAGCTACTTCGAAATTCTTGCTCAGCATCTCGAACCGCTACGCCGTTCCCGATAAACTCAAGAAGTTCTGTGACCTCAAGGACAGTCACATACTTGAACCGTGCACTTAGCAAATTTTTTCAAATCTGCTACCGTATAGAGTAAAATCATTCTATTATTGGACGCTGTAGAATTAGTAGTGAGAAAGAGGGTCTACCCCACATAAAAAGGATTCCTCCCGCCCGTCCTTAATCTGTGAGGTAAACCCCCCTTCTCGCTACTGATATGGGGGATCTTTTCCGTTTGTGCCCCCCAGCTTAATGGGTGCATATTATTTGCACCCCCAGACTCACGTGCCATATTTTTACATAATGAATTACCAGGTAATGACACGTGCTCTGATATTATTGTTATTGCACCTAGAGTTGATTAACTGTATTCAGTAAAAACATAGTTTGTTTCATAATCTGAGCCGGATCATTTCCGTTCCTGCCCCCCCCCCCCCCCATAATGTGCTATCAGAAACGGAAAAGATCCGCAGAGCCATGCTGAGTAAAACTAGTTGAAACCTTCTTCGAGACTGTTTACCTGTCCCCCCATTCGATCTGAGACAATCCTGGCCAGTGCGACTATCTGCTCTTTAGTAGTAGCAAGAGGCACCACTTCGTTCTTCACCTATAACAAATTGTAACTCTAAACAAGCACGTGTAAGTTTTAAAATGCCAGATAATTGGCTGTAACAGGTTTTACCGGTCTTTTCCGTTTGTGCCCCCCCACAGCCTAGTGGATGCATATCATTTGCACCCCCAGACTCACGTGCCATATTTTTACATAATGAATTACCAGGTAATGACACGTGCTCTGTAACTTGGGGGGGGGGGGGGGGGTAACGTATGGGGGGCACAAACGGAAAAGATCCGATATGTCATTGTGAAACTTGCACGTGCGTGTTTCAACTCTTATTTCATCGCTAAGACTAGTAAATTGACATCGAAATTCACCTTTAGACCGGTAATTGAGAAATTTTACCATTATTTCCAGTCTTTCTGTTTTTAAAGGTTTGGTGGACTACATTACTTAAAAAGAACCTAAATTCTCTCTTTATCAATTTTTAAGCAGAAGTCTTGGAGCTGGATTGTTGAGTCCCAGGTTTTCTACCATGCTGTTTTCTCAAGTGACAACACAGTAGGACAACAAAAAGCTATCCATTTTTGTAACCATGCATTTGGAAGGAACGGGAACGCTGGAACTGTTTTCCTTCTCCCTGTGAACACAATTTTGGTTTCCAGAATTTTGTATAATGTGAATCATAACACAACAATGGTATAAAAGTGTCGGGTTTCCCATTATAGCCACCTTCCCGAAAAATTATGAAATTATAACCCCCTGTATGGTACTGTAATATTTACCCTGATTGATGGCGGGGGACTATATGTTATCTGACCACTGGGGATAATGGTGGTAAAGACCCACATTGTCGTCAAATTTGGTGGGTCTTAATCAATCTCTCGGGGAGGGGGGATCTATCGGGGGGTAGTCTAGAAACAATTATTGTTGATTTTTATCATGAGTAAACAAGACCATTTTATGTATTGTACAGGTCTTCATGGACGAAGTGAGAGAACAGTCAAAGATTGCTGTGATCAGAAGCTTCCTCAAATTGTACAGTAGCATATCGATCCAGAAGCTGGCAGGTTTCATGAGCATCTCTGAGAATGAACTGAGAACGTACCTGATGACGTTCAAGCACAAAATGAAGAATCTTGTGTGGAGTGGGGGGTCTTCAAGTTTGGACGGACAGTTCAAGATAGCCTCGGACATTGACTTCTATGTCGATGGTGACATGATCCATATTGCAGATACAAAAGTGGCTGCTAAATACGGAGAGTACTTCATCACCCAAATCCAAAAGTGCGACGAAATCAAAAAGAGACTCAAGTCTATGTCCGTTCAATAGTAAATGCTCCTCGTTTAATAAGGTGCTAGGACAATAGATCGAAATAAGGTAGATAGAGAGCCAAAATTGCGACAGCAGATTCAAAATAAAATTATTAAATTTTTAATTGGTCAATCAGATTTGACCACTCACAAATCCAACGGCGTATAAAGCTGTGGGTCGTAATGATTTGTTCTGTCGGAATAGATTTGTACCGCGGGCCGCTGAAACATCGCCATAACTTGTAAATCTTGGTCGAATTTGTTAATAGCAGGTTTAAGCGTGCAAATATCGCGTAATTACAGCCAAAAATAATAATGTAATTTTTGATCAACTGACCAAATTTTATAGTTTTCGATCTATTGTCCGTTCACCGTTTAATGTACCAAAACAATAGTTCTTGCAATAGTCTCTCCTTGACTCCTTCAGTTTTCAATTGTAATGCTTGAGCTAAAGTAATAGTGATAATAACGGGATGTTTCCTCGGACTGTTTTGTTGTATTTACAATTGGGAATTGGAGTCGCTATGATCACTTTGATGTTGTTTTGGCTAATAATTAAAATTGCTCGATAGCCTCTTTCCTGGCCAAAAGAGATTGGACATTAATGGCGGGCAGTTTTCTTAGGTGAGATTGCCCTGGGCTGCTCAGAGGAGCTTTCAAAGAGGGTTTAGAGAACTCTGTCGGGAACAATGTGTCGGTGTAAAATCAATAGGTACTTGATCCTGTTCTTGAGCAATTGCGAATTTTTCGCTGGGATGACGAGATTGATATCAAAGCGTAAGAATAACTAATTTCCTCGATAAATGGAACCGTATGAGTTAAATATGAGCATAAATAGCTTATACATTGAGGTGAAAGAGGCCATTCTCCACGATTAGCTTAATTTAACAAATGGGCACAATGGTTTCAACATTAGTCGTCAGAAAAGAGGGGGTTTGTCGCGCCGTTTTAGACACATTTCTCCCAAAACCCCACGTCCACCGAGATTCGAATCTCGGTGTTAGCGGATGTTCTGGTAGAAATGTGTCAAAAAGTGTGCGACAGAGCGCGTCTTTTCGCATTAGTGCGTACATCAACCAATACAGTGGCTAAAAAGTGATTGATGCGCTTTTCAGGTGTGCTTTATGACTATAGCCACTATTAGTAACAACAGAAGCAGAAGCATGCAGTCCAAGTCTGTGGCGGTGCACGTGATCAACTGCCTGTGCACTGTTTTGCTGACGTCATACCCCATCTCCTTAGCCTTCTTGCTGCTCCTCTCTCTTGTTACGTCATCACAGGCATTGGAAGTCATGTGGGCTGTAAACTGCGGAGGACATCATCACATTGACGAGAATGGAATCCAGTACCTAGAGGACCCACTACGCACGGGCATCGCGTCTGACTATGGCAAAGCTCTGTCTATACAGAGGGTGTCGAGGCACGACGCTATTTTGTATCAAACTGAGAGATATCATACCAATTCGTTCTCTTATGAAGTTAATCTGCCAGATGGTGACTTTGTGCTGGTTATGAAGTTTGCTGAAGTTTATTTCACGTCTTCTCGACAGAAAGTCTTCAATATTATGCTCAATGACCAGCACGTAGTTGTTCGGGACCTAGACATATTCGATAAAGTTGGGCTAGGTCGGGCCCATGATGAGATTATACCCTTTACAATTAGAAATGGCAAATTGGTTGTTATCAACGAGGCGTCCACGTTTAACAACGTGCTCAGAGTGACCTTTGTCAAGACACATTACGACAACCCGAAAATCAACGCTCTATATATCATTCGTGGACGCGCTGATGATGTTCCGAAGCTGCCGCCATTGTTCTCGGATGACATGCAACAGCAGCAGGCCAGACGCAAAGTTGACCCCTTCGATGATTCTGATCTGGCAGCGGACAAACAGAAGACCAAGTTTAATAAGAGATCAGGCGCACTGGTTGAGGATCCATATGCTGACCAGGATGCCAATTTCTTCTGGCCCATTTTCTGCTCTGTGGTTGCATTTATCCCAATTCTGATTTGTCTGTGTAAAATGTAACAAAGTGCTGCCGATAGTTGCCGTGTAACAATGGAATTGGGAACAACTTGAAACTGTGATAAAATATTTAATACTGAGATCTGACAATGATATTAAGGTTTCGTCGAATTGGCGTGCTTATAGCTATACAATCTGTTTATATGTTGTTTCATTTCGTATTCTGTATAAAGTTGTTCTAGTATTTGTTTCCTTCGGCTGCTGATAATGCTACTGTATTAATGGGACTGTTATTCGCGACATCAGTCGTTGTTGTGCGTTATATATAGACCATTATTTGGCTTTGATCTTGGTGTTCATTTTTTGCATTGGATTAACCTAAATTTTTCTCGGCCATTACTTCAAGCTGCATTTGCCAATTTACTATTATATTCGTTTTTGCTCCCTACAATTTAGGCAATAAAATGTAAAAAAAAATTATGTACTGCACGTTTTTTATTGAGGCATAGAGAAAGTAAACTTACGCCGACAATATCTGTAGTACCAATATGTTCTGTATATATATTCTTCCGATATATTAAGGAAACAGCTTAACCCAGAAGGACAAAAGCCAAGTCGGAAAAGTGTTTGAGAAAATATACGAATTTTATATGCTGTCCGGTTTTCATCTTCCGAACTTCAGAAGATCATCCGAACTTCAGCCTAACATCATAGCTAAGCATCAGTCATGCCTTTATCAGAAAAAAGTGGAGATTTTATATCGAGTCTAAAAGTTTTCAAGGTTTAATGGTGGTTTATGTGACACAAAGGTTTTACGAACTTGAAATTTTGTCTTTTGTGGCCATTTATTAAATACCCACTCCATTAAAAACGATGCACCAATCGATGTCTTGCGATAGTTTAGCAAACCTTCTCAAGATTAATATGTATCCACAGCCTGCGTTTTATGCCATGTCTTGCTTTTAGTTAGCTTACGTTGGACATACATTTTTTAACCTCAGCATCTGCTTATGAATATGCGCCAACCTTTTCAAATTTAGATGAAAGATTTTGTTTAAAGCTATTTACTTCTCAAAAACATCCTACAAGCAGCGTCCAAATTAATCTTTTCAACTAACATGAATTAGCAGCTCGACAATTTGAAAGTTCTAGAACTTTAAAAGAGTTAAAGTGGCAAAGACCACAACAAAAAAGAAAGTAGTTTTTAACAGCCGGGAAGTGTAGTGAAACTTTTATTGATAACACGAGGGCGGTTTTTGTCACCAAAGTCCTTTTCGAGTTTGCTAAAATAAGTGAACCAATTCGTTTTGCGGTTAAAGCAAATAGTAGTGGTTATGGATTCAAAGGACAGTTGTAAATTGCGCTGTAATTTACTCTAAGTGCTTTGCATCTTACCGACAAGATTTTAAACTCAAGGGTTGGGGACAAATATTTTTTTCGTCAAAGGGCAGATATTTCAATTTTTTAGAGTCCCAATAATTTAATTTAGTTCTATTTTAAATGAAGGAGCCAGCTGATCAGAAGAAATTTATAAATTTGAAAAAGAATAGTCGTTTTTAATATTTATTTTTCTATATATACAAGGAGGCTCGGTAATGTGCGATCACACAAAGTTCCGACCCCGCTCATCCACAATTTTGGCATAATTGTCTACCAAATGAGGAAGAGATGGAAAAACACAAAGTAATTTTCAAAAAAAAACTGGTGTATGAACGAAAAGATAGCCTCCAAAGCAAATAACTCAGTGGAGTAAAAAATGATGCATTAGATTGATGAGATATGCCGATATTAAGAAAGCGAGCGACGACGAACGGCAAAATCAAACAACAACATACATTAATTACATCAAAAAATTTATGTCCGTTTTAAAAAACAAAACTTAATAACAAAGTCAAAATAGCGTCAGATAAAACTGAAAATAAACAAAATAACTTGTTATTCACCAGAAAAAATGGTTATTCACCAGTTCATAATAAAGCTTGGTAACAATTAGACAGAAAAGAACAGAAACTTTAAAGTTAGAAAATTCGCTGAATTAAAAAAAAACAAGTATTGAAAACCATTAGGAATCAACTAAAATATCCCATAGGTTTACAGTTACCAATGCTTGCTTCTATAGATGGGAATTAAGAACTCTTGGTATTCAATTTTTTATGGAGTTAAAAAAAAGAACAACAAATAGTCAACAAACTAAAAATCAATTAAAACCTGAAAGAAAATGCTTTGGAAGCCGTAAAGCCATACTTTGGGCCCCAAAATATGTTCGATTGCACCTTCGTCGAACACCAATAATGTATCATGTGGCCGCTCATTAATGAAAATAGGCAACAATTAGACAAAAAAATGCTAAATTATGTAATACTTTATTATAATTTATTTCCAAAGACATAAAAGCCATTAATTACAAAATGAAAAAATTGAACAGGTTCGTCAATTCTTCCAAAGGAAACCCCTGAGACCTGCAATTATACAGAATATGTCTTACGCCTACAAAAAGAACGTCAATTATGACAAAAAATCGAAAATTCATTTACTTTTGTGAAAAATCCGTGTGGAAGCCAGTAAAGTCATAACGAATTCTCTTAAAACATTAGATTTTGTGACACTAATCCTTTTTGACACATTCCCTTGAAATTTATTATGTCACCTCTCATTAATGAAACTAGGTAACAATTAGACCCAAAAGAAAAAAGTAAGATTATGTAATACTTATTTTTATCGAAAAAAATTTATTTCCAAAGACATGAAAGCCATTAATTACAAAATGAAAAAATTGAATAGGTTCGTTTATTCTTCCAAAGGAAGCCCTCTAGACCTGCAATTATCCAGAACAAGTCTGACGTCTACAAAAAGAACGTCAAATATGACAAAAATCAAAAATTAATTTACTTTTTGTGTGAGAAACCCGTGTCGAAGCCAGTAAATTCATAACGAATTCTTTAAACATTAGATTTTGTGACACCAATCCCTTTTGACACCTTCCCTTGACAAAACTTATGTCATATTTAACCTTTAATTAACGAGACCAGGTAACAAACAGACAATAAAAGGAACAAAATTGCGATGTTGAAATGTTTTTTTTTTCATTTTGGAAATCAATTGTTTTCAAAGTCATGAAAGTCATTATCTATTAAATACGACAAAAAAGGCAAAGTAAAAACTACAGTTTAAGACAAAATTAAAAAATTCAATTAAATTTTTCGAGAAAGTACTGTCGAAGCGGTAAATAACCACAATCTATATCGTTGAGGATTTAAATATTATCAATTGTGCGTTATTTTGAACGCGAAAAATATGATATATGAACTGACAATAACGTGATAATTTGACAAAACTAGAAAACTTGAAAAATGGGCCAATAACTAAAAATCAAAAAAATTGTGAAATCTAGTAGTATCAAAGCCAGAACACCATAACTTAAGGCGTAAAACCGCCATAAAGTCTAAATTTGAATTCAGCAGAAAGAAGGAGCACTCTGTGATTGCTGCCACTAAGCTACAAGTTGACCAAATTAAGAGGAAAATGGAGGCAAAGTTCAATAAGCAATTTTTTATTTAAAAATGTCAAAACGACCATAAGCTTTCAAGCAATCAACTAGATGCATTAATTTCAAGCTAATTAGGAAGCCAATAGGACCTATCACTAGTGAGCTTTGATTTGAAATGTTTTGTTATTTAATTAAAACAATATATTTTGTATTTAAACGTAAAATCAACAACAGTTTCTTGAAAAGTTTTATTCAATTTTATCAAAATTGGGAAATTTTAGTCAAAAGTTCCGAAAAAAGTGAATGAAATCAACGGAATTCACTCTATTTTTTCAAAAGTTTAAACCTCGATATCTCCCTGTCAAAAATGAAAATCAAAAAAATCTTTTTAATTCCATATTCTAGGCTGGACAAGCTTTCTAATGATACCAGTCTCAACTCTCTACGATGAATGAATCGATCAGCCAAAATTGACTGAACAAAAAAACCCATTTGAGAATATTGTTCCTCCCCCCTGAAGAGGGCTCGGAACAAAAAACATTAAAAGCTGTTTGGCAGTATTGGTTTTATTTTCATCTTATTTCATCGTAGTGTTCTATGTATATAATAAGATCTATTATCGGCCTTCTCTTGTTTGAATTGTAATGGGCGGTGTCTTTTAAGATCTGTTCACACATTCATGATTTTTGAAGTCAAATTGAAGTGATGATTTTGGATACGCCACAACACGAAGTGGAGCGGAAAAGCAAGTGGTTTTGCAAAATGAATTTTCTTTGCTGTGATGTTCAAGTAGAGTGAAAACGGTGTTTGAATGTTAAATTTGTTTCGATTTTTAATGGGTTTCCCAAATGCGTCCATTCTAGTTTGAGTTTTTTGTGCGTGATGTCATTTTCACTCTTAGTGGAGCAAGTTTGTTCATTCGCTTGATTGAAATTTTGGTCACATGTGACTTACCACACTATCAAAAATGATTTCCGCACTCTGAAATTGACTTCTTTTCTTTAATTCAAAGAGATAAGGGCAAGTGTGTGTGTCACTCTAATTGATTAATATTTGAGGGCAACAATTATTTTTACATATTCTTAATCAAAATATGACATATCAGCAATTAGCAAAAAAGATAGAAATTTTTTTTCGGTCTGTTTTTTTGAAATCTTTTTGATGCCACAGATCCACGAAGCTATCGCGGCTATTTCCTGGCGATCTGGCAGCTATGTTACGGCCCTTGGCCCTTATTAGATACAGCACTGTGAAATAAAGTGCCTGTTTCTCTTTCTAGAGAGATCCGTCGGTTCTAATTTTTTAAACGAGTGCTGTGGCCTCTGTTTATTGTCGCCTTTTGACTCCTCCGTGTCGAGATCTTGATTATAAAGTAGTCTTTGTCCATATTTTAAAGAAATGTGAGTATTTTTATGGCTGTCATTTTTTTCCGATGTTTTTTTACTCTATAGCTATACCTGAAAATGGTTGTGCGTGTATCATCGGTAATAAGCAAATTGACAGAATTTTCTAAAACCATTATTCTGCCCGATAAGAGCTTCGCTAAAATTCGTTTCTTTGACCTTACAAACTTGGCGTGAGCACAGGCTAATCGTGTTTCATAGAAGAGAGTTTTCTGAACATTGCTGCAATGGATATGAGCTTTTGGAGGATAACAATAAAATTATTTTTCGAAAAACTAGTGAATCATTATCAAAGTATTTGCGTTGAAAAATTAAAGCTATAAATCTGGTGGGCTGGCATTTTGACGTATGCAAACTTGTGGTGGGGTTATTAGGTCAATTTAAGCAATGTAAGTGTCATATTCAACCTTTATTTAACGAGACCAGGTAACAAACAGACAATAAAAGGAACAAATTTGCGATGTTGAAATGTTTTTTTTTTCATTTTGGAAATCAATTGTTTTCAAAGTCATGAAAGCCATTATCTATCTTCTAGTATCAGAACATAGGCTAATCTACTCTTCCGGGAAAAGCCAATCAGACCGGGTCATTGTACAGGAAATTAAATACGACTAAAAAGACAAAGTAAAAACGACAGTTAAAGACAAAATTAAAAAATTCAATTAAATTTTTCGAGAAAGTACTGTCGAAGCGGTAAATAGCCACAATCTATATCTTTGAGGATTTAAATATTATCAATTGTGCGTTGTTTTTAACACGAAAAATGTGATATATGAACTGACAATAACGTGATAATATGACAAAACTAGAAAACATGAAAAATGGGCAAATACCTAAAAATTAAAAAAAATTGTGAAATCTAGTAGTATCAAAGCCAGAACACCATAACTTAAGGCGTAAAACCGCAATAAAGTCTAAATTTGAATTCAGCAGAAAGAAGGAGCACTCTTTGATTGCTGACACTCAGCTACAAGTTGACCAAATTAAGAGAAAAATGGAAGCAAAGTTCATTAAGCCATTTTTTATTTAAAAATCAAATACTTTAGAAGTCAAAACGACCATAAGCTTTCAAGCAATCAACTAGATGCATTATTTTCAAGCTAATTAGCCAATAGGACCTATCACTAGTGAGCTTTGATTTGAAATGTTTTGTTATTTAATTAAAACAATATATTTTGTATTTAAACGTAAAATCAACAACAGTTTCTTGAAAAATTTTATTCAATTTTATCAAAATTGGGAAATTTTAGTCAAAATCTCTCTGTCAAAAATGAAAATCAAATAATCCTAATTCCATATTCTAGGCTGGACAAGCTTTCTAATGATACCAGTCTCAACTCTCTACGATGAATATATCGATCGGCCAAAATTGACTGAACAAAAAAACCCATTTGAGTTTTTAGTTCCTCCCCCCTCAAGAGGGGTCGGAACAAAAAACATTAAAAGCTGTTTGGCAAAATTGGTTTTTTTTTCATTTTATTTCATCGTAGTGTTCTATGTGTATGATAAGATCTATTATCGGCCTTCTCTTGTTTGAATTGTAATGGGCGCTGTCTTTTAAGATCTGTTCACACATTCATGATTTTTGTTGTCAAATTGAAGTGACGATTTTGGATACGCCACAACACGAAGTGGAGCGGAAAAGCAAGTGGTTTTGCAAAATGAATTTTCTTCGCTGTAATTTTCATGTAGAGTGAAAACGGTGTTTGAACAAAAATTCGCTTTCTTGCTATCGGTATTTTGTTTACATGTGGCATTTTTACATTGATTTTTGCTTTGTTTCGATTTTTAATGGGTTTTCCAATTGCGTCCATTCTAGTTTGAGTTTCTTGTGCGTGATGTCATTTTCACTCTTAGTGGAGCAAGTTTTTTTGTTCATTCTCGTGATTGAAATTTTGGTCACATGTGACTTACCACACTATCAAAAATGACTTCCGCACTCTGAAATTGACTTCTTTTCTTTAATTCAAAGAGATAAGGGCAAATAAGTGTGTGTCACTCTAATTGATCATTATTTGAGGGCAACAATTATTTATACATATTCTTAATCAAAATATGACATGCCAGCAATTAACAAAAAAGATAGAAATTTCTTTTTCGGTCTGTTTTTTTTTTAAAATCTTTTGATGCCACAGATCCACGAAGCTATCGCGGCTATTTCCTGGCGATCTGGCAGCTATGTTACGGCCCTTGGCTCTTATTAGATACAGCACTGTGAAATAAAGTGCCTGTTTCTCTTTCTAGAGAGATCCGTCGGTTCTGATTTTTTAAACGAGTGCTGTGGCCTCTGTTTATTGTCGCCTTTTGACTCCTCCGTGTCGAGATCTTGATTATAAAGTAGTCTTTGTCCATATTTTAAAGAAATGTGAGTATTTTTATGGCTGTCATTTTTTTTCCGATGTTTTTTTTACTCTATAGCTATATCTGAAAATGGTTGTGCGTGTATCATCGGTAATAAGCAAATTGACAGAATTTTCTAAAACCATTATTCTGCCCAATAAGAGCTTCGCTAAAATTCGTTTCTTTGACCTTACAAACTTGGCGTGAGCACAGGCTAATCGTGTTTCATAGAAGAGTTTTTTGAACATTGCTGCAATGGATATGAGCTTTTGGAGGATAACAATCAAATTATTTTTCGAAAAACTAGTGAATCATTATCAAAGTATTTGCGTTGAAAAATTAAAGCTATAAATCTGGTGGGTTGACGTATGCAATCTTGTGGTGGGGTTATTAGGTCAATTTAAGCAATGTAAGTGTGGCATATGCATTAATTGCTTAGTATGCATTACAATATTGCGGTTTTTAGACGTTTTTAGTTTTTCTAAAACGGCGATATAGGGTTGTAGCTTTTTTTCAGGTTTTTTTAAATCTAAAAATGGCCTCTGGAATGGGAATGAATCAACAAGACGTTGAGATCAAAGTTTTCAAAGAGTTCCTCCAGTCGTACAACAGACTGACCCAAATATGCTTTCAACAGTGTGTAAACGACTTTACAAGTCGCAAAGTGGCAAAAGAGGAATCGGACTGTGCCAAAAGGTGTGTTGACAAGTATTTGAACACTACGCAGAGACTATCCCAGAGGTTCCAAGAGTACAATTCTGCAATGAATGAGTCAATTCTACCTCAGAAGTGATTTTCATATTCGATAATTCTGATAGAAATCACTTATATTGGCTGAGCATATCAAGAATAAACGAATGGGCTGTTCAAGACATTGATGACGTTGCGTTCAGTGATGGAAAATTGATATATCTGGGAAAAGTTGTTTTGGTATGACATTTTGAGACTGATCAAATTTAATTTTTAAGCACTAGTATATTTTAATTAGGGTCAGGTAAAGGTGTGAGTTGGAAGCTGCGAAAAAATTGATAGTTGATTTGTCGTTAATAGACGCGAAGCGATAGCGATGAAATTGAATTGTATTGGAGCGCTGTTTTTACAATTCGAAGAGGAGCTATGGTAATCTTTTTTGAGCAGATGCTAATGATTAAGGTGTGCCGTTTTTGGCTCACGTTTCATTAAGTTAACTGTGGTATGAGGTATTTCTAACCCCTAATTAGATTCTTCGAAGGAAACAGAAATCGCAGCAAATGGAACATTTAAGAGCTCGACCTAAAGAATTATAGACAGAAAATAAAGATTTTTGAATTAGGATCTATTCCACTGCTTAACGATGTTTTTAAAAATATTTGGATGCAAATTTTGATTTAGTAGCTCTACCTGAAATTGCCAACAGTCTTTTACTTATTGTTGTTGCAGGGTCTAACTTTTTTATTTATTATAAATCTGTGGCGTTTTGTTTTATGGAATTTCTCATTTTATCCTCCTTATTGTAAAACGTTGCCTTCATAATATTTACTTTGTCTACTTGGTTATTAATCGTCAGCTGTTCACCAGGTTTCTAATTTTAACAGATTTTTATTTTTGGCTGTAATGGTTTTTTCAGGCTTCATTTTTAATTTCCGCGTTAGCAATTCCAGGCGGCTATTATTGCGCTCCTGTTTTTTACAATTCAAAGAATTTGAATTGTATTGGGGCGCTGTGTTTTTTTAAGATGTGTTCACACATTTTTCAATGACTTTGATCTTTCAAAACGGGATAAACAGGTAAAGCCCAGCGGGCATTAGGTTCATTAGAGACCCAAAGTGGACCCTGGTGGGATGGCCTCAATATAATGTTAAAAGGTCATTTTTAGGAGTTTTTGGACTCAAAATGGTGCATTTTTTTATTTTTTAAGTTTTTTGTTTGATTAGTCTTAGGCTCAAGTTTTAAAGAGTTGATGAAGGCCTTTTGCGAGACAAAATTACTCGTGACCATTTTATGAGCTATATATTTTGGTACTACAAACACAAACACGCAAAATGATACCAATTTTTGCAATTTTTTTTAAGTTATTGAAAATGTTTGTCATGAGTTTTGAAGCTTCAGCGGCCAGGGAATCTCCTTTAAGATTTGATATTAGGGCGCTGTGTAGTTTCTAGTAACAATCGATTGGTTTTCAAGATTTTAATGTCTCGAATTTGAGCATTTTGATAAAATCTGCAATTTTTTTAAGGTTTCCTTGAGTTTTTGTCAATTTTTAATATTTATCCATTCTCAAGTGCCAGGAAACCTATTCTACGGTCTGGAAAAAAGTTTCTGGGTGGTTGCTAGTTTCAATGAATTTGTTTTCAACAATTTAACCTGTCATTTTAAAAATTTATTGCCTATCGATCTTTGAACCGATTAATTTTTTAAGACTTGAAATTGGGTTACTGGATAGCCTCTAGAGACACAGAAATGATTCTTAAGGTATTAATCTTACAATTTTCAGCAACATTTCTTTAAAATTTGTTTAATTTTTTAAATGTTTTTGGTCATTTTCGAGCTAATCGATCTTCAAGGGCAATGAATTTTTTCAGGCCTTGCATATATAATACTGCAGCAATTTCGGAATCAAAAATTGGTTTCGAACATATTTTTGAAATTGGTTTATTTAAGGGGATCAAATTTTGCTTTAGGGGTAAAAGCTTCAAATTTTTAGCATTGATTTATTTTGTTTAGTTTGTTTGATTGTTTGTTTCTCAATTTTTTTTAGATGATTTTGTTTGTGTTTTGGCTGGCATTGCTCAATTGATCTGCTGATCAGGTGGACTATTTCTAAGTTTTTCATTCAATTCTTTGAATTGTTTTTCCGGACTTGTCCTGCTAAGTTTTTTACAATTCAAAGAATTTGAATTGTATTGGGGCGCTGTCTTTTTTTTTAAGATCTGTTCACATATTTTCATGATTTTTGAAGTCAAATTGGAGTGGTGATTTTGGTCACGCCGAAACAGGAAATGGGGCGAAAAAGCGAGTGGTTTTGCGGCGTGAATTTTATTCGCTGTAATCTTAAAGTAGAGTGAGAAAACGGTGTTTGAACAAAATTTCAGTTTCTCGGTAGTGGTTTTTTGTTCACATGCGGCAATTTCACTCTGATTTTTACTGTTTTTTTATTTTTTGGATGGGATTTTTTTCTAAATAGTTTTTCCAATCCATTACAGCTCATTCTGGACCTAGTTTTTTGTTAGAATCAAAATTACATATCTCACTAGTGGATTTTTGTTCTCCCTAGCAGCATTTTGACATTGATTTTCTGCTTTTTTTTGTGTTTTTTTCATCTGATTTTTTTAGAAATGGTTTTCCCAATTCACTCATTGTCCGTTCTAGGTCTAGTTGTTTGCTAAGTCAATGAAAAATCTTTGAATTGTACGTCAGGACTTGTCCTGCTTTTTTTTACTTCGTCTAACAGATTTTTGTTTCGTCTTACCCTGACTTGGAATTGACTTTTTCAATGACTTCAGTGACTTCTACTGCTTTGCAGTTAAATTTTCTGTTCGCGACGTCATTTCTGCTTTTAGGTTAATTGCGTGACTTACCTCACTCGAAAAAATGACTGCTGAACTCACTTATGGAACTTCAAATTTTTTGAACATTTACTAATTAAAGGTCAATAGTGTGCATCTAAGTAGTGCCAAATTATATGCCCTAATTCCTGAGTAACAAAGTCTGGAGTTTTAATATCGAATATTAATGCTGAAAAAGCTGCATTAGGGCTTTTTATTTGTAGAGCAAATGTGTCTCATAAAAATGACAGTCTGAATCTAACCCAAAAAGTCTAGTGGTCTATTAAAAAGCTGGTGGTCGATCTGTCAATCTTATTTATTTAGCTGTTTCAATTCATGATAGGCCACAAGCGTCTATCGCGGCTATTTTCCGGCAATCTGCCGGCTATGCTTTGCCTTGAAGCCGTGCAACATAAAGTAAGCATTATCAAATCTTATGATGAGTCTAAAACAGTGTTCATGATAAGCTTTAACATTAATGAGTCATATTTGGTTAGAAATTGAGCTAATAGTTCGAAGGTTACGAATCAGTGTTAACCTATTTCTTGGATCTGTAAAAATTTGTTAGTCTTATTCAGCTATTTTTTAATGCTTGAAAACTGAGGTAAAAACCACCACAAACTAGTCATTTTTCGTGCTCACAAAGTTTGAGGCAACTCTTCCAATTACAATTTTTTCTTGCCCCCAACAGTTAAAAATTAAACCTTAAACTATGCAAAAATCCTTATCCAAAATTTTGGATGAAACAAAGCATTTATCAAATTGCTTTATACTCGATTTATACTCTTTTATTAATTTGATTGATGTTATGACAAATGTTGCATTCTACGTTTTCCCGATCGTGTTTTTCAGAAAAATAACAAGCGTCTGAATGACTTAACATGCTTTCACCTGAAAACTTTAACATTTTTACAGAGGATTTCTAATAGACTGTCCTTTTTTTATCTCTTTTTACCCAAATTTTTCTAATTCTAGAATATTCTTTCACGTCTTTCTTTCAAGTCATTCATGATTGTCTTCTTGATTTCCGCGTGAGCTAAATGCCCAAGCTTTCAAAATTTGGGCAGCTAACCTAATTTTCCACTTTATCTAATAAAAATGAAATCAGCTGGCGTTTGGGAGAAAGTTTATTACGTTTGCTTGTTCATTCGTGTGAGAGAAAAAGTTTTGATCCAAAATTTGTTGTTGACAAATGACCTTTTGCTTTGGTCAATTGGAAAACTCAAGAAAGGAGGGCCAATTTCCAATAAGTTTAGTCGAAAGTGCGTACTTGAAAGCATTGATGCCTGCAGCAATACTTTGAAATCGCATAAATTAGAAATTCAAGCTTTTCTAGTCAAGTAATATCAGATCCTGCCTTTTTTCTGTTTTCAAATCTTTGCAAGGCATGATAGCTATCGCAGTCGTTTTTTGGTTAACTAGAAGCTGTGTTATTTTTTAAGGGAATGCATTATTGGCGTAAATGCTGCTAATCATAGTATTTGTTTTGGTGATTTCTCTTACTAACGTGTAAACTTTATAACTAACTTGTCTCATTTTGCAAGTGTTATTTATTGCGACGATCACAATGACTTGCTTCAATGAAATTTAGTGTACCCCTTTCACACTTACCGCCTCAATATTTAGTTTAATGCTGCTCTGCAATGTATGCTTACGTTCTTTAGAAGAAAATTTTTTGAAAATTTTATGCGAGCTTGGTTTTTTGATTTTATAGTTTGCATAATTTCTGACATTCCGGATTCCGAGTAACTGTTCTAACGCAAGTATGTATTCTCCAATTTATTACCGTTCAGATTATTCTTATATATAACTGAAAACAAAGAGTACCGACTACGTTTGGAGGTGCTCTCATGCGAGTTTTGGGTTGTTCGCAAACGATGCTTGTAGCAATAATATTAGTTTTGTTCTCTTTTGCATGCGATTTTTCGTCTGACCTTTTTTAATTGCTCTCGTATGAGAGGCATTTATTGTAAACGTGTGTCTTTTCTATGCAAAATTTTCGCTTGACCGTTCTTGCGCTTTTCTTCTAGAATAATCTTTGACTTCTCAAGTGACTTTTTGACACACTTTTTGATTTTCGAGTGATTTCAATTGCTCTCAATCCGAATTTAAGTTTTTAGTTCAAACAAAACCGATTGTTAGAGATATGATAAAGCCCTGATAGTCGAGTGGTTAATGCCTTTGTCGATGTGAAGGAATCGGACTCAGGAGGTCGGGGTTTAAACCCTACCATCCTCTGATGTTTTTCCACCCATAAAGAAAAATGTACGCCCTGCCTGTCATTCGAGAGCATCTTTTAGTCGGTTTGTTAACTTTTCTTCTAAGTACGCGATTCACCGAAACTTTTGAGGAGACAATTTCATAGTGTAAAGGGCGGTTCTTGATCATTTTAGCCTGACCCCACCCCCCCCCCCCCCCCCACCCTTAACCCTCCCTTCACCCCGCACTCCCCCGTCCATCCTCCTGGAGCTGGTGATTTGAACCCCCCCCCCCCTCGTCCAGTCCTCCAAACCGTACCCCCATCGCTTGACCGTACCCCCATCGCTGTCACGTGGTAGATGTCTGTCACCTATTATACCAGACGCTTAATATTTTCCGAATCTTACCGACAGCTTTGAAATGAAATGAAAGCACAAGATCAAGGTTTATTTGAGCATTGCGAAAATATTATCGAAGCATATGAGACTTTTTGAATACGCATTTTGTCTGATATTCACACCTGCAGCGTCGACTCATTTGAATAATTGGTATTTGGTAAATAATTGGTCAAAAGTTTGTGCTGTTAAACTGAATTGATCAGAGGGACTGCAATCTCATTCGCTTAGACATAGATTGTAGTCGCATTCGTTTCTGAAGAGATTGAAGTCTCATTCTCTTTTGGAGTGACTGGAGTCTCATTCTCTTTTGCAGAGATTGAAGTCGCATCCGTTTGTCCTCTTCGGAGGTCTGTTGTTGGTCTGCTGTTTGGTCTTGATCGTTGTCTTCTGTTTCAGGAGGCATCTCGTAGCTCCCACAGAATGCCCTCTTTAGTGACTGGAGTCGCATCCTCTTCTCTGGTTCCCAGACATCTGCTATTTCGTCCCCTCTCTGAAATCGAACCGAGAAATTTTTGGCCGAACTGAGAGATTTTATTTTAAGGCTATGTCGAATGTAGGTTAATTGAACGTATGAAGTGGGTGTTTTAAATTTATCAGCCAATCAAAGTCCTTAAATTCTATATTTTTGTTCGTCTTTTTGTTGGTTCCTTCAATGTTTGGCAACACTATGCAATGCTGAATAAATGAACTACCTCCACCTCAAGGTGAGGTTGGCGATTGATCATAAATAATCCTTGAAATTAGGATTAGTCTCTAAATCAGAGCTCAGACAAGAGACCCTTATATTTTAGACACCAATTAAGTCTATGGGGGCAAAAGGCTAAGATATTGCGGTCGTCCTAGACTATATGGTCTGAATAAGGATTAGTTATCCTCGTTGAATTTTCCTCTAAGTTTGACTTCTTGACAACTTTGAGTTGCGTTTCTTGTTGATAGCAAAGCCAATATTCCAAACTGGCAGCTCGACGAGATAGCCCCATTTGAAGTTTTTTGTTTTTATTTGTTGGTTTTTATTTATTTTTGGTTTTATTTATTTTGTGGTGAAATATTGACAGCGGAATTTTTTTGTCATGAAGTGTTCGGCGATATCTTTAGCGTGAGAAATGAAAGTGTTATCAATCAAAATTTTCCGAAAAACAATCCATCTGTGAAAGAAAATTTTCTCATTTTTATATTGAAATTGTTTGGTGGTTACTACTCTTCACACACACTAACCTATAACAGATACACATCGTTTTTGTGTCGTTTGGTCATGTCTATGTGGTTGTCCATGCCTTTGGCTGTACATGTGAGCGAACGTGTATCTCTCTCTCTCTCTGTCGGTGTGTATGTATGCGTGTGTGTGTGTGTGCGTCTGTTTGTATGAGTGTGTGTGTGTGCGTGTGCGTGTTTGTATATGTGTGTGTGTGTGTGTGTGTGTGTGTGTGTGTGTGTGTGTGTGCGTGCGTGTGTGCATGTGCGTGTGTTCGAGAGAGAGAGAGAGAGAGAGAGCGAGCGAGCGAGCGAGCATCTATGTGCACCTGTTTGTGTGCATGTATGACTCAAATATTTGCACGCATGAATGCGTAATTAGATTGAAGAATCTTCCATTTCGAGTCTAGGGTAGACTTTTTCAAGAACAGTTGTCGGAAAAATGGTTGTATTTTTCATTAACCGTGATTTGCCTATAGTCGAGAGTAGATTTTTAGATGTAAAGCACATTTTTATGGCGCTTTTTATAACGTTTTTCATCTGGATGATTTTAGGAGTGTTCTCTTTTTGGTGTATATTAATCCATTTCTCAACAGCAATCTTAATAAATTATGAGACTAATTTAGTATTTCCTTCGTTTAAAAGTTTCCGTTTATTGTTGGTTTTTTCTTTGTTGAAGAAGTTTTACCAAATTTTCCATTTAATTTTATAATATCAGGGAAATTTTCGACATCTATTTAATAATGCGTTTTATACACTAAGCTTGCGTTTAATGATGCGTACCCATGTTTGAGTAGGTTTTTAATTACGCAACTAATCCGGCAGTCTACCATGAAGCTTATGTTTTCGTATTACGAACATCGTGATGTTGTAACCTTAATTTTTGACAGCGGTACTTTCACAGGCTTAATTTCAAATTTTTGTGTGTGCTTGTGCTTAAACGGGCAGCAAACAGGTGTATAATGTAATCTGAATTAGACTGCTTTTTTCTCTAGTTTGGAGTTGTTCTATAAAAAAAATTCCTTGTCGTTGTCGAGCGAAAATAATTATTTCCTGATTTTACTGACTGGTGGAAATAAAACAAGCTGATACCTAATAACAATTGCTAGCAAATAAGGCGGGGGATATTTGATATGGAAAATTTTGTCAGTTATTTTAAAGTTGCATTGCGTTTTATAATAGGTAGAAGGGTTTCAATGGATATTTTAAGTTGCTCTCGAAAGAACATTGATGCAAATATTGTAGACTAATAATGCGTCCGTTATGCCAATTTTTTTCCCAGAGCGTTTTGACTGTTGTCACGGTTGACGTCTTAATTTTTGCGTGATTTAAATCCCAATGGTAGAAGAGGGCCCATCTGTCGTTCAAGAGCAGTTCGTCTGACATTAGTCTAAAATTTTTCTACGTATCGTTTTTCTTCCAAAGACCTGGAAAAGAAATTTTGAGACTACCTTAAGGGATTGAAGCCGCATTCTCTTCTGGAGAGATTGAAGTCGCATCCGTTTTTCTTCTGAGGTCTGCTCCTGATCTGCTGTTTGGTCCTGATCGTTTTCTTCTGTTTCAGGAGGCATCTCGTAACTCCCACAGAATGCCCGCTTTAGTGACTGGAGTCGCATCCTCTTCTCTGGTTCCCAAACGTCCGCTGTATCGTCATCTCTCTGAAATTTTTACAATTACTGTACTTCTAAATAACCTTGGATCGGCTTTGGTACTTTTTTTTCTGGTGCATCAAAGGATAAAATCGACTATCAAAATTTTTTTTTAATAAAAACGTTGTTTACGTTTTTTCTTTGATTATGTGCCAATGAAGTAAACGTTCCTGTCTCTAAATGATCGAATAAAATGCGTCGTTTGGAGGCTCAGTGACTGAAATGAACATCGCCTTGACTCGGGTAATTTTGTTCGATAGTGACCCCCCGTACTTTTATAGGTTTCACATTAGGCAGAGTTCCTTTTATAGGGTTTACCTGTTACAGATAAATCAACAGTAAAATTTCTTCTGGTCATGGATCTATATTTTTAGGTGATGGACAGCGCGTGAGTCCCATGCTCTAAAATTTTATCAGACGTCTTGAAAACCAGAAATTGGGTGTGGTCTGAAACATTTTTGATCATTACCTTTTTGAGAGATTGGAGTCTAATCCGTTTCTTCATAGACTGAAGTCGCATGCGTTTGTTGAGAGCACCGTCCTGGTACATTGTGGGTTCCCCGATGTCACGTGAGTACATTTGGATCCGGATGCGTTTGTCGTTGGCAGCGTCTGGATCTTCTGTGGTTGCCAGTCTCTCCTCGTCCTCCATAGCCTCTCTTTGCACTTTCTCGTTCTCAGTAAACGCCATGTCGTACAGCTTCTCGTCTACGCTCTTGGGAACGGTGTACTTGGGACTCCAGTCCACATCCGATTCAGCCGCGACCAAATAGGCAGCAATGTAAATTAAACAGAAGGCAGTTGTTGTTGAAATCGGAATCCTTGCCATCATTCGCTTCCCGGTTAATTCTCTTCTCGAGAAAACAGATAGCGAGAGGTACGTTGGCAACTGGACGTTGGTGGGTCTTTGCGAATTATGAGAAATTTGGGCTAATTATTTTCGGAAATTGGGGAAAGAAAGGAAAAGGTAGTGAAAGCGTTGATTGAAAGGTGCGATTGTTGTGAACCAAATAAGGCTGGAGTGGGATTGTTTGTTTGTTTGTTTGTTTGATTGTTGGGTAGGCAAAGAGGAATGAAGAAGAATAGGATAATAATGATGGAGAAGAAGGTCTAGCTGGACAAAGGGAGAGAGGGGGCGATAGATGGATGCAAGGAAGGAAATCAATTAGCAGGCTGTATATGCTCAAATAGATAGGACAATTAAGGCATTGTTAGCAGACTGTGATTGGTGAAACAAAGCGTATAATTAAGAGGAAGGGTACAGGAACAGCACCACAACAACAATCACAGGGCCAGGTAGCTTTCACTATTCTGCTAGGTTATGGACTCTATTGGTGATGTTTCCTCTTCCCTGTTTTTTACTACCCCTTTGGTCAACTAGTGTCTGTTGCAACATTAGTCGAATGGTCATCGAAATTGAGACTTAAAACTTGATTTGAGCTGACTACCTTCTTCCAAGTTTTTCGAACAATATGATTCTAGGAAGCACAGAATCAGTATAACAGAAAGAGGAAAAATGATTATTTTTATGATTATTTATTTTAAGAATGTTCGTATTTTGAACGTTAGCTCGCGCTTCCGACGAGAAACGTACTATTAATTTGTCAGTTTTAAAAGTTCTGGAGCAATTGTCTTTACTTTTATAAACACCCCCCCCCCCCCCCAGAGATCACCCGCAATGTTTTGTTCGTTATCGTTTGGGCTCTTCCCCTATAATCTATGTATGTTAATGTACAAAGTGTTAAAATAAGTGGTTTCAAGGTTTTCTTCTGGAAGCTTTCTGGAATGTTTCTTGGTCAAATAAAACTGCAGAACACGGTCAACTAAAGTGAAACGAAAAAAAAACTTTTATATTTTAAATAAATGAAATTCGGTTTGAATGTGAACTACGGAGTGGGTACATAAAGGGAACTACTCCTCCCGAAATGATTGAAAAGGTGAAAATTTTTCAAATTACTAAATTCCAATGGACTAGCCAAACAATGAACAGGTAATAAAAATGACAAGACTTGAATCGCAGACAAGACTTGAGTTTTTTCATGTAAGAAAACCCTAACAGTACACTTCTGAGTCTGAAGAAAGAAGTGTATAAACAAACGACGATGATGATGATGATAACTCGTGGAAGAACAAACGGCTCCAAATGAGAGAAACGCCATTCGATATGCAAAATTTTTGAGAACTTTGAGAAAATTTGAAGGTAAACAAGGAGGTTCGTTAATTACGTTGGCACATAATGTTCAAACCCGTACATCCACATTCTTGGCTGAAGTATCTACTATTTAAACTAGAGATTGACTACCTTCAAAATAAAGACCAGTTACATTTTTTTCTCAAATTTTGATAGATTCGTTTTTTTAAAAAATAGAGATGTGTATGTCAAACAGGATGTGTATGACAAAGTCGGTTGCAGCATAGCAAACATAAGGGCCAAATAGCACAGTCGGCAGTGTATATGGTTATCAAGCGGGAGGTCAGTGGTTCGAATCGCGGTGGGGGTAAATGTTCTTCCACCCCCTGTCGTTCGAGAGCAATTCTTCCGACATTAGTCGGTTAATTGCTCTTTAACGAAGTTCATAGCAATTATTGTAAACGTGTCTTTTTAATGCAAAATTTTTGCTTGACGGTTTTAACTTTTCGAGTGACTTTTACGCCCTTGAGTTTTTGCGTTTTGCGTGATCTAAAATTTCTTAATCACTATTACAATTTCAAGTAGCTGAACTCTATTGGCGGCAATTTAATACTAAAAGTCAAATGAAAAGTGCGCCAAAACTGGTGCCATTTTTCACTTTAAATTTTAATAGTGGTATATGTTAACCTCTAATGTGGTTGTTTGAAGCCCACTATTGAACTTCTTAGTCCCATTTAGGCTTCCCCTCCCTCCCTTCCTCCCCCCCCCCCCCCGACTGAAGCAGGCTGCAATTGATTAGAGCTCCCACTAGTCGTTTGACAGCAATTCTTCCGACGTTTAGTCGGTTATGTTTATTAGTGAGATCAAATTTAAGGCGCGATCCAGAAAGATTAACAAAACTTCGAAAACAATTATCTTTTGGTCAGTAAAATTAGCTAGTAAATGGATTAACTAACTAATTTTAAAGATTCCATCAGAAGGATGATCAGACAAGTTATTATTGATACTAGAGAAGTCAACAAAAAAACATTCAACTAGGCGCCAAAAATTCACTATTTGATGTGAAATAAAAGTCAAAAAACAAAAAATAAATCAGTAGGAAGCAGCAACCCGACACAAAAATTGGGAAACTATTTTTCTAAAAATTTGGACGTTTGAAGCAAAGTTTTTTAAAAATTGCTATCAATCGGACTCATTCAGGATTTTCACTTGCGTACATAGCAAGCCTATCCGGCTTGTCAACAATTAGCCACATGGAAAGACATCAAAATCTTGCGAAATCAAATATTTACAACAGTATTTGGATTCTAATATGCTTCATTTTTTGCCTATAACGATTTTACTCAGATAAAAGAGTGAGGTAACAAAAATAGCCACAAGAACGGTCAGAACTCAATATTCACTAACATTTTGTCAAAATGATTTGTCATTCAAATTACTATTAGATATGAACTCAAATTGTCAATAAGGTTCATTTATGAAACTGTAGCCATCAATAGAGTTTTAATTACTCAGATTGTTAAAACTGCACAAAAATCTAACAATTATAGCCGAAATTCAAAAGCTCAATTTTTACGGAAGCAAATAGTTTCAAAGTAATCGATAGCGTAGAGTAATAACTGAAAAAATTGTATTGTTTGATTTGGAACTCATCAGAACTTCAATGAAAAGCTGTCAGTTTTGACACTCAATAACTTTAGAACATAAAGAACAAAAAACTGGGAAAATTTCACAAATTTTAGTATTTTATGAAAACAGTCTCAAAGTCAGAAAATCATTAGTTATTCGCCGTCCGTTTCAAACAACAGTATCAATGCACCATTACAAAACATGGTTTGCCTTGAGTTTAGTTTGCCAGAATGTAAGGCGAAAAATAGCAAACTGGAGTCAAATAGCCGCACGTGAAAAAAATTCTCTAAAAACTCAACAATCTATATTCAAATCCAAATCTGTTTTAAAAAAATTCAATGAGACAAAAAATAGCCTGTTTATTGCTTCACTGTTACTAGAGCACGGAAATGTTTAAAATATTAACATAACCGAGCGGAAATTTACAAAAATGGACCCAAATTGGCCATAAATGTTAACAAATTCACGTTTCATATCAGATATTCCCAAAATCTTAAACCTCGATATATCCACGAAACTTCTTTGAAAAAAACTGTCTACTCTATAATTGATTGACCGGCTTGACTTGCTTATTTTCTCTACTCTGGCGCTTGATACCACTCACTAATCTTTACGAAAGAAAACAAGAAGTCAAATGGCCGCACGTGATAAAAATTCTAAAAACTGAAAATGCTATTTTCAAATACAAATGTGTTTTTTTAAAAAATACGTTGAAAGCAAAAATACCCTTGTTACTGCATCAGTGCTACTAAAGCATGAAAATGTTCAAAATAGTAACGTAATTGAGCGGAAATTTAAAAAAAAAATTGACCGAAAATGGCCATAAATGTTTACAAAATAGTAGCACTGGCGAAACAAAATAGATCCAAAAAGAATATGCTTTACTTGCTTAAATTCCAAAACTCTGAGCTTGATGGGCTTTCTCTTGATACCACTCACAACTCTCTACGATAAATAATATAGCGATCGGACGAATTGACTGAACAAAAAACAGTTGAGCTTATAGTTCCTTGATCCACCGCCCTCACCCTGATCCACCGCCCTCGGTGCTCGTTAAAATTTTCCACTAACCTTTTCCTTAAAATTTTTAAATAATCAAGTGTGTTGTTTGCAGGGTGGGTTTTATCAATTTTGAAAGTTTATTCCACGAGCACATATAGCTAAAGTTTAAGTGTATATGTGTGTGTGAAACTGTCGACTGTGTTCTAAGATTTTGTTTTTGAAGTCAGCATTGACAGAATTGACAACCACATTCAAACTCTGAAGTTTGCGCTAATTAGGAAGAAAGTAGTGTTTTATTTTTCGACAGAAACTGCGTGTTGCATTCCAGCTCATTGTTAATGTAATTAAATTACGCAAAGTTTTTGAATCGGAGTAAAAAGACGTTGAAATATAACTGGAATGGTGATTGATGAGCTTTGATCTCAATATATTTTTTTGAAAAATTTAATTCCTTACAAAATCTATTGTTTTTGCATGTAGCAATTTTTTTCAATTTTTTAAAAAATTGGTCATCTACAAATTACAAAAAGGTAATGAATGTGGCGGATCTCTTAGTAAACGGTAAGAAGTTTTTTCAATGATCTGAAATTTTGGTAAACACTTCTACTGTTATAAAGTTGTGGCAGAGTTTTTAGATTGGTTATAGAATTCTGAAGCGTCTAACCATAATTTTTTTTCGTTTACATGACAATATGCCCAATGCCAAAATACCCAATGTACCATTATACCCAATTTATTACCTTTGATCTTTTCGTTCAATAATCCGATTACAAATCAGCGGTATGTTTTTTTCTAATAATTAAGCTGATAATTTAATTCCATATTTGGTTGTGATTGTTTCATATCAAGTCCCTCGGGCCGCTAAGACTCGGCCATGGCCCACGAAGCATGGCCAAACGCACTAGCTAAATGTTATGCTAAATAATCATTCTGGTAATTTCAAGATAAAGTATTGGGTATAATTGGGTATTTTGTCCTCACACCTTTTTACCTAATGAAACAAAATGCAATCTGCATTCTAGATCTTGTCCTTGGTAAAATTTGGCGTCCTTATTTTGGACACGGACCTGCTGACGTTGGGAATAAGGCCGGCCTGATAAGAAATTTCGATGTTGACAAAAAGCAACCAGTCAGTTCCTGGTGCAAGAACCTACCTTGAACTGTTAAAATGGCGGCGATAAAGCAGAAAAATAATTGAAGCTGGGTTTTAGTTGGGTTGGAAGTGATATTTTTGTCAATACAGTCTGGGTTGTTTGAACGTTCCCGTCCGATTAGTCGGCGCTTTGAGGGGGGAAGTAATAGAAAATCGTCTTATGTTGTCACTGGTAAATATCTGTATGCCTACTGGGTGCTCAAAACAAATTTACATAAAAGCAATTCTAAAAAGTGGCCCTTGTAGTGGTGAGTTGTCTCGCTTTCATTTTTATTGAAGAAGAATCTCACACGAGAGGGGTAGCATAAGTGATGTATAGCCACACCTCCGCTCACTATTCTATCAAGTTTTGATGTTCCTCCTGCTAGACAAAATACAGTCCAAATCCTCCTTGATATTTTGTATCCGGTTCTATATCTTTTCCCCCCTACATCATTTAACCCCGCGGACTATTCCCAATTCATACGTTGTTCTAATTTTGGGTATAAAACCCGAAACTTAATGCCATATTTGTCTCTAATTTTGATTGCTAATTTTGCAAATTATTTTAAGAATTTCAATCGGGGTGAAATAATGATAGAGGGTCGAATTAATCAAGGTTAAATGGCGGGTGAATCAATGCGGATTAAATAAAAGGGCGTGTGAGATTAATAAGGGTGGAAAGGCGGGAGATCTTGGTATCCATGTCCTGTGAAAGTTGGATCTCCTGTCTGTAAAGAGGGGGCGGGGGGGGGGGGGGTAGAATTAGGAGCGCAATCAGTCCACCTGTGCACAAAGTAGCTTCCCTTTTCCAATATGGAGGAAATTGGGCGGTTATCTTGTGTTTACCCAAAGTGCCTTTGTCAGCCCTAGTATGGGGGTTCGTCTGTGTGCTCAATAAAACAACAGAAAAGTGATTAGAATTAACGGATACTTTGTCTCTGAAAATAGCTTAGATGCAATTCAACCTATGAGTATAGTATGATCAGGTTTTCAAAACGAAAAGTTGCAGGTTTTACGCGCCTTGGGTTTTCATCTTAAAAAATACTTTGATCCCAAAAGAAGATTTTCAATACAATGACAAATTCTACAACGAAGATATTAAATTAAAGCAAATATCACAGTTCTTGAGTTTAAGGAATGATCACGTTAAACTAGTGTAAGCTTAAGTCTAAATGGTATGCTGGCTCTCCATAAGCTATTTTGTGACGGTTGGAACTTTTGACTTGCCCTGGTCCAACTATTTGTTATGTGCCCTATGCAACTGCTGTTCAAGTGCATAATTTTGTGCATAAATATTTTTTAAAAATAGCCTTTATTTTTGTTAGGTAGAAAGTTATCGGAATGAAAAAAGTAATAACACGATTCAGCTGCTCTAACCAAAAGTGTATCTTCAGATAGTTAGTTTCGAATTTGAGCCTAAATTGTATCTTATTTGCGATTATTTTGCTGGTATTCTAAAGAAGGGACACTCAAAAATGTTTGAAGGATGATGGCCTTTTAGAAATATTTAGTTCCCACAGTTTAATAAATTTATATCTCTGAAGAGTGATTACTTTTTGTTGATTTACTCAAGAATACTACAATTATCATTGAGAACTTAATCACTGACAAACTATCTTTCTTGACACCTCAAAAGCAGCGGATAACCCATTCAGCGACCCATTGTCGATTTATCCAGATATATTTTCGTAGTTTCTTGTTATCTCTGAGGCAGTTCTTTGCAAGTTGTGAGAAATATATGAGAATGGTTTTGACAGGGCTTGAAGAGCGGATTATGCGTCTGTTTTTGACGTTTTCCCAATCGATTCTGCTAAATAAAAGAGATCAATGTGTGCAGAATGCTTATTGCGTTCATTCCTTTAACCCAATTAACGATGATTTAGGTTATTCGATGATTTTAATGAATTTGTTTGTATTTGTATTTTTGAAAGTGCTCGCGTTTGTGTTTTTGAATGAGCATTTGAGTTTTTCAGGAAGGAATATTTTGTGAAAGCAAGCTTTTAAAGACAATTTTGGGTTCACTGTACATAACTAATTTTGAAAAATGACCGTTGTACACAAAGCCGCTTTCTGTAAAGCGACACAGTTGGTCGTTTCGGTCGTTGGCGGAAAAGATTTTTTAGAGCAGCATGTACTCACTGGAATTATTGTTCCGACCCCCACCTAAGTGGGGAGGGAGGAACTATATACTCAACTGGGTTTTTTTTGTTCAGTCAGATTTGGCCGACCGATATATTCATCGTAGAGAATTGTGAGTGGTATCATTAAAAAGCCCGTCCAGCGTAGACTCTGGAATTAAAAAGATTTTTTCGATTTTCGTTTTTTACAGGGAGTTATCGAGGTTTAAAGTTTTGTGAACATTCGACTGTTTTTGTTCACATTTTCAGTAATTTTTGCTAAAATTTGGCACAATTTCGCTAATATAATATAAAGTAAGTTAAAATTTTGTTGTTGTTGTTACCGTTAGAGATAGAAGAGCGTTGCTGAATTGTTTGATTGAAATTTTTTTGGCTAAAAATTTTGAGAAAATTTTCAAAATTCAAACTTTTTTCATCAAAAATGGCACAAAATAAGCTTTTTTGGTCCACTTTGTTAACGTTTACCAGAATTAGTGACCTAGAAACCTTAACACAGACTCCTTAACCTCAAAAAGAGCACTTATTGCAACAAGGTGCCGTGTGAAAGTCTTCTGGAATTAAAAATTTGCCGTTTTTGCAGATTTAACTCGATAATTATGCAAAATGCATATTTTTTCAATATTTGAAGAATTCCACTCAACAATTGGTCTAATTCGCAAATAATTGGAACACTAGGTTGGTTTGCTGGGCGCGCGACAAAATCAGGGAGAGGTTAGATACTATCATGGGCTCTTTGAATCAGAAACTTTTTGGTTTTTGTTTTGATGCTGCCTTTTTTCAAAATATTTTGCTTTTGTTTTTAACGTTAATTACTGACAATATTTTCATTCACGGCTCTGTTAATGACAGCTCCAATTTACGTAAATTTGAGGCCAAATGTAGATACAGTTTGTTTTCAGAGAACCAAAGGGTTTTTATGGCTTTGAGGAAGAGTTTTAGTAAAATTTAACTGAATTATTGTCTTTTGCCTTTAATTGTTATTATTTTAGCAGTCTGATTTCTAAATTTAGCCACTCAAAGATCTAAATTTTTTTCTCAAAAGGTGCAAGTGAACCTTTTCTATTCCTTGGGTTGTTACCTAATGTCTCTTATGTTATTGAATGTATTTCTTTTAAGGAAAATTCTGTGATTTTTTGAACTTGTCAATTTTTTATAATATTTTAGACAACATTTTGCTTATCCTCAGTAAGTACAGGTCAACTTTTCCTCCCTATAGAATAAAAACTAATTTTTCGGCCGATTGTTTTAACAGAAGATTTTCTTGCTTTTGTTACTACGAGTTTTCATACAAAATTTTCTGATTTTTGTGCAAAATTGCCCATTCTTGCTGTTGTTTTTGTTTATTTTGTGAATTGTCACACTATATAACAATCTAACTGAAAAAATTTTTACAACAGTTGAAATTGAACGTAATTTTTGTTTTCATTACTATGGTTTGAAGGGCTACGACACTTCTCTTGCAGAAATTGGAGTTTTTTTTTATTTTTGCCCTGTATTTGTTGTTAATTTTTGTTGTCATATGCAAAATATTGTGTAATTAAAGGTCTCAGTGGCCAACTCTATATAAACAAGAGAACTTAAATAAATGATATTGGTAAAAAACTAATGGCTGGTTTGACTTACAAATTATTTTTCTAAAAAAAGTGTAATAGTATTCTTCAACTTGTCCCTTTTTGTTCTCGTTTGCCGTTTTCTTGGTATTTTATAATATTGTACCATTTTCGTAAATTAGATTCATTATTTAGAGCTTTTTTAAATGTTTCTTGTACCAAACAATGATTTTTCTGTTGTTTAAACTTTTTAAATGATGTCTTCAGGACTTAGACGATTTGTTTCAGCAGAATTTTGTGAAGTTTAGATCCATTTCAGTTTTCGTGGTTCTTTTTGTTGTCTTTTTGTGATAGTCGTTTTACAAGAAGGTGTTACGCTAATCAAAGGAGACGCAAATGAAGATGTTATATTCGCGTGGTTAATATCTTATGGTTAATCGCGGTTAAATTTAATGGCTTCAAAACTGTGGTTTCGTAAAGTTGTTTGTGAAACTTATTAGTTCAGCTTGTATTTAATGTTATTTATTAGCCTTATGATTTAGCCTCATTAATAACAGTCGCAATTAGTATTCCGAGTAATTGCAAGACAAACTGTCTACTCTTTTAGTCGAAAGCTTTTTTTGGCTCTAAATTTTGAAAATAATTATTTTTAATAAAAAAAGAGATAGATTTTTGAGATCTGCCAATTTTATTTCTGTTTATTGTGGCTAAGCATCTCTATATACAATTCACATCATTTATCTTTTCAAATACATTTTGCTCTTCATCACGGTTTTATTTTCCTCAAATGGTCTTTTTTCTTGAAATAACCAGTTTTCACAAAACCGATTTTCGGGATTTTTGCAAACTTTCCTCCTTTCTGTAGGTTTTTGTTTTTTTCTTCACAGTATCACAATGAAGGGTGTCCTTTGACTTACAAATTTCGTAAACTGCAAAAAATGCAAACGAAGATTTTTTTTGTTTTTAGTGATCAGCTTAATATTTAATTGTTTGGGGGGGGGCATTGTTTTCGCGCATAATTTTTCGTGCAAATTTTTCGTTTTTACCTGTATTTGTCGTTCTTTTTGTAGTCTTATGAGAAAGGCCTCAGTCGCTCTCTATTGAGGTATAAATGACTCTCTCAATGATTTCAATTGATGCGTAATGTTTCTAATCAGTTCGAATTCAATTCTTTTTTTAAAAAAAAGCTGTGTTTTCATAAATTTTTGCCGCTTTTGCTCATTTCTAGTCGACTTCTTGCCAAGTCGCATTGAGGAAAAGTCCCATTTTTTGTTCCCAATAAGTACCGGTTAATCGTCTTAGTATAATTTTTATCTTATTCCTTTTTGATTTGGTTATTAGTGGTTTTCAAAAAAATGGACAAGGAGTTTTGGTCGTAATTAATATTTGTAACTATTTGATTTTTATTGCCCTTTTTTTCTGGTAGACATATTTTGGATAGTCACAGGTCTCATAGGCCCTCTAGAGTAGATTGTTTTATTCTTTTAGTAGTTTGTTGAACGATATGTTGATATGTTAATTTTTTTTATCTCTTCCTCATTTGGTAGACAATTAAGTGAAAAATGTAGATGAGCGGGGTCGGAACTTAATGTGCAAACGCACATTACCGAGCCTCCTTGTTCCGTTTAAATTTGTATACAGTTTGTATTTTTGTTGGAAATAAGTTATGTCTGCTATTTTTGAGTTCAAAAAATAATAGGAAAATTGTAATGTTGAATCAAGTATTCGCTCTCATGAAGCAATTAGAGATTTTGTCAATAACCCGATATATTTTTTGTAAATGATTATTGCAGATATCAAAATTCTATCTTTTAGTACCGGTGGCATTATGAAAGCATTCCTGGTTGATATCATAATTCAAAAAATTATAAAAATAAAACTTCATATGTCGTCTATGAAAAGCTGTCATCTTAGGACTTTGGAAGTTCTAAAAAATTTTTTTAAGAAATCCTAAAATCGGCTGAAACTAAACGCAAACTATAGTAAAAAAAAATCTGGAATTTTCCAGTGACCTCGTATTTATGGAAAAGTTGTAGTCATAGAATTTCATACAGAATTTTTTTTGGCAACCTGAAACTGAGAGATCACAATTTTGGGATATTTCGGAAATTCCTTGTTCTACAGTCAAATGTTTCTTAAGCAGAACAAATGTTGCCACAGCAAACTTTTTCAATCTCAAATCTCTATTTTGCTGCTTCTTTGTCGTTATTGATATGAGCGAAGTTTAGAATTATTTAACAGCTGTCAGTAAAATAAAGAAAATAATAGGAAATTTGCCGGAACTAGCCGAACTTGAAGTAGAAATGGTCGTTTCTGAGTAATGACTATTTGGCGTGGCTGTGAACAGGAGAATTAAAAAATTTTTAATAGCAAAATCAGATTTACTCAATATTCAATTTCTCGACGAGACCACGCTCATAGAACATTAATCGTTCAGAAATTGATTCAGATTTTCAGTTCTCCTCTTGGTCCCAGCCACACCAAATACACATTACTTTTCTGTGGTTGACTTTCTGTCAAGGAAAAATTGCAATGATAATAATAGCTGTTATTGATAGGTAATTTCTATGATAAATTTCTTGATGATAATTAAAATTTTAGGATTTGAAAAGTGAAAGAATTAGTCCAATGTCAAATCAGAAATTCAATCTTTGTAATTCGTTTGTCACTCGTTTCTGTAAGCTTCATAAACTATTAACTGAACAAAGTGCGCTTATTTGAGGATATTTGCAATTACCGTGTCAACAGAAAACGTTTCTGATTTCACATTCCATTTTTAGAAGTAACATGTGCCGACTGTATTTAGAGGCTGGCAAAATACTCCATAAAAACGCACACGGAACTGGCCCCGAAACTCAATTAAGGGCTCTACTGGAAAATGACAAGACTTGTATTTTCAAGAAACGACAGTGTCTCCGTGCACTCGTCACAATTGTGAAGAATAATGAGACGCAGTTGGCGAAACAACTGCTGAAAGCAGAATCAGTCGAAAAAAGCGACGTTAAACACAAAACTGAAAAGTATTTCACCCACGCTGTTATCTTACAAGACTTTTGCAATCGGAATTTTAAAAAGCGCCTTCAAAAACGCTGTCCATTTCACGATGTTGAACACGCTCTGCAGGAGTTCGCATTTGCGAATCGTAAAGGCAGTGGAGTCGAGAAAAGTGGCGAAAATGGTGGGGATTTTACAAATTTTGGATTGGCTCAAAATACTAATGACGAATTCTCCTCAAATTTTGCAGACCCTGCTTCCTTGGAAAGCGGACATAGTGGCCTCGAAACTATTAAAGAATTCGATTATCTTCGATTTGTCAGCTCTAGTTTTAGAACTTCTGGTTATTCTGCAAATATTCGCCGAGCATCGCCGCCTTCGTCATTCGAGGTCGAAGTCGAAAACTTGGATCCGAGCACAGAAGCTATTAGTCTAGTAGAGAATAAATTATGCCTAGAGAGGAAATATTTATCGAGTCAGGAAAGTAATGACTGTTTAATACGCGCTATGAAGGCACTAACTCCCGAACAGTTCATAGTAGACCCGGTGCTACCCAACTTGTTCATGTTTGCTCGTCGAAGCAGGGTGAAAAAGAGCCCGATGTTCAAACAAGGTTTGTTCTATTCGCAAGATAGAGCCAGTGCCATGGCAGCGCATGTGCTTGGTGTTGAGGAGGGTGGAGTAGCTATGGATGCATGTGCTGCTCCAGGCAGTAAAACTTCCTGCATTTTAGACTGCTACCTTAAAGGAACGGGGAAGTTGTACGCCGTGGAAAAGGATGCATCTCGGTTTCAGGTATCGCTTGTTTTTGCTCGTAGTTTGTGATTTCTATTTCGGATTCCATGTTCCTCGAATCTACCAGAATTAATAATGGAATAGTTAAAAAAAAAGAGGAATTGAGAGTCGAAATTGGATTCATTTTATCCTGTACTATTTTATTTTGCTTTGACATTCTTTTCTTGAAATTAAAGCATAACGAATAATTTTACGGCCGCTTTTATTTTGACGTCACTTGAGTTGAGTTAAAGGTAATAGCGAAAATCAAAAATAAATTCTTTTGCTTTCATAAAATTTGGTTTTATGAACAGGCTGATGCGTTAAAGCCTCTCAAAAACGTATAGTTGATTACTGATTTTTTTTGAAAAAAATCTCATCAACATCAGAAAAATAATAGCGCCAGTCAATTAAGGAAACAATAAAGAAGCAATGAAAAAATATTTATTTTAACTTTATATTTTTAGATTTTGAAGATCAGTTGGAGGAAATTTTGTGAGATTTAGTTGATTATGAAGGAATAATTTCTTGCATTTTTAGATTGTTCTCCATATGCGATTCAAAAGATTCAAGATATGATCGGTAATGAAGATTTTAAGTTTTATTATCTTGAGGAAAATATTAATCCTACTAAAAACTAACTAGCAAGAGATATCCGTCTCAATCGTTGTTGTGAATTTATGTCTTTTGTTCAGACTCTGCAGAGACTGCTCTCCCGGTTTTCCAATGTGGCTTTCCTCAACGAAGACTTCACCAGCCTTGATCCGAGATCGTACGCTGATGTCACTCATATTCTTGTGGATCCTTCCTGTTCGGGTTCAGGCATGATCGGCTACAAGTCACACCAGGCAGACACAGAGCCACTGCACCAGGCCAGACTCATGGCCTTACAGAGTTAGTAGTAGCTTGGCGACTTTGACAATTACGATTAGCTTCACATTATTGAATAATTGCTTGTTAAAAGTTAACTTTAAAAACGATGAGTTTGGTAGATTTGAGGGATATGTTGTATGTATAATATTTGCTCGTGTGTTAAGAAAAGTATCATCTAGTGCATAAAAATGATTTGGTAAAAGCACCCCTATACATTTTTTGTGCGTAATGACAGCAGGCAGGAAATTCTGATCACAGGGACTGAAAACAAAGCCACATGTATTTGCTCTCGAACAAAATTTGAAGCAATGATTGTAAATGTGATTTTTTTGCACAATTTTTGCTTGACGGTTTTCTTCTAGAACATTCTTTTGATTTCACTTCTCGTGTGACTTTTTCACGCTTCACTTTTTCAGTGATTTGAATTGCGCGCATTCAGCAATTAAGTCTGTTTCTAAAATAAAACCGATTGTGAAAGCTGACCGGGTATAGCCCGTGTAGCGTTAATGGTGAATGGCCAAAAGTCTCATCCAGGAGGGCGTTATTTCGAACCCCTCACTTGTCAGAAGATTTCTTGTAAATTTTGTGCCTCGCCAGTCGTTCAAGAGCACGTCATTAATTGCTCTTGAACGAAGTTCATAGCAATTATTGTAAACGTGTGTGTCTTTTTACGATTCGAAGAGGAGTATTGAGATTCTACTGGTTTTTTTTAGCAGAAAGCAAGTTTGTTCATGACTTGAATTTTGACTTCTTTCTATTCGAGCATTTACCTCCGTTTTTGATTGTTGACTTCTGTTCTCGAACATTGGACTTTAACAGTAGCTTCGTTTGTAATGTATAGTAATTAGGAACTGCTGGTAATGTTCAAGGTGAAGAGGTCATTTTGAGAATTTTTTGTTCCTATATAAGTCACCCCTAATTATCTAAACTACACCGCACAACCCACCCCCCCCCCACCACCTATCTATCCCTTAATTGTTCAGTTTTGAAAGTTCTGGTGCAGTTGTCTTTACTTTTATAAACAACCCCCCCCCCAAGAGATCACCCGCAATGTTTTGTTCGTAATCGTTTGGGCTCTTCCCCTGTAATCTATGTATGTTAATGTACAGATTGTTAAAATAAGTGGTTTCAAGGTTTTCTTCTGGAATCTTTCTGGAATGTTTCTTGGTCAAATAAAACTGCAGAACACGGTCAAATAAAGTGAAACGAAAAAAACCGTTTTATGTTAAATGAATGAAATTCGGTTTGAATGTGAACTACGGAGTGGAAATTCGGTTTGAATGTGAACATTATGGCCAAATAGCACAGTCGGCAATGTATATGAAAATGGTTATGAAGCGGGAGGTCAGTGGTTGGAATCCAGGTGGGGGTAAATGTTTTTCCACCCCCTGTCGTTCGAGAGCAATTCTTCCGACATTAGTCGGTTAATTGCTCTTTAACGAAGTTCATAGCAATTATTGTAAACGTGTGTCTTTTTTAATGCAAAATTTTTGCTTGACGGTTTCGACTTTTCGAGTGACTTTTACGCCCTTAACTTTTTGCGTTTTGCGTTATCTAAAATTTCTTAATCACAATTTCAAGCTGCTGAACTCAATTGGCGGCAATTTAATACTAAAAGTCAAATGAAAAGTGAGCCGAAACTGGTGCCATTTTTCACTTTAAGTCTTAAAAGTGGTATATCTTAACCTCTAATGTGGTTATTTGAAGCCAACTATTGAACTTCTTAGTCCCATTTAGGCTCCTCCTCCCCCCTACCCGGACTGAAGCAAGCTGCAATTGATTAGAGCTTCCACGTTCGAGAGCAATTCTTCCGACGTTTAGTGGGTTATGTTTGTCGTTGTCCAACGTTAGTGGGTTTATATTTATTGTAGACCTCATTTTAGAATTTCAAGCGCAGCTGCTACTGCACGCTCTATCATTCCCTGGTGTCCAAGTGGTAGTCTACAGCACATGCAGCATCAAGTCAGAGGAGAACGAGCAGGTTGTTCAGTATGTCCTCAGGCAGACTAACGAGTGGTGCCTGGAGACAATTCCAAAACACTATAGCTCATCCAGGGGCCAGGAAATTTTCACAGAAGTAGCCCCACATTGCATCAGATTTTGGCCAGCGAAAGACTTCACCCACGGATTTTTCATTTGTAAATTTGTGAGAACTGAAAGTTATATGTCTAATACTATAGGTCAGAAAAATTCAATATAATTGTTCTTTTTCCCCAGCTGAAAAAAGTAATGAAAAGAGCTGAAAGAGATCACACTTTTCCATACTTAGATGTATTTAGAGCGTCTTGGTCGCTCTATTTTTACCTGACCTAACCTTGTTGAATTTTGGAAGCATTCGAAATCTTGAACACTGAGCAGCTGAGGAAATGGAGTCCAGTTAGTACAACTTTTTTATTAGCTACAAAGCGATAGGTGAGGCTATTATTTGCCTTCTCGTGGTTTTTTTATATTCCAAAGTATCTGGATTAAACTGGTGCGCCGTGTTTTTTAAAGATCTGTTCAAACTTCTTTCGGCCTTTTCACGTCAGTGAGAAGTCAAATAAGAGTGATGATTTTATTCACGCTGGAGTAGTAAAGGGAGCGAGAAAGCGAGTAGGTTTGTAGGCTGATTTTTTCCAATTGCTATTAATTTGATACACATGTCTTATAATTGAGCCTACTTGCAATTTCTTGAAGTTAGCAAAGGGCAGCAAATGTTTTAAATGAATTTGACACCATTTGTTAGCATAGAAGTTTAGTGATCATTTGATTTTTGCCCTTTTAATTATTATTTCTGTTGTCTTAGCACTTACTATGGTTAATTACGGGACTTATTTGTTGCTAATGAGGATTAAATGAATCTAATTAATGGTTCGAGACCATGGTTTCCCTGACTTTGACACTATTTGTACTATTTGATACTATTTGAATGAGTTTTGGCAGTATTTGTTGTACTTTTTGTTATCTTTTCATTTGATCTTTTTAGGGACAGCTCTCATTGGTTGCTAATAGGAGTTATTCTAATTGATTTAATTGTTTCAGTTCAAGGCTAATGCTTTCTATGACTTTGCCACTGATTGATTCCAGAAGTATCGAAGTTTTGAGTTCTGTGATATTTGATTGTCCACTTTGTTATGCCCGTGGTTTCATTAATGACAGGTCTCATCTGCTGTTAAGGGTGCCTAAATTATTGCAATAAACTGAGTTCATAGCTTTTTTTTCTATGACACGCTGTTCGTTTTCAACAAATTTGAGAATTGTTCGAGTTTTTCTAGCAATTATTTACATATTGCTTTTTTTGCACTTTATTTAATTAACTACAAGCCTTATCGGTTGCTAATGAGGGTTTGACTAACAGAAATTAATGTTTCAGTATAGCTTTTGCTTTCCTTGACTTGACTTTTCCACTGTTTTTTCAGAAAGTATTAGTGGATTATGAGTTTTTGCAGCAATTGGTTTTATTTTTGTTGTCTTATCATTTAGTCTCATTGAAGAACAGATTCATTGGTGCTAATGAAGAATAAGTGAATCTTTAGTGACTTGAGTGGTTTACAGTTTTTAAACTTTTCAAATTAAATTTTTTTTTATTCTTGCATTTTGCTGTCTTTCTTGCTGTCTTTCTTTGTGATCTTTTCGGCTAATCTACAAAATATTGGTTCTTATTGGCCTCCTAGCTCGATGCAATTTTATTCACTTTATCGAATCCACTTTTCAATTTACGTTTTAATTGGCCGACTTTTGCTTATTTTCTAATGTTTAAAGGATTTTGTTATTTTGGTCTCTATTTTCTAGTTCCACTGTCTTTTTTTCAAGACAGAACTTCTAAAAAAAATGTTTTATGACTTCTAAATTTTTATGATAGGTTTTGGTTAACGATTTTGGCATGTAGTTTTGAGGTTCTCTCACGTTGATGTCTCTTACTTCCAAATATATGTTGCTTTTGCCTATTTCTCTAGTTCTCCTAGCGCGAAGTTCTCCTATTGTGTATTCGTTCTAGGGATCTGTAGAGTCAAAATCACATTGTTTTTTCTCATTTTCAAAATTACGATTGTTTTTTGTGAGTCTTAAAACACTAGATCTCGGAGAACAAAATTTTTGGTTTCCGTTTAGAATTTGTCCGTTTTTACGCAAACAGGGTCATGGGTTTTGTTGACTGTCATAGTTTGACGTTGCTGAAAAAAATGCTAATTTTGAAGTCGATAGTTTTTTCTATTCTTTGGATTGTATTTCAAGACCTGTGCTACTGTTTTTTTATCTTGCCATAAAGCGTAAATGGTCAGACGTGACGTCACTCTAGAAAATGGTTTCGCGCAACGAAATTTTTGTCTCATTTTTTGTCCCAAAATATGTTCCCATGTTTTTAATATTTTTCTGTTGCGATCTCTGACTACCAAAGAAAGACAAGAGCTTGAATAATCTTCTTAAAAATTTTATTTTAAATTAGTTTTATATACATTTATTGACGAGCGGCCTATCAAAAGCGCCAGTAGGAGCACAGTAGTTGCTGGAAAGCCTTTTGCTCGAGCAATTGAAAAACTTGTTTCAATCAAAGATTGGTAAACAAAGCGAAGTGTGGTTTATCAATTGGCTTCTCTATCTCTATTTGACATTTTTGATGGTCTGTCTCTTCTATAGTTTGATAAGGCAGTGATCATTTTTTGCCTGCAAGACCAGTGCGTTTAAAGAGGAGCTTGCAATGGATTTTAAGATAGATGTTGCTTTTATCTGTGACCCAAATGGCTGACAAATATTTAAAAGATTACTCCTGGAGCTTTATTGCTTTGTTTTCAAGAAAGGTTGTCTTTTCCTGTTTTTCTGTTCATTATTAGTATGACGATTTGTTGAATTGACTTTGACGTTCCCTGAACAAAAACTTTTTAACACAATATTTGAAACCTTAGTGTCCTGAATTTAATCAGATTTTTGACAATCAAATAGTGGTAACTTTATTAGACAATATCTCTCCATGATAACAAATCGAAAAATTGTTCTTTTTTCAATGGTATCAAACTGCAATTGTACGCTAAAAAGTTTTTGAGTACAAAGTTCATTTATGTATAAATTTTGTTCGTGTGTCTGTTAGAGTTTTGAAATACTCCATAACTTTAATTAACGAATGATTGTTGTGTATATTCGTTGATGAAAATGCTGAAGAAAATGAAATTAAACCGTTTTGATAGATGAAAATGAAAACGAGCAATTTGAAAACGAGCCTTTTCCTCGAGCAATTGAAAAACGTGTTTCAATCAAAGATTGGTAAACAAAGCGAAGTGTGGTTTATCAATTGGCTTCTCTATCTCTATTTGACATTTTTGATGGTCTGTCTCTTCTATAGTCTGATAAGGCAGTGATCATTTTTTGCCTGCAAGACCAGTGCGTTTAAAGAGGAGCTTGCAATGGATTTTAAGATAGATGCTGCTTTTATCTTTGACACAAATGGCTGACAAATATTTAAAAGATTACTCCTGGAGCTTTATTGCTTTGTTTTTAAGTACAAAAACTGTAATTGTACGGTAGAAACATTTTGAGTTTGGTGTTTTTTCGGAAATTTGTGCGTGTGTCTTGTTAGAGTTTTGAATTACACCTTAAGTTCAATGATTTCTAGATTTTTGTCTATTCTTGTTTTTACGAAGATAAGAATGAAAACAAACCGACGATTTTTCACCCTATTATCATCATTTTTTCTGTTGAACTCGATGTATCTTCACTTAGAATTGGAGAAAATTGAAGACAGCATTTCTTACTATCATTTTATTCTAACAGTCATAAGATGTAACGTTAAGAAATTCACGGCTGGATAAGAGACGAGAATGTTTGTCATCTTGGCAAACGGAGATAATTTTTTATCTAAAAATTCGAAATGAAATTCAAATTAGAGGGTATAATTGAATGACACCAAAGCTAATCGTTTAGGGAAAAAACTTTTTTAAAAAAAGTAGATCAATAACTTGTGAATTCCGCAGAATGTGCAATCGTCAGTGCAAAGAAAGCTCATCTCCTGCTTTTATCAAAAAATCATAGCTGTACTTTCACAAAAATTTGTTGTGCAATCCTTCTAGAATAACATTTGCTTCAGTTTGACAATTTCAGACATTAAAAACCTGGCTCTCTAGTGACAAAAGTTTTTGGTCCAAGTCTTTTTTGTCAAAAGTTACATCACAAAATGTGAAGTTTCCGATAAAAGTTGTCATCTCTGGCGCTTTGCTTGGTGGCTAAAATTCTCAACTCGCAATTAAAAGTCCTCGACTCGCAATTAAACAAATTTCCTCAATCAGAAACTACTCGTCACGTGATTTCTAACTCATCTCAAAATTATAACCCCATTTCAAAAGTGTGAAGAATTAGGTTTCCAAACTCAATTGAAGTTGCGTATTATTTCACCCGAGACTCACATCAGAAATGGCAATTGAAATCCACTCGACAGGCACAGTAAAAGTTCTGGCAGCAGTTTTAATTCAATTCTTAATTAAGATTCTATTTCTAGTACCCTAAGTTATTTATAGCTTTACAATTTTTTAATTTAGATGATATGTTAGATTACTCTAAAAATATCCTTCACAGAGTTGCAGAAAAACTCTTAAAAAACAAAACGATTTGAAGAAATCTTTTTTGTTTTCTTAAAAATTCTAATGCGAGAGTTGCTTAAGGAGACAATTTTACGACAAGTATGACACGGAAGAGAAAAAGAAATACGCGAAATTTAAAATGTGAGAAATATTATTCATTTTTTTCAGGAAACTTTTACAAAACCAGCTACAGTTCCACGAAGTTACAAATTTTGCAAATTTGACTGCTTTTTTACGCTTTTGCTATTTTCTGTAAAAAAAATGTTGCTTTTGAATTATATCGCTAGTTTTATTTTTGATTGACTGGTGTGAACGATATCATTTGGGTTATCCAAAGGAGCGGATGAACTCAGAACGGGCGCCTGAAACATCTGTACTCGATTAAGCTTTAATAGTTAGAATATTTGTAGCCGTAAAAATCTAATGGAATTTAAATCTAAGGGAAGTCTTTTGTTATTTGTCAATTTAGCAGCACCTCTGTTTAGATTAGAGGATATTTAGAAATTTTCCTAAACATACTATTTTCTTACAACATATGCCCAGAGCGGGACAATTAACGAAAATTATTGTTTATATTACACAATTTTTGACAAAAAAGCGAACGTTAATTGATTTTTTGCATCTTTTCGTTCCATCAAGAAAGGTTGTCTTTTCCTGTTTTTCTGTTCATTATTAGTATGACGATTTGTTGAATTGACTTTGACGTTCCCTGAACAAAAACTTTTTTTACACAATATTTGAAACCTTAGTGTCCTGAATTTAATCAGATTTTTGACAATCAAATAGTGGTAACTTTATTAGACAATATCTCTCCATGATAACAAATCGAAAAATTGTTCTTTTTTCAATGGTATCAAACTGCAATTGTACGCTAAAAAGTTTTTGAGTACAAAGTTCATTTATGTATAAATTTTGTTCGTGTGTCTGTTAGAGTTTTGAAATACTCCATAACTTTAATTAACGAATGATTGTTGTGTATATTCGTTGATGAAAATGCTGAAGAAAATGAAATTAAACCGTTTTGATAGATGAAAATGAAAACAAACCGAAGATTTTTCATCATATTATTATCATTCCTGCTGCTGTTCAATTCGGAGCATTTTCCTCTAGTACTCCACAAAACTGAAAACAGCATACCTAAGTGTAGGCAGGGTTAGATGATTTGTTAAATGACTCTAAGAGATAACGTTCACAGAATTGCAGAAATATTTTATTGAAAAATACCGATTTGATGACGTTAATTGTCTCTCTCTTTGTTTTTTAAAGCTCTAATGTTTAGTTGAAAGAAAAAACAATCTTACGACAAACATGACGCCGACAAAAAAGAAGAACACGCAACCCTTAAAATGTGAGAAACGTTTCCACTTTTGACATGAATTTTTTGCTATTCGAAACCTGCGATAAAATTCAGCAAAACTAAAGCATAGATTTGTGTTGATTTCACTTTTTACAGATTAGCATTTTTCCTTGAATAATGCTGGTTTTGATTTATTTTGTCAATTTTTTTTCTGATAGAGTTGCGTGAAAGAAAAATATTTGCTGCAAAAAATTCAATTAATAATTTTTGTCAATAATTTTGAAAACTAAACAGTACATTTTGATAATTGTCCTGCTTTGGGCATATGTAGTAAAAGCCAATAAGTATGTTTAAGAAATTGTCCGAAAAAAAAACGAAAATACCAATTTTCCTTTTTTCACAACTCAAGAATAATGATAACCAATGCTTGAACAAATGCTCAACAATTTTTTAAAGACTGAAAAAAGTTGCAAAAAAGTTGAGAAAACATAGCTAAACTTGTTTTCCAATTTTAGTACTGTTTTTTTTCAGTAATCAGAACTGCTAAAAATTAAATTTTGAACAGTCCGCTTTTCACCAGTTTAAGTATTTACTTAAAAACCCCAAAAAGTTGGCATTTTTAGAGAATTTATATGCAAAAATAATTGATTTCATATAAAAATATAAAAATAGTTGTCAAAACGTGACAAATTATAAAATTTTCGATCAAAAGACGCTTTTGGAGAAAGTTTTTTTTGTTCATTTGTCATTTGGAATGCTGGATAATTGCAAAAACGGGAGCGATGAACGAATTATCGAGAAATTCTTATGAAACTGGAAAATTTATTAAAACTCCGCTTTCGGACGCATTTTTTCCCCAGTTCCTTCATCATATTCTACGATCAAAACATTTTGATACTCTAATTTAAAGTTGTTGTATTCACACACTTTCAAATAATTAATTTTCTGCCTCGGGTGGCAAGCTAGCTTACAATTTCAGAAAAATAATTTAACTAATCTGCGGGCTTTGAACTTACAAAATTGAACGCTTGCCTTGAGTTCCAAAATAGTTTTTTGGAATTAAATTTTAAATTTAAAATTAGAAAATTGCATTGCTTGGGTTTTGGGATTTCTTGATAAACTAGCTTGAGAGAAATTTAGGAGTGCAGTTGCAAATTGGCGATTAATGTTGGTCACTTTAGCAGCTGTTACTTTGTTTCTATTATATCTTGCTCGCTTTCAATAAAAAAATGTTGATTTAGCAGATCTGTACTTTCCAATCCTTCGGTTAAAATTTTTGCATCCAAACAGCGTTATCATTAATGGACAATATTTCTTCGTGGTAACAAAAATTTGGTTCTAGTCGTTGAGGCAGTGTTTATGAAGTAAAGAAGCTTGAACTTCGATTAGGACAGTCATTCAAAAATAGAGAGTTATTGTTCGAATTGATTTCAGTGGAGCTCCTTTGCACAGTAAAAAATGATTAGTTTCACTTGATTTGCATGTATTGCGAGCAGCTATTTAAAAGCCAGAACTTTATTTGTTGTTATCAACTGCTGTTTCTCATTTTATTTTGATATTGCATGTAAAAAACTCCAAAGAGGAAAACAAAAGACTGTAGTAGTGTTAACAAAACTTTTTATATATAGTTTTTGCACGTTATTAGGTGCGTCTGTATCTTTTTTTAAAATTTATTGAATTTTGTGAAAAAAAATACCCTGAAAATGTTTCTAACTTTTTGCATCAGACAGTTAGTCTTGAAAAAGTAATCATACTTGCTTTGCGAAAAAAAACATATATTGATAATCAACTTTCAAATGTATTTTTTCAGCTATTGATGTCTGATGCATAGCACAGAAAAATAAGTTGATAAACTGAGAAGAAGAGTTCCAAAATTTTTACTTTGTACTTGATAAAGTTTTTTAAAAGATAATAACTTCTAAGATGCTGTCATTGTGTGAAATTATTGAGCAATTATGACATAGACGTAGTTTTGTGTCTTCTTGACTTTTTTCAGTTTTAATAAAAAATAATACCAAATGCATCGAAACATCCAATTGCAGCAAAAGAATGCAACATCTAAATTGTGAAGTAATTGTGACACTTCACATATCAAGGAATTATCCGCAATAGTAGATGATCTCAGAATTGGCGCCTGAAACTTCTGTGTACGGTAAACCTCCGTTCAATTAGAAAAATTGTGGCGCTAAAAACATAAAGGAAACTATTTTTTTTAGTAGTTGTCAACCTAAGATCATTTCCATAACCCATAAATTGTAATGGTTGTCAAATCATCATGATAACGCCTAAAAAAATAGATTTTGATTAAACAGTTGTACATTTGTTAATATTGCCTAATTTTAGCTCAGAAACGTTGAACAGAAAAATAGGATGCAAAAAGTCAATTTAAATCGAATTTTGTCAAATTTCTGAAAACTAAACAATACTTTTCGATAATTGCCTGCTTTGGGTATATATAGTAAAAATCAATAAGTATGTGGAAGAAATTGTCCGAAAAAAGTGGGAATCCATTAATCCATTTTTAACAACTCAAGAATGATATAACCAATGCTTGAACAGAAGCTCAACACTTTTTTTGAGACGTAAATATGATGCAAAAAATTCGAAAAACATAGCTGAATTGTTTTCCAACTTTAATATTTGTTTTTTTTTTAACATTTGAACAGCCGCTTATTACTAAATTATATATTTTTGCAGAAACATCAGAAAATTTGCTTTTTAAAAGAGTTTATCTGCAAAAATAATCGGTTTTCATAAAGAATTTAAATATTTAAAAACTTTAAAGAAATAGTGTGGCAAGCTAGCCCACCTTTTCAGACAAAAAATAAATCTAACAAACCGCAGGAGTTGAACCTGTAAAAGTTGAAAAAATGCCTTGGGTTCCGAAAAAGTGTTTTCAAATTCAGTTTGGGTTAAGCAAAATGAATCGATGGGGCCTTTGGGTTTTGAGATTTCTTAAAAAGCTGACTTGTGAGTAACTTAGGAAGGAAATCGTTAGATGGCGGTTAATGTAGGCTACTTTGATATATGTTACTTTGCTTCTTTTTATATCTTGCTGGCTTTCAACTCAAGAAAATGTCGGTGTAGCATATGTGGGCTTTTCAATGCTTCCATTAAAAGTTTTGCAGCAACATTGATAGACAAAATTTGTTCATGGTAACAAAAACCACTTTCGTGGTAACAAAAACCAAATGATATTCCTCAAAACTTGAATTTATTTTTTTTCAATAGCATCAAACAGTCTTTGAGGCAGTGTTTAGGAGGTAAAGGAGTTTTTATTTCGATTAGGAAGGTAATAAAAAATAGAGAGCTAGTGTTAGGACTGATTCCAGTGGAGCTCCACTGCTCATTAAAAAGCGATTAGTTTTGCTTGATTCGCATGGGTATTGAAAGAGTTATTTCAAGGCCAAACCTTTATTTGTTTTTATCATCTGCTGTATCTAATTTGAAATTGAGATAGCATCAAAAAATTCAAAGAGGAAAACAAAAAACTCTAGCAGAGTTTAAAAATTTTTCTACTTTTAGTTTTTATTCAGTAGGGAAAGCTTAGCATCTTCTTTTGTTGCTTTCTTCTAAGTCCAATATATTTTTTGGAAAAAAATTTAATCAAATTCCGAAGTGCTCCTGAAAAAAGTAACCATATTTGTTATGTATCACAAACCATATATCCAGATTCAAATTTCAAATTCAATTTTTAGCTATCCCTGGCCGATGTGTAACGCAGGAAAAAAGGCTGATAGTGTGACGGTTTCAAAGAAACATCAAGAAACTTAGAAGTTTTCTTTATTAAAGTTTCAAAGAACAAAAGAAGAATTTACCTGACGAAATTTGTTGCTATGTCGATATGTAATGGTCACAAAACTAAACTCAATTCTTAGTTTGTTTTGTTGCTATCATTACCTTATTGACGTATCAATCATGTGTCATAAGTAAATTCTCCCACCAACATAAGCCTGATTCTAATATCCGCCGACCTCCAAATAATGAACTCGATTGTAACTAGGCCATATATGATTCTTATGAATTAATGATGAAAATAGAAAATCACATCCGGGATTATCTATTCACATGTCAATCATGAAACACATTTTTAGCTAATCTTATTTTCCTCTGTATTTTTTCGCACTACTTTTTGTACTTTTTCAGTATAAATACGAGCAAATTTTGTAAACCTTCAGTTGCATTTTTAATTTAAATTTCAAATTATTGAGTCTTTTTCACCCGTTTTATCGACCACGACAATGGTGCCAGACCAGCTATAGACAGACAAATTTTGGATCTACAGAATTGAGAATCAGATCCTGCGTGGATTTTGTCTTTTGTGGCGAAATGTCGCGCAGAGAAGAAAGAAGGCAAGACCGACACCGGTGGTACCGTACAGGACCTACAGGTAACATTTTTTTTCTTAGTATGTGTGGGTATGATGCAATTATTAAACTTAGGAGCCTAATGAATCCCAGGAATTTGATAGAAACTCCGCATAAAGACATCAGATTGGCGATTCAAAAATATATTTCTCCGAAAGAGAGAGTAGTAACGGCAGAAAAAGCTATATTTCTGTCCGTAATACAATGTGTAGGGGAGTCAGACGACGATTTCCTAGCGCGTTCTAGAGAGGAAGCACGCTATTGTGACTTCAAAAAACTCAAAACAGCGGCCAACCCCGAATAGGAGTTGGTAAAAATAAAGTTTATTCCAGGCTTGAGGGACCCTGAAGCAGAACTACCAGACGGTATTAAAGCAAAACCAGCAATGTCGGTTACTGAAGGGACCGAAAGCTTACAGTTCAGAAGTCAAGCAATGGCTTCTGCAAGTTCGTCATCAGGTAATAAGTTTTTTACCGTGAAAAAAGAAATTGGGTTCGACTTCAAAAAGACCTTTCGAAAAACAAATGAAAAATTTACGTCTAATAAAAGCAGAAATATGTGCACTAGGTGTAGAGGTAAGCCACATTCTAGTAGACCCTGTCCAGCGCTAAGTACAAAAAGCAACACCAGTGAAAAGGTGAGACATTTCTCAAAAATGTGTACAAGCAAACCCCAACCAAAGTCAGGTAAGTACAATAAACAGAATATATTTTGCGGAGAAGAAAATGTTTTTTCAGAGCAAGCATCTCCACCATCGGAGATGGGAATGTTTTATACTTGAAAACAGATCTTTAGCATGTCTGCGACATGTGAATATATCTCAATAAATAACTGCAATTTAAAAATTCAGATAGACACAGGTGCAGATAGCACAGTGATATCATCGAAAATATGGACTGAGCTTAGTAAAACTCAGTTGGGTGGTAATATAAGACATCTCGAAGCCTATGATGGTCAACAATTAACGCTTCAGGGATCACTTACTTGTGAGGTTGAGTGGAACGGAAGCAGGCTCACACAAAAACAACTGGCAGTTGTGCAGTCTGATAACGAAATTGGACTACTTGGTAGAGACCTTCTACACAAGCACGGTGTGAACAACATCACAACCGAGCACCTACCTGCTGTAAAGGGTTACAAAGCTCATGTGAAGTTGATACCAGGATCACAGCCAATGTTCTGCGAAGCCAGAAAAATACCTCTACCTCTTCAAGACAAGGTCACAGAGAAGCTGGAATAGATGGTCAGACAGGGCATCCATGAACCGGTACAACCAGGAGGAGTCACTAATGCATCTCAAGTGGTGTGGCAGAGAAAAAAGAGTGGAGAACTGAGACTTTGCATGGACTTGAAAGTGCATATCAATGGCAAGTTCATGGATGAGGACTACCCAATACCAGACATGGAAACCATCTTCCACAACCTACATGGAACCTCATACTTTGGCAAGATTGACCTCTCAGATGCCTACTATCAAAATGAACACGACGAAGAGGCAAAAGATATATGCACAATCCACACATCACAGGGACTGTTCAAGATGCGCCCACTACGTCAGGGACTGAAAAATTCTTCTACATTATTCCAAAATTGCATTGAATCAACACTCAAAGGTACCAAAGGTGTTGTGATCTTTCAATACGATGTGTTGTTGTATAAAAGTACAAAGGAGCAGTTCGACAAGAGAATGCTTGCATTCAATAGTCAACTTCGTAAGAAAAATTTTGATATCAATGAAAAAATTTAACTCAAAACCAGTCGATAGCGTTAGTTTTTTGGCATACTCCATTTCAAAGTAGGGATTAGCACCAGATCCCAAACAAGTTGAAGAGAAACAAAAGCTAAAGCACCAACTAACAACAAACAATCCGAATCGTTTGTTGGGCTAGCAATTTTTTACGGAAGAATGATTCCTGATTTTGCAACAGAAATGCTACCCTTAAATAACATGAGAAATAGCGATTTTTCATAGGGCAAAATGCAACAAAAAGCCTTTGAAGACAAAAAATTGATTTATGTGCTAACCCACTTGTACAGCCTTATTTTTTTACAAAAAGAAGCATCAGTTACTACTGACGCCTCTAAAAAAATCCATTGGCGGTGTTCTTTCACAAGAAGGACGTCCAGTTATATATGTATCGAGAAAGTTTGACTCCAGCGGAGCAAAACTACTCGAATATAGGTTGGGATGCACTGGCAATTGTGGTTTTGGTCACAAGATTGAAGCGATTCCTTCTTGGAAGACTATTTACCCTATAAACGGACCAAAAACAACTCAAATATCTCTTTGCACCTGACGAGGAGATCTCGAAGACAGCATCAGTTAATATCACAAGATGGGCAATAGTTATAATGGGCTTCGACTATAAGTTGAAGTACACACCAGGAGAGCAGATACCCCACGCAGATTCTTTAAGCAGAATGGATTTTGATGAAGACGAATCCGAAAACGATCGAGTGTGCTTCGCAATCAATAACATCTACTTCGCACATAGTGATTTGGTAACCCAAGCAGAAATCAAAACTGAATTTGGAACAAACAGAATCTTCCCGGACATAATGAAACGAATCACATGTGGCAATTGGAAACAATGTTCAGAAGCGGAAAAAGGACTCAAACAACAGAAAGATGCACTTAATATACAAAAGGAAATCATGTTTAGAGGTGTTGTTCCTTTCATTCCACCGAACCTACACTTGGTTTTGGCAAAAGCGAATGAGACTAGTCCTGAGAAGAAAGCAACTGTGACATCATTCAGAATGACAGCATGATGGCCCTGCATTACCCAAGAGGTTCAACATTTTGTTAGTAAATGTAAGAATTGTCAAACGAACAGGCCTAGCCTGGGAAAAACAGTCTCTACGTGGCCAGAAACCGAGCTTTGGGAACGGCTTCACATAGACTGAGGTTATGTATAGGACAAAAGCAATATCTTAGTAATTGATGACGCGGGATCTGGTTGGATAGAAGTTTTCCCCGCGGGAAATAGAACATCATAAACAATTAAAATATATCTTAGTCAAATCTTTGCAAGATTTGGAATACCAAAAACACTAGTATCTGATAATGGTCCTGAATTTGTAGGTGGTGACCTTAAAGAGTGAAGTGAAACACTGGGAATTAAGAAAATGGAATCACCCGTCAATCATCCAAGGGGACCAATGGACTAGCTGAAATAACCGTTCAGACAGTGACGCGGGGATTTCAAGCATGAAGTCCCAATCTTAATGTGTCATTTGGAGCATTCCTTCAAAGGGCACTGATGACACATCGCAACACTTCAAAGACGAGGAGCAAAACTCCAGTTGAACTCCTGTCGGGACGCAGAGTGAGACTACCAGTTTTCGACTTGTGCGAACCCATTCTAATCAAGACCAACGAAAAGATAAAGACAGTTCCTGCTATCTTCATCATCAGGAGGGGCTTGAACACATATTTCATACAGCTCGAAAACTCAACGCGGACTATTCTAGTGAGCGACAACCAAACTGCGAGACTAGACGAGGACAACGTGAAAACTGAACCAGCAGTGGAGGAGACCATATCTAGATCGGAACCATAACTTCAGAACACAGATGTGGGACCTTAACGTTAAAATGAAGGTTCTGCAGCCACATCATCTGCAGAGCACCAACAACCTCAACCATCAGACTCTTCACGAACGTCAACAAGAAACAGAAAACAACCCGACAGATTTGGAGAACCTATACCCTTAAATTGGCTTAAGAAAAAAGGGAGGATGTGATGGTTTCAAAGAAATATAAAAATCTTAGAAGTTTTCTTTTTTAAAGTTTCAAAGAACAAAAGAAGAATTTACCTGACGAAATTTGTTGCTATGTCATTATGTAATGGTCACAAAACTAAACTCAATTCTTAGTTTGTTTTATTGCTATCATTACCTTATTGACGTATCAATCATGTGTCATAAGTAAATTCTCCCACCAACAGAAGCCTGATTCTAATATCCGCCGACCTCCAAATAATGAACTCGATTGTAACTAGGCCATATATGATTCTTATGAATTAATGATGAAAATAGAAAATCACATCCGGGATTCGAAACTAAGATCTATTCACATGTCAATCATGAAAAACAATTTTAGATAATCTAAATTTTCTCTGTATTTTTTTGCGTAAATAAGTACTATAAATAAGAGCTAATTTTGTATACTTTCAATTCCATTTTTAAATTAAAGTTCAACTTATTGAATATTTTTACCCGTTTTATCGACCACAACAGATAGAAATTGAGGAGGGAGTCTTATTTATCTTTTTTGTACGTTCTGACTTAAAAAAGATTAAAGAACACTTTTAAGATGCTTTTTCTGTCTAAATTTATTTAGCAATTATGAAAGATTGAGCAAATTGAGCAAAACGATTGTGTCTTTGCGGGGAAGAAGACGTGCCAAGCACATCTTCCTCCTTTTCAATAGAAAAGTCTCACCGAAAGCTTAGCAATTTTGTAAAAATGGGCAACAATTTTTGTGAATCAATTCGGGAACTACAGATATTCATTTGGATTCTTTTGGCGATTAGAAATTTGCTCGTTTTTTATTGGCCATTGCTAACAACTTGTGCGGCAAATGTCATATCCTTAGAATTACTAGGAGTTTTAATACTTCTGATCAATGTTAAAATTTTAATTGATACCTAAGATTACTCAAAAGTTTCGAAAATGAATGCTTATGCATTGATTATTTAAATTAGGTCGAAAACCACACGTTGTTGAGTACATTTTTGTATTTGCTCAAAATGGTTTAGCAACCTTTGAACGATATTGATTTTCATGATTACACCTCATTTGAAGAAAAAAACTATGAGACAGAGAATACTTAAGAAGAAAAGCACGAAGTGAAAAATGCAAGAGCAGATTCAGTTTATTGGAAGTTTTGATGTAGCATTCGCTTTCAGTAGATTAGTTCAACTTATTGAAAAAATAAGTTTGACTTTTCTTTGAATTAAGAAGTTGCTAGTATAAAATAATTTTCGCCAAAAACTGCTACCTAAAAAATGGTGAAGTAGTCTTTTGTATACCTAATTGTTTGAGCCAGTGTGTTGCTGGGGTACAAATGTATATTTCCTGATTTGCGAAACAACTTGAGTCTCATTTTTGATTCCACAATAATAAGATCCCTCCTATTTTCTAAATGTCAGAAATTGTCAATTAAAACAAGGTAGGATAATATTTTTCAGGAAAATCACATTTTGGGTTGTGTAGTTTTCTAGTAACACTTTAAACGCAGACGTACCAATCAAAGCATTTTTAGCATTGTTTGTCCCCTCAGAGTCGTAAAAAATAGTTTCACAAGCTAGGTCAACATTTAGGTCTAAAGACCTAACTAAGCTGCGGTGATGAAAACTGTTAAAATTCAGTGCATAATTTGGGTTCCAAAACAGCGTGAATTTTAAATTCAATTTGCATTCAGAAAAAATGATCACTCGGACATTTAAGTTTTCGTGATTTCTTAAAAAACCAACTTGTGAGTATTTTAGTAGTGAAAAGGCTCAATGGCGATAAATGGTGGGTTACCTTACCGCAGTAAATTTCTTTTCTATATATCTTGCCTGCTTTTAACATAAAAATGTTGATGTAGCACATTTGGACGTTTCAATGCTTCTGTTAATAAATTTTGCAGCCAGACAGCTTTAACATTGATAGACAATATTTGGTCGTGGTAACAAAACTAATTTAGATAATTGATTTTTCTCAAATTTGTTATTTTTTCAATAGCATCAAAAGGTCTTTGAGGCAGTGTTTAGGAAGTAAAGGAGTTTGAACTTCGATTATAAAAGTCATTGAAAATAGAGAGTTGTTGTTAGAATTGATTCTAGTGGAGCTCCAACGCACAATAAAAAGCGATTAGGTTTGCTTGATTCGCATGGGTAATGAAAACAGCTATTTAAAGGTCAAACAGTCATTTGTTTTTATCAACTGCTGTTTCTAATTTCAAATTGAGATAGCATCTAAAATTTCCAAAGACGAAAACAAAAAACTCCAGTAGAATTAACAAATATTCCTATTTTTCTTTTGTTAGGTAAAGGTTATCATCTAAATATGTTGCTTTCTTTTAGTTCCATTGTTTTTCTGTGAAAAAAACTTCAATCAAAAATCCAACTTGCTCTGGAAAAAAGTCATTCAACATGTTTTGCTTAAACAAACCATATATAGAGATTCAAATTTCAATTTTGTTTTTTAGTTATTCCTGACCGATGCGTAACGCAGGAATTTAAATTGATAAAAACTGAGGAGGATAATTGAATAATTTTTTTCTAATTGTTCTGACTTCAAAAACTTCAAATGATAAAAATGCTTTCGACGTGTTGTTCCTGTCCAAATCAATTCAGCAATTATGGCAAATTGAGCATAGTAGTTGTGTTACCTTGGGCAATGTGCCTAGCTCATCTTCCTTGTTTTAATTAAAAAGACTTGCCAATTGCAAAGGAAATTTGCAAAAACGGGCAACAAATTTTGTGAATCAATTGTGGAACTACTGATATTCATTTGGTTCATTTGGGGATTAGAATTTTTGATTCGATCTTCATTGCATATTGCTGGTAACTTGTACAGCAACTGTAAAATCCTTAGGACTACTGGCAGTTTCAATACCTCGGATCAAGTATAAAATTTTCCTATTTGTTCAAAATAATTTAGCAACCTTTGAACGATATTGATTTTCATGATTGGAGCTCATTTGAAGAAAAAAAATCAGTTTAGGTTTTTTTGAAGAATTTTTCAAACCAATCATTTTGGTTTTCTTGAAAAAAACTATCAGTCAGAAGGCACTTAAAAAGAAAAGTTCGAAATGAAAAGTCCAAAAACCGATTTAATGCATTGGAGATTTTGATACAGCTATTGCTTGCAGTAAAATATTTCAATTTAAGGAAAATAAGTTTGATTTTTCTTTGAATTGAAAATTGATAGTTTAAAACAATTTTTTACCAACAACTGCTACTTAAAATTTAGAAAATTAGTAAATTGTATAATTGATTTTTTGAGCCAGTGCGTCGCTGTTCTACAAATATATATAGGATTTTTTGGTGAGTCCTCTTTTCTGTTGGTTATTGAGCTTCTAAAAACATTTGATCGACAAAAATTTGCATTTAAAATTGGAAAGATTTGGTTTATTTCTAAATTTCTGCATAGCAAACATTCCATTTGAACGTTTTTAATTTTTTAAGGAAAATCACATTTCGATTTGTGTAATTTTCTAGTAACAGTTTAAACTCCGAAGTATCAAACATTGCATTTTTAGCTCTGTTGGTCCCCTCAGAGTCGTAAAAAAAGTGTCGCAAGCTAGCTCAACATTTCAGCCAAAAAATCTTACTAAGCTGCGGCGGTCAAACCTGTAAAAAAATTAACGCATAATTTGGGTTCTAAAACAGTGTAAATTTTATATTAATTTTGCAGTCAGAAAAATTGATCGCTGTGACATTTGGGTTTTTGACATTTTTTAATAAGCTGACTTGTGAGTACTTTAGTAGTGAACTGACTCAATGGCGACTAATGTTGGGTTAACTGACAGCTGTTACTTTGTTTCCTATGTATTTTGCCTGCTTTTAACATAAAAAATGTTAATGCAGCACATTTGGACATAGCAATGCTTCTGTTAAAAATGTTTGCAGCCAAACAGCCTCAATATTGATAGACAAAATTTGGTAGTGGTAACAAAACTTTTTTACATTATTGATATTTCTCAAGTTTGTTATTTTTCCAACAGCATCAAAAAGTCTTTGAGGCAGTGTTTAGGAACTGAAGGAGTTTGAATTTCAAATAAGAAAGTCATTGAAAATAGACAGTTAGTGTTGAAATTGATTTCAGTGGAGCTGCACCACACAGTAAAAAGCAATTAGTTTTGCCTGATTCGCATGGGTATTGAAAACAGCTATTTAAAGGCCAAACTCTCATTTGTTTATATAAATTGCTGTTTCTAATTTTAAATTAAGATAGCATCTTAAACTTCCGAAGATGAAAAGAAAAAACTCTAGTAGAGTTAACAAATACTCCTGTTTTCTTCGTTAGGGAAAGGAGGTTAGCATCTACATATGTTGCTTTCTTTTAGTTCCAATGTTTTTCTGTGAAAAAAACTTCAATCAAGAATCCAAACTGCTCTCGAAAAAAGTCATCAAACATGTTTTCTTAAACAAACCTTATATCGAGATTCAAGTTTCAAATTTATTTTTGAGCTATTCCTGAGCGATGCGTAACACAGGAAATTAAATGGATAAAAACTGAGGAGGATAATTTAATAAATTTTTTGTACTTGTTCTGACTTCAAAAACTTAAAATGATAAAAACGCTTTCGACTTTCTGTTACTGTCCAAATCAATTCAGCAATTATGGCAAATTGAACAAAGTAGTTGTGTTACCTTGGGCAATTTACTTAGCTCATCTTCCTCTTTCTAATTAAAAAGTCTTGCCAAATGCATAGAAAATTTGCAAAAATGGGCAACAACTTTTATGTGAATCAATTGTACAACCTTTGAACGATATTGATATTGAACGATATGATTGGAGCTCATTTGAAGAAAAATAAAAAACGAGTAAGTTTTTTTGAAGAATTTTTCAAACCAATCATTTTGGTTTTCTTGAAAAAAAACTATCAGTCAGAAGACATTAAAAAGAAAAGTTCGAAACGAAAAGTCCAAAAACAGATTTAATGTATTGGAGATTTTGATACAGAGTTTGCTTGCAGTAAATTATTTCAATTTAAGCAAAAATAAGTTTGATTTTTTGTTGAATTGAAAATTGCTAGTTTAAAACAATTTTTTGCCAACAACTGCTACTTAAAAATTAGAAAATTAGTAATTTGTATAATTGATTTTTTGAGCCAGTGCGTCGCTGTTGTACAAATATATACTTTTTGATATGAGAGATAACTTAGGGTCTCATTTTTGATTTCACAATAATAAGATCCTTCCTTCTCTTTTCTGTTGGTTATTGAGCTTCTAAAAACTTTTGAGTGATAAAAATTTGCATTTAAAATTTGAAAGATTTGGTTTATTTCTAAGTTTCTGCATAGCAAACATTCCATTTGAAATTTTTTCAAAATTTTTTCAGGAAAATCACATTCTGATTTGTGTAATTTTCTAGTAACAGTTTAAACTCCGAAGTATCAAACATTGCATTGTTAGCTCTGTTGGTCCCCGCAGAGTTATAAAAAACAGTGTCGCTAGCTATCTCAACATTTCAGCCAAAAAATCTAACCAAGCTGCGGCGGTCAAACCTGTAAAAAATTAACACATATTTTGGGTTCTAAAACAGTGTAAATTTTATATTAATTTTGCATTCTGAAAAATTGATCGCTGTGACATTTGGGTTTTTGTCATTTCTTAATAAGCTGACTTGTGAGTACTTTAGTAGTGAAATCGCTCAATGGCGGTTAATGTTGGGTTAACTGACAGCTGTTACTTTGCTTCCTATATATCTTGCCTGCTTTTAACATAAAAAATGTTGATGCAGCACATTTGGACATTTCAATGCTTCTGTTAAAAATATTTGCAACCAAAAAGCCTCAACATTGATAGACAAAATTTGGTAGTGATAACAAAACTTATTTACATTATTGATATTTCTCATGTTTGTTATTTTTCCAACAGCATCAAAAAGTCTTTGAGGCAGTGTTTAGGAAGTAAAGGAGTTTGAAATTGAATTACGAAAGTCATTGAAAAAAGAGAGTTAGTGTTGGAATTGATTTCAGTGGAGCTGCACCGCACAGTAAAAACCAATTAGTTTTGCCTGATTCGCATGGGAATTGAAAACAGCTATTTAAAGCCCAAACCTTCACTTGTATTTATCAATTGCTGTTTCTAATTTTAAATTAGGATAGCATCTTAAACTTCCGAAGATGAAAAGAGAAAACTCTAATAGAGTTAACAAATACTCCTATTTTTAATGTTAGGGAAAGGAGGTTAGCATCTACATATGTTGCTTTCTGTTAGTTCCAATCTTTTTCTGTGAAAAAGACTTCAATCAAAAATCCAACCTGCTCTCGAAAAAGCCATCAAACATGTTTTGCTTAAACAAACCATATATCAAGATTAAAATTTCAAATTTATTTTTTAGCTATTCCTGAACGATGCGTAACGCAGGAAATTAACTTGATAAAAACTGAGAAGGATAATTCATTAAATCTTTTGTACTTGTTCTGATTTCAAAAACTTAAAATTATAAAAACGCTTTCCAAATTCTGTTACTGTCCGAATCAATTCCGCAATTATGGCAAATTGAGCAAAGTAGTTGTGTTATCTTTGGCATTATACCTAGCTCATCTTCCTCTTTTTAATTAAAAAGTCTTGCCAAATGCATAGAAAATTTGCAAATATGGGCAACAACTTTTTTGTGAATCAATTGTACAACCTTTGAACGATATTCATTTTGAACAAAATGATTGGAGCTCATTTGAGGAAAAATAAAAAAAAAACGAATTTAGGTTTTTTTGGAGAATTTTTCAAACCAATCATTTTGGTTTTCTTGAAAAAAAACTATCAGTCAGAAGGCACTTAAAAAGAAAAGTTCGAAATGAAAAGTCCAAAGACAGATTTAATGTATTGGAGATTTTGATACAGCGTTTGCTTGCAGTAAATTATTTCAATTTAAGCAAAAATAAGTTTGGTTTTTCTTTGAATTGAAAATTGCTAGTTTAAAACAATTTTTTGCCAACAACTGCTACTTAAAAATTAGAAAATTCGTAAATTGTATTTATTTTGGATTTTTTGAGCCAGTGCGTCGCTGTTGCAGAAATATATATTTTTTGATATGAGAGACAATTTAGGGTCTCATTTTTGATTTCACAATAATAAAATCCTCCTTTTTTTACTAAATTTTGAAAAATTCCAGTCGTCAATAAAAAAAAGTTAGAATAATTTGCCTTATTAATCGTCCGATCAGGATTTTTTGGTGAGTCCTCTTTTCTGTTGGTTATTGAGCTTCTAAAAACGTTTGATCGACAAAAATTTGCATTTAAAATTGGAAAGATTTGGTTTATTTCTAAATTTCTGCATAGCAAACATTCCATTTGAACGTTTTTAATTTTTTAAGGAAAATCACATTTTTGTTTGTGTAATTTTCTAGTAACAGTTTAAACTCCGAAGTAACAAACATTGCATTTTTAGCTCTGTTGGTCCCCTCAGAGTCGTAAAAAAAGTGTCGCAAGCTAGCTCAACATTTCAGCCAAAAAATCTTACTAAGCTGCGGCGGTCAAACCTGTAAAAAATTAACGCATAATTTGGGTTCTAAAACAGTGTAAATTTTATATTAATTTTGCATTCAGAAAAATTGATCGCTGTGACATTTGGGTTTTTGTTATTTCCTAATAAGCTGACTTTTGAGTACTTTAGTAGTGAAATGGCTCAATTGCGGTTAATGTTGGGTTAACTGACAGCTGTTACTTTGTTTCCTATATATCTTGCCTGCTTTTAAAATAAAAAATGTTGATGCAGCACATTTGGACATTTCAATGCTTCTGTTAAAAATGTTTGCAGCCATACAGCCTCAACATTGATAGACAAAACTTGGTAGTGATAACAAAACTTTTTTACATTATTGATATTTCTCAAATTTTTTAGTTTTCCAACAGCATCAAAAAGTCTTTGAGGCAGTGTTTAGGACGTAAAGGAGTTTGAACTTCAATTATGAAAGTAATTGAAAATAGAGATTTAGTGTTAGAATTGATTTCAGTGGAGCTTCACCGCACAGTAAAAACAATTAGTTTTGCTTGATTCGCATGGGAATTGAAAACAGCTATTTAAAGGCTCAACATTCATTTGTTTTTATCAATTGCTGTTTCTAATTTTAAATTAAGATAGCATCTTAAACTTCCGAAGATGGAAAGAAAACCTCTAGTAGAGCTAACAAATACTCCTAATTTTTTCGTTAAGGAAAGGAGGTTAATATCTACATATGTTGCTTTCTTTTAGTTCCAATGTTTTGCTGTGAAAAAAACTTCAATCAAAAATACAACCTGCTCTGGAAAAAGTCATCAAACAAACCAAATATCGAGGTTCAAATTTCAAATTTGTTTTTTAGCAATACCTGACCGATGCGTAACGCAAGAAATTAACTTGATAAAAACTGAGGAGGGTAATTTATTAATTTTTTGTACTTGTTCTGACTTGAAAAACATAAAAATTATAAAAACGCTTTCGACATGCTGTTACTGTCCAAATCAATTCAACAATTATGGCAAATTGAGCAAAGTAGTTGTGCTACCTTGGGCAATGTACCTAGCTCATCTTCCTCCTTTTAATTAAAAAAGTCTTGCCAAATGCATGGAAAATTTTCAAAAACGGGCAACAACTTTTTGTGAATCAATTGTACAACCTTTTAACAATATTGATTTTGAACGATATGATTGGAGCTCATTTGAAGAAAAATAAAAAAATGAGTTTAGGTTTTTTTGAAGAAATTTTCAAACCAATCATTTTGTTTTTCTTGAAAAAAACTATCAGTCAGATGGCACTTAAAAAGAAAAGTTCGAAATGAAAAATCCAAAAACAGATTTAATGTATTGGAGATTTTAATACAGCGTTTGCCTGCAGTAAATTATTTCAATTTAAGCAAAAACAAGTTTGATTTTTCTTTGAATTGAAAATTTCTTGTTTAAAACAATTTTTTGCCAACAACTGCTACTTAAAAATTAGAAAATTATTAAATTGTATAATTGATTTTTTGAGCCAGTGCGTCGCTGTTGTACAAATACATACTTTTTGATATGAGAGACAACTTAGGGTCTCATTTGTGATTTTACAATAATAAGATCCTTCCTTTTCTCTAAATTTCCAAAAATTTCAGTCGTCAATTAAAAACAGTTAGGATAATTTGCCTTATTAATCATCCGATCAGGATTCTTGGTGATTCCTCTTTTCTGTTGGTTATTGAGCTTCTAGAAACTTTTGAGTGTTAAAAATTTGCATTTAAATTTTTAAAGATTTGGTTTGTTTCTAAGTTTCTTCATAGCAAACATTCCATTTGAGTTTTTTTAATTTTTTTGGAAAATCACATTTTGATTTGTGTAATTTTCTAGTAACAGTTAAAACTCCGAAGTATCAAACATTGCATTTTTAGATCTGTTGGTCCCCTCAGAGTCATAAAAAACAGTGTCGCAAGCTAGCTCAAAATTTCAGCCAAAAAATCTAACCAAGCTGCGGCGGTCAAACCTGTAAAAATTAACGCATAATTTGGGTTCTAAAACAGTGTAAATTTTATATTAATTTTGCATTCAGAAAATTTGATCGCTGTGACATTTGGGTTTCTGTCATTTCCTAATAAGCTGACTTTTGAGTACTTTAGTAGTGAAATGGCTCAATGGCGGTTAATGTTGGGTTAACTGACAGCTGTTACTTTGTTTCCTATATATCTTGCCTGCTTTTAACATAAAAAATGTTGATGCAGCACGTTTGGACATTTCAATGCTTCTGTTAAAAATGTTTGCAGCCAAACAGCCTCAACATTGATAGACAAAATTTGGTCGTGGTAACAAAACTTTTTTACATTATTGATATTTCTCAAATTTGTTATTTTTCCAATAGCATCAAAAGGTCTTTGAGGCAGTGTTTAGGAAGTGAAGGAGTTTGAACTTCGATTATGAAAGTCATTAAAAATAGAGAGTTGTTGTCAGAAATGATTTCAGTGGAGCTGCACCGCACAGTAAAAAGCAATTAATTTTGTTTGATTCGCATGGGTATTGAAGGCAGCCATTTAAAGGCCCAACCTTCATTTGCTTTTATCAGCAAATTGCTGTTTCTAACTTTAAATTAAGATAGCATCTAAAACTTCCGAAGATGAAAAGAAAAACCTCTAGTAGAGATAACAAATAGTCCTATTTTTTTCGATATGGAGAGGAGGTTAATATCTACATATGTTGCTTTCTTTTAGTTCCAATGTTTTTCTGTGAAAAAAACTTCAATGAAAAATCCAACCTGCTCTGGAAAAAGTCATCAAACATGTTTTGCTTTGACAAACCAAATATCGAGGTTCAAATTTCAAATTTATTTCTTAGCTATACCTGACCGATGCGTAACGCAGAAAATTAACTTGATAAAAACTGAGGAGGATAATTTAATAAATTTTTTGTACCTGTTCTGACTTCAAAAACCTAAAATTATAAAAATGCTTTCGACATGCTGTTACTGTCCAAATCAATTCAGCAATTATGGCAAATTGAGCAAAGTAGTTGTGTTATCTTGGGCAATATACCTAGCTCGTCTTCCTCTTTTTAATTAAAAAGTCTTGCCAAATGCATAGAAAATTTGCAAAAACGGGCAACAACTTTTTGTGAATCAATTGTACAAACTTTGATCGATATTGATTTTGAACGATATGATTGGAGCTCATTTGATGAAAAATAAAAAAAACGACATTAGCTTTTTTTGAAGAATTTTTCAAACCAATCATTTTGGTTTTCTTGAAAAAAAAACTATTAGTCAGAAGGCACTTATAAAGAAGAATTCGAATGAAAAGTCCAAAAACAGACTAAATGTATTGGAGATTTTGATACAGTGTTTGCTTGTAGTAAATTATTTCAATTTAAGCAAAAATAAGTTTGATTTTTCTTAGAATTGAAAATTGCTAGTTTAAAACATTTTTTTGCCAACAACTGCTACTTAAAAATTAGAAAATTAGTAGATTGTATAATTGATTTTTTGAGCCAGTGCGTCGCTGTTGTACAAATATATACTTTTTGATATGAGAGATAACTTAGGGTCTCATTTTTGATTTCACAATAATAAGATCCTTCCTTCTCTTTTCTGTTGGTTATCGAGCTTCTAAAAACTTTTGAGTGATAAAAATTTGCATTTAAAATTTGAAAGATTTGGTTTATTTCTAAGTTTCTGCATAGCAAACATTCCATTTGAGTTTTTTTTAATTTTTTTTGGAAAATCACATTTTGATTTGTGTAATTTTCTAGTAACAGTTAAAACTCCGAAGTAACAAACGTTGCATTTTTAGCTCTGTTGGTCCCCTCAGAGTCGTAAAAAAAGTGTCGCAAGCTAGCTCAACATTTCAGCCAAAAAATCTTACTAAGCTGCGGCGGTCAAACCTGTAAAAAATTAACGCATAATTTGGGTTCTAAAACAGTGTAAATTTTATATTAATTTTGCATTCAGAAAAATTGATCGCTGTGACATTTGGGTTTTTGTTATTTCCTAATAAGCTGACTTTTGAGTACTTTAGTAGTGAAATGGCTCAATTGCGGTTAATGTTGGGTTAACTGACAGCTGTTACTTTGTTTCCTATATATCTTGCCTGCTTTTAAAATAAAAAATGTTGATGCAGCACATTTGGACATTTCAATGCTTCTGTTAAAAATGTTTGCAGCCAAACAGCCTCAACATTGATAGACAAAATTTGATCGTGGTAACAAAACTTTTTTACATCATTGATATTTCTCAAATTTGTTATTTTGCCAATAGCATCAAAAGGTCTTTGAGGCAGTGTTTAGGAAGTCATTGAAAATAGAGAGTTGTTGTTAGAATTGATTTCAGTGGAGCTGCACCGCAAGGTAAAAAGCGATTAGTTTTGCTTGATTCGCATGGGTATTGAAAACAGCTATTTAAAGGCCCAACCTTCATTTGCTTTTATCAGCAAATTGCTGTTTCTAATTTTAAATTAAGATAGCATCTTAAACTTCCGAAGATGAAAAGAAAAACCTCTAGTAGAGATAAGAAATACTCCTATTTTTTTCGTTAAGTAAAGGAGGTTACCATCTACATATGTTGCTTTCTTTTAGTTCCAATGTTTTTCTGTGAAAAAAACTTCAATCAAAAATCCAACCTGCTCTGGAAAAAGTCATCAAACATGTTTTGCTTAAACAAACCAAATATCGAGGTTCAAATTTCAATTTTTTTCTTAGCTATACCTAACCGATGCGTAACGCAGAAAATTAACTTGATAAAAACTGAGGAGGATAACTTAATAAATTTTTTGTACCTGTTCTGACTTCAAAAACCTAAAATTATAAAAACGCTTTCAACATGCTGTTACTGTCCAAATCAATTCAGCAATTATGGCAAATTGAGCAAACTAGTTGTGTTATCTTGGGCAATATACCTAGCTCGTCTTCCTCTTTTTAATTAAAAAGTCTTGCCAAATGCATAGAAAATTTGCAAAAACGGGCAACAACTTTTTGTGAATCAATTGTACAAACTTTGAACGATATTGATTTTGAACGATATGATTGGAGCTCATTTGATGAAAAATAAAAAAAACGACATTAGCTTTTTTTTGAAGAATTTTTGAAAACAATCATTTTGGTTTTCTTGAAAAAAAAACTATCAGTCAGAAGGCACTTAAAAAGAAGAATTCGAAATGAAAAGTCCAAAAACAGATTTAATGTATTGGAAATTTTGATACAGTGTTTGCTTGTAGTAAATTATTTCAATTTAAGCAAAAATAATTTTGATTTTTCTTTGAATTGAAAAATGCTAGTTTAAAACATTTTTTTGCCAACAACTGCTACTTAAAAATTAGACAATTAGTAAATTGTAAAACTGATTTTTTGAGCCAGTGCGTCGCTGTTGTACAAATATATACTTTTTGATATGAGAGACAACTTAGGGTCTCATTTTTGATTTCACAATAATAAGATCCTTCCTTTTTTCTAAATTTCCAAAAATTTCAGTCGTCAATTAAAAACAGTTAGGATAATTTGCCTTATTAATCATCCGATCAGGATTTTTTGGTGAGTCCTCTTTTCTGTTGGTTATTGAGCTTCTAAAAACTTTTGAGTGATAAAAATTTGCATTTAAATTTTGAAAGATTTGGTTTATTTCTATGTTTCTGCGTAGCAAACATTCCATTTGATCTTTTTTAATTTATTCAGGAAAATCACATTTTGATTTGTGTAGTTTTCTAGTAACAGCTTAAACTCAGAAGTACTAATCAAGGCATTTTTAGCTTGTTGGTCCCCTCAGAGTTGTATAAAACAGTTTCGCAAGCTAGCTCAACTTTTCAGCCAAAAAATCAAACGGAGCTGCGGCGGTCAAAACTGTAAAAAAATTTACGCAAAATTTGGGTTCTAAAACAGTGTAAATTTTATATTAATTTTGATTTCAGAAAAATTGATCGCTGTGACATTTGGGTTTCTGTCATTTCCTAATAAGCTGACTTGTGAGTACTTTAGTAGTGAAATGGCTCAATGGCGATTAATGTCGGGTTACCTGACAGCTGTTACTTTGTTTCCTATATATTTTGCCTGCTTTTAACACAAAAAATGTTGATGCAGCACATTTGGACATTTCAATGCTTCTGTTAAAAATGTTTGCAGCCAAACAGCCTCAGCATTGATAGACAAAATTTGGTCGTGGTAACAAAACTTTTTTACATTATTGATATTTCTCAAATTTGTTATTTTTCCAACAGCATTAAAAAGTCTTTGAGGCAGTGTTTAGGATGTAAAGGAGTTTGAACTTCAATAATGAAAGTCATTGAAAATAGAGAGTTGTTGTTAGAATTGATTTCAGTGGAGCTGCACCGCACAGTAAAAAGCGATTAGTTTTGCTTGATTCGCATGGGTATTGAAAACAGCTATTTAAAGGCCCAACCTTCATTTGCTTTTATCAGCAAATTGCTGTTTCTAATTTTAAATTAAGATAGCATCTTAAACTTCCGAAGATGAAAAGAAAAACCTCTAGTAGAGATAACAAATACTCCTATTTTTTTCGTTAAGGAAAGGAGGTTAATATCTAAATGTGTTGCTTTCGTTTAGTTCCAATGTTTTTCTGTGAAAAAAACTTCGATCAAAATTCCAACCTGCTCTGGAAAAAGTCATCAAACATGTTTTGCTGAAACAAACCAAATATCGAGGTTCAAATTTCAATTTTTTTTCTTAGCTATACCTAACCGATGCGTAACGCAGAAAATTAACTTGATAAAAACTGAGGAGGATAATTTATTAAATTTTTTGTACTTGTTTTGACTTCAAAAACCTAAAGTTATAAAAACGCTTTCGACATGCTGTTACTGTCCAAATCAATTGAGCAATTATGGCAAATTGAGCAAAGTAGTTGTGCTATCTTGGGCAATATACCTAGCTCATCTTCCTCTTTTTAATTAAAAAATCTTGCCAAATGCATAGAAAATTTGCAAAAATGGGCAAAAACTTTTTGTGAATCAATTGTAAAACCTTTGAACGATATTGATTTTGAACGATATGATTGGAGCTCATTTGATGAAAAATAAAAAAAACAACATTAGGTTTTTTTGAAGAGTTTTTCAAACCAATCATTTTGGTTTTCTTGAAAAAAAAACTATCAGTCAGAAGGCACTTAAAAATAAGAATTCGAAATGAAAACTCCAAAAACAGATTTAATGTGTTGGAGATTTTGATACAGTGTTTGCTTGTAGTAAATTTTTTCAATTTAAGCAAAAAAAGTTTGATTTTTCTTTGAATTGAAAATTGCTAGTTTAAAACATTTTTTTGCCAACAACTGCTACTTAAAAATTAGACAATTAGTAAATTGTAAAATTGATTTTTTGAGCCAGTGCGTCGCTGTTGTACAAATACATACTTTTTGATATGAAAGACAACTTAGGGTCTCATTTTTGATTTCACAATAATGAGATCCCTCCTTTTTTCTAAATTTCCAAAAATTTCAGTCTTCAATTAAAAACAGTTAGGATAATTTGCCTTATTAATCGTCCGATCAGGATTCTTGGTGATTCCTCTTTTCTGTAGGTTATTGAGCTTCTAAAAACTTTTGAGAGTTAAAAATTTGCGTTTACATTTTGAAAGATTTGGTTTGTTTCCAAGTTTCTTCATAGCAAACATTCCATTTGAGTGTTTTTAAGTTTTTTCAGGAAAATCACATTTTGATTTGTGTAATTTTCTAGTAACAGTTTAAACTCCGAAGTATCAAACATTGCATTTTTAGCTCTGTTGATCCCCTCAGAGTTGTAAAAAACAGTTTCGCAAGCTAGCTCAACATTTCAGCCAAAAAATCTTACTAAGCTGCGGCGGTCAAACCTGTAAAAAATTAACGCATAATTTGGGTTCTAAAACAGTGTAAATTTTATATTAATTTTGATTTCAGAAAAATTGATCGCTGTGGCATTTGGGTTTTTGTCATTTCTTATTAAGCTGACTTGTGAGTACTTTAGTAGTGAAATGGCTCAATGGCGATTAATGTTGGGTTACCTGACAGCTGTTACTTTGTTTCCTATATATCTTGCCTGCTTTTAACATAAAAAATGTTGATGCAGCACATTTGGACATTTCAATGCTTCTGTTAAAAATGTTTGCAGCCAAACAGCCTCAACATTGATAGACAAAATTTGGTCGTGGTAACAAAACTTTTTTACATTATTGATATTTCTCAAATTTGTTATTTTTCCAACAGCATTAAAAAGTCTTTGAGGCAGTGTTTAGGATGTAAAGGAGTTTGAACTTCAATAATGAAAGTCATTGAAAATAGAGAGTTGTTGTTAGAATTGATTTCAGTGGAGCTGCACCGCACAGTAAAAAGCGATTAGTTTTGCTTGATTCGCATGGGTATTGAAAACAGCTATTTAAAGGCCCAACCTTCATTTGCTTTTATCAGCAAATTGCTGCTTCTAATTTTAAATTAAGATAGCTTCTTAAACTTCCGAAGATGAAAAGAAAAACCTCTAGTAGAGATAACAAATACTCCTATTTTTTCTTTAGGGAAAAGAGGCTAGCATCTACATGTGTTTCTTTCTTTTAGTTGCAATGTTTTTCTGTGAAAAAAAATTCAATCAAAAATCCAACTTGCTCTGGAAAAAGTCATCAAACATGTTTTGCTTAAACAAACCATATAACGAGATTCAAATTTCAAATTTATTTTTTATCTATTCCTGACCGATGCGTAACGCAGGAAATTAACTTGATAAAAACTGAGGAGGATAATTTATTAAGTTTTTTGTACTTGTTCTGACTTCATAAACTTAAAATGATAAAAACGCTTTCGACATGCTGTTACTGTTCAAATCAATTCAGCAATTATGGCAAATGGAGAAGAGTAGTTGTGTTACCTTGGGCAATGTACCTAGCTCATCTTCCTCTTTTTAATTAAAAAGTCTGGCCCAATGCATAGAAAATTCGCAAAAACGGGCAACAACTTTTTGTGAATCAATTGTACAACCTTTGAACGATATTGATTTTGAACGATATGATTGGAGCTCATTTGAAGAAAAATGAAAAAAACGAGTTTAGATTTTTTTTGAAGAATTTTCAAACCAATCAGTTCGGTTTTCTTGAAAAAAAACTATCAGTCAGAAGGCACTTAAAAAGAAAAGTTCGAAATGAAAAGTCCAAAAACAGATTTAATGTATTGGAGATTTTGATACAGCGTTTGCTTGCAGTAAATTATTTCAATTAAAGCAAAAATAATTTTGATTTTTCTTTAAATTGAAAATTGCTAGTTGAAAACAATTTTCTGCCAACAACTGCTACTTAAAAATTAGAAAATTAGTAAATTGTATAATTGATTTTTTGAGCCAGTGCGTCGCTGTTGTACAAATATATACTTTTTGATATGAGAGACAACTTAGGGTCTCATTTTTGATTTCACAATAATAAGAACCTTCCTTTTTTCTAAATTTCCAAAAATTTCAGTCGTCAATTAAAAACAGTTAGGATAATTTGCCTTATTAATCATCCGATCAGGATTTTTTGGTGAGTCCTCTTTTCTGTTGGTTATTGAGCTTCTAAAAACTTTTGAGTGATAAAAATTTGCATTTAAATTTTGAAAGATTTGGTTTATTTCTATGTTTCTGCGTAGCAAACATTCCATTTGATCTTTTTTAATTTATTCAGGAAAATCACATTTTGATTTGTGTAGTTTTCTAGTAACAGCTTAAACTCAGAAGTACTAATCAAGGCATTTTTAGCTTGTTGGTCCTCTAAGAGTAATAAAACAAGTAAGAATTTGATTGGTGTTTGGAAACTCATAGGTTACCTCTTCTGGTACCCTATAATAAATTCTGATTATTAAATCAATAACCATTTTTCTCCCTTACCTCAGCCGTCACCTATTTCATACACAAATATTATCTGGAAGATTAGGGCGTCTCTCGTGCAAAGCGCAGCAGATATCCATTCCCCCATTGTCACTGGAGTTCAGATGGAAATCTTGCAAGAATCTTACAAAATGATGCATAATTTTGCATGATTTTCTTGCAAAATCTTGCAAAATATAGCATCATAACATCCGGTCTCGGCCAGGGCAGTTTTCAGAGCTGCTAAAATTTATAACTTGTTTAGGTTCGCTTTTATCAGTAATTTTACTTTTTGTATGCTCTTTTAGAAATTACATAAGCAAAAATCGCAAAAATGACAAAAAAAATTGCAATGAGCAAAAAATTGAAGCAAAAAAAATACAAGAAGCAAAAATGGAACCAAAAAATTGCAAAAAAGACAAGTGGAAAACCCTGAAAACCAGCCAAAATTTTGTGCTATCTAAAAAAATTTACCTACACCTCTCAACTAAACAAACTAGCTCCCTAAACAAAATCACCGATCTTTTCTGTTTGTTAAAGCTTAGTTGGTGCATATTATCAAAAACAGAAAAGATCCATGCCTCATGCTCAGATTTTGCATATCAAGTCATAGCCGCCGCTAATTCACCTTTTGACGCCCTCCCCCTTCACTCCAACAAAAAAAGAAATCTGCTCAAAATTAATCCAAGCAGAATAGTAGCAGTCTACAGCTCAAAATTGCTCAAGCTCATTTGAACAAAAATTTGGCTGGAAAAGTGACCAAAAATAGGTGCCATAGCTTCACAGACCTGCAGTCTTCAAAATCAATTGATAAAAAAATGAGAAAAAAAGTTTTTGAGTTAGAAGGTTTTTATACAAATAGATATGATGTCTGAAGTTGTTGTAACTTTGTGCCTCAAAAACGCGCAACTGGGTTAAAACATCCTTACAGCGAAAAGGCAATTTCACAGAGTGAAGAGCCATTTTGAGACAAGTTAAGTCAAGTCTCACCAATAGAATTATTCGTGCGAATCAAAGAATCGTGCGAATCAACGAATCGTGCGATTCAACGTTACAAATAAAAATTGACAATTTTTGCGGAACAAATAGTGTCTTAGAGAAAAAATATCCGTTACAAGCTAAAGATAAATTTGGTTCATAAATATTTATTTCAACAAAAAAGGCGATATCACTTGTCCTCAACGAGACTGATGACAAAAAACAGCAGAGTGAGTAAAATTTGACAAACAAAATTGATTTCTTTTTCGAAAAGAAAACATACCCAGCAGATTGCCGGAAAATAGCCGCAGTTGATTCCAAAAAGCATGATTGCGATTGAACGAATAGTAAATATTGAAAAAAAAAGATTTTTGTACAAAAATTTTATTAAGCCCGATTTATTTTGATGGGATTTCGTAGTTGAATATACTTCTATTTCTTGGAGGGAGGCTACAGGGGCTACTATCAATACCAATAAGCATAAGAGATGGTAACTAAGACTTACAGTAACGACGTTCAAATAGCGGGCATCTAAAATTGGGCTTTATGGGTTTATCCCGTTTCTATTTCTGACTTCAATTTTTTATACTGACTCTGTTCATTTTGAATTGCTTTGCTGAGCAACTGATGTTCAAATTCACTTTTAGCAGAATGAGAGAAGAGAGACACTAGCCTAGAGAAGTCAAAAAGATTTCACGCAAAATGTCGAAAAAGCGGCAAAATGGTAAAGCAAAAAAGACGTAATGTACCTGACCAGGAGATCCATCGAACAATTGCAGCCAAAAAGACAAAATCTCAAAAGCCGAAGAAACCGAAAGAATCAAACAAACTAAACGAAAAATTAATTATTGCTTAGACCCTTGAAGATCATAACCTGAAGGCCATCTATGGCATAATTCAATTTACTCATTAAATCACGCAAAAACCTTTAAAGAGAATATTTTGCCACCAAAGGTATATACAATTGAGAACTATGACAATTGCTTCAAAAAAACTCAGAAGTGCAAAATTTAAAATTTCCAAAATTTGATATAAAAAAACTCAAAACCTCTTTTTTCTCTCTGGAGTTCTGTCATGTGACCCCTCTCCAATACTTGAATAAATTTTGTTGGCCAGTAAATATCGTTAAACTCAGATAAAGACAAAAAACTCAAATATCTAAAAAGTAAAAAAAAAACAAAACCTTGCCAAAATTCGTGATATTAATATCTTCAGTACCATTTTATTGTCCCCAGAGACTATCCATTATCCATATTTTAAGCCTTAATTAGTTCAAATGGCTCATAAAGATCCATTAACTTGAAATATGATAATTTTCAGAAAATTTGAAAAAAAAAATTCATCAACAAAATGCAGAAACTCGTGTTACTAAAATATTGAAAACCATTCCATTGCATCTAGTAGCTATGCAGTAATTTGTTATCAAACCCTGGAGCAGGTTACTTGGCCCCTGATGCAGGAAAAAAAACTCAATTTAAACAATTTAAAAAAAACATTGAAAAATTTGCAAGTTTTATTACGAAAAACCTGCTCAATTTAGTGATACCAAAAAACTGAAAAACATTTCATTGCCACTAAAATCTATGCAGTAATATACTACCAAACCTAATAGGAGGTTCCGTGGCCACTGATGAAAAAACAATAAATTTTCAGAAACACAAATTTGCAATTTTTTTTAAAATCGCTAAATTTCGTAGATTAGAATTTTGAAAAACATTCCCCATTATCATTACAAACTGTGCAGTAACCTAAAATCAAAACCTAGAGGAGATTCCATGGCCGTTGAGGTTAGAGAAACCTAAAAAAAATGACAAAACGTGCAAGTTATACCAAAAAAATGCAAAAATTTGTGATAAAATGTTGAAAACAGGTCCATGACCAATATTAAATTTTCAATAGCCTATTATCAAATCCTAACGTTTCGTGACGGGGTTGGAAAAACTTGAATAATGACAATAAATATCAGAAAATTTGATAAAAACAAAATTTTTATCAGAAAATTGCTAATACTCATGATGTTAAATTATTGAAAACCCTTCCATTACTGCTAGAAGCTATGCAATAACCTAATATTAAACTCATGGTGAGGTTTCGTGACACCAAGGCCTGAAAACCTCAAAAAATGACAAAAACTTTTTAAAAACTTGAAAAAATTAGTATAGATTTGCGTGTTTATGTTTGGAGTACCAAATATATAGCTCTCACAATGGCCCTAAACAGTTATTACGTCTTGCAAAAGACCTTTGTCAACTTTTACAAATCTCAATTATAGACAAGTCCAACAAAAAAATTGAAGTATGAAGAAAAAATACAAAAAAATTCCACCTTTTGGGCTCAAAAACTCCTAAAAACGACCTTCTATTCTTGAATTACGGCGTTCCCAGTAGCTTCATCACTCTAAGTACTCGAAGGACTACTAAACACGGCTAGGGGCCTCTAATGAAACTTGATGCCCATTGAGCTTTACCTGCTTATCCCGTTTTGAAAGCTCAAAGTCATGAAAAAAGGTGTGAACACATCTTACAAAAATAAAAAAGACAGAGCACCAATACAATCCAATTCTTGGATTGTAAAAAAATAGGAGCGCTATAATAGCCGGCTGAGAAGATGAGGGCTATTAATAATTCATACGAAAAAACCGTTGAGCATCAATTGGAGCAAGGAATAAAGCCCAGCTTTAGCTCCACAGAAAGCCAATTAAGCCTATAATTTTTGAGGCTTAGTCATAAGACAGCAAGAAGAACAATAATTACGGGCAATACTCAAAAACTCTATAATATTTTATATGAGAAACAGTCTGAAAAACAGTCTGTTAAAGTCAGAAAACTTTAAGCTATCGGACCTGTGCACTCCAAATGAGTTTATTTACGCTTGATTAAAGAGCCAATGGAACTTTTCAACTATGGAACTAAGTAATCATATACCAACTGACGCCGCACGAATTGCTCTTGAACGAAATGTGGGGCAATTTCATTCAAAGAGGGTGCTTCCGAGAGACAATTTTTGGTTGTACCCTTATTTGCAACCATAACATTACTACCTTTGTAGGGTTTCGAACCCGTGATCTACCTCCTGAGAGTCTGCTTCACACACTAATAACATTTTTAGCAACAGATTTAACTTCTAAATGAGAGCAGTTTAGGTCAAGCTGAAATCAAGAAGTAGACTGAGGAAAAAACACTGCAAAGTGAAATTTTAAAAAAATGTTCTACAAGTAGCTGATTATGCGAAATCTTTGCATTGAAAACGACACACACGTCAACAATAATCACTACAAACTTGGCTCGAGAGCAACCAATAGGACAACAAGAAGAAACCGAGAAGTTCAGTAAACATTGAAACACATATATCGTGTTAAAGTCATCACAACAAGTGACCAGCAACTGAAGGCATTAAGCAGGCCAAATAAAACTTAATCTAAAGGCAACGCAAACTACAAATTAATCGTGAACGTGATGAAATAACAAACGAAACAACAAATATTTACATATCAATATTTTAGGAAAGCAACTAGAGTCACAGTCTTAAAAACTTAATTTGACCAAAAGGCGTTCAAAAAAATGAATTTGTTCACCAGTAAATCAAAACTAGTAATTTAGTACAATTCAAGAAAAAATGAATGGATAACACAGCAAAAAAAAAATGAAGTCGAATTGCCGCACTTGAACAAAAAAACTTGATCTCAAAAGCCAAAAAATTGCGCAAAAATTAACTCGGTCTAGATCGGAATTAGAATTAAAAAGTAACTCCCTAAAAAAATAACATTTTTGCGCATTTATTACTTTGGTATGATTAAAATCACCGTCCCGATTTAATTTTGATCACTCCAATCAGACTTCAAATACAAGTGAACAGATCATGAAAAACATCTAACAACATCAGTTACTAAAACAATCTATAATTAATGGCAAAGTTTGAAATCAGCTCACGGCGGCGGTTTCTCCACAATAATGATTTGCAGCTTTTTTTGTGCTCCATCAGAGTATCTGCTTCAGATAATACCGGAAAAAAACAAAGACAAATTCCAATTTAGCGCTTTTTTTAGTGTGAGATTACAAATAACTTTTGCCATTATTAGTTCAAAGGTTTCATAAAGTCTCGCTACTTTAACTAATGTACTGCGGAAACGAAAAGAAGTTAGAAAGTGACCACATTTACTGATGTCAACTACTAAAACCGTCAATAAAACAATGATGGCATTAAAAAGCTCACTGCAAACTGTCACTAATAAAGAACGAAAATAAAAGCTAATCGCAAAAACTATTAAAAAATTACACAAAACCAGAAAAAATTCCGGCTCCAATATTAGAGCAAGAATCTTCCAACAATAACCAGTATTGCTGATATAAAACAAGTTTTTTTCAGGCTCCAGCACAGTTTCTGATTGAGATACTACTGAAGAGAACAAACACAAATTCTTTAGACATTTTTTTTCATTTTCAAGTAATTTACGATTATGCTTCACCATTAATAAGTCAAAACTCTGTCTCATCCCACTACTTACAGGTTTGATTGCGTTTTCCCCTTTTTCCAATCAGCATCAAAAACAGTCTCTAATCTGTCTCTAATTTCCTATTTGGTCCAGAAAGTGGAAATTTTTGCCATGAAGTTCATTATAGAGAAAGCGTGAAACTCAGTTTATCCGTTAAAAATGGTAAATTATGCTTACTTTTTACCTAAAATGGTCAAAAAGATTAGTTCAAAATGCTCTTAAAAATTTGGTGGCTCGTCGAAAGCTCTTTTAGGTGTACTTTTCTTGCTATCTGCGGCATGTTTTCTCATCTGCGGCATGTTTGCTTCATCTGCGGCATGTTTTCATCTGCGGCATGTTTTCTTTCAAATACAATAACCCCCAATTTTCGGTTACAGAAGATACTATGCTAATACTCTGCCCCAATACAATTCACATTCTTATGTAAAAAAAACAAAAAGCAAATAATAGCGCAACTGAGGGATCATAATCACATCACAGCTTTAAAATTTTCTTCACACTGAGTAAAAGTTCCACACTTTTTTCCGAACTTTCTCTGGGAAGTCTTTGTTAAATTTTACTCCATAAACTTTCAATTTTTTTGCTCACCTACCTCTCAGAAAATTTAAAAGGCATAGTTCCTATATTCCGGCTGGAGTCTAATAAACCGATTTAAAAAAATTAAGCCCAACCTTTGGTTCGTAAAAGACCACCTGAAATCCAAAATATGCAGCAAACATTGTTTGAGAGCTAAAAAAGTATTGTTCAGACAAAGATAGTTCCCAAAACGACTTAAATAATGAAAGTCTCAACGACCTAAATGCTGAAATTCTCAAAAAGAGAATATTTGTTACCCAGTTATCTAGCCAAATTGTTAGAAAAGACCAAGAAACGCCCCTCTCCTTTGACACAAATTCAACTTTATTTAACTTGAGAAAAAACTTAGACACAGCAATTTTTGCAATGCGTTTGCATGTACAGCAATTACTCCTTCCTATGAATGCTTATTTAGTTGCTGATAACAGTAAATTAAGGCAAATCATCAATTTCAGTGAGTCAAAACCAATTAGCGTCCACTAGTCAAAGTAATAACAATCGCTATCAAGAACCATGACAAATGTTCAACTACCAAAAGCTTCAATACAAGTGCGTTTTCAAACAAAAGTTGATATTAATATTGTACGAAATATTGAGAATATTCTAACTATTAATCTTGAAACCAGTTACAATTAAAAGTAAGTGTTCCATTCAGCGCCCGCTGCAAGAGATCGTCTATAAAAATTAGGGAAAGACCTATCACTATGATTGACTAATCATGTTCAAATAGGCCAACGCTGCCTAAATTCTTCAGCGTATTTTGAGTGGAGCAGCATTAGGCGTTTCAATTAGCAATGCGATACCAGAAATCAGTTTTTTTGTCGTCCTTTTTCATTATTCCCAAGTATCACCTTTCGTGCTAATCACTGATTTTGGCGACCGATGCCACATTTTCTGCATCTCGAAACTTCGCGTGACCACCATTGGGCTGTTATGGCATTGGTATGTTACAGCTATTGTTAACTCAGAGCTCAACTTCACACTGCCTCACCCATGAATCATCAATCAATGGCATATCAACCACAAGCCCTTGCGTTATGGCTATCACATAAGAAATATAGAAAATTAGCGCTATTTTGACGACTGATTGCACGGACCCTGCAGCACTCGTTTATTTACTGTTTTTGTACACACAAATGAGATTAGAAATCTGTAAAAGTTTAACAATCAGACGCTGATCAGAGTGAGCATTCTGGTCATTTTTTTCGACTCAAAAGTTTGGACAACTTATAAATCCATTAACTGGTGTCTTCGTTATAAAGATTGCCACTTCATTCTAGCTTTAATCAGCCATCACTACGCAGCTTGAAAGATTATCTACATTCTTCCTACATTCGTATTATAAATCGCAATTTTTTTGCTTCAAGCAGTGGCTATTTATGTAAAGCTGTATCTTGCTTAAATTAGCCAACATTAATCAATTATATACCATTCCTGATAACGAGGATGAGTTACAAGCCAAAATTCGTCGACATAAAACTATCTTGAGAATAATTCTGCATCCGACTCATCCTTCGCAAGTGTGATCAAATGAATCGTTTGAAGAATTCTGATGCTGTGGAACAAATACTAATCCATTGTTGTTTTTAATTTGGGAGAGCTGAAGACTGAAGAGAAAATGAAGAACATTGAAATTACAGAAGCAAGAAAACATCAATAATGGAAATTTACTATGATAAAAGTAAGAACATATAGACGTAATCGTAATCTACCAAATTAAAATAGATACTTACCTTTATTTACAAAATTAAAAGAAAATTCAGAATTGCTTCAAATCGGAATTTTACCGGCAGATACAGAGTTTTATGAAAGCAGTTTTGCATGAATCTCTACTAGTTCAATACAGTATTGTCTTCTCTAGGCGAGAACTCATTTGCAGAGTTTGGGGAGGAAAAGGAACTGACTTTTGGAGGTGAAGTACAATGGGTTGTGGTATCGACGACTGATTCGTCCCCAAATTCGTCTTTGTTCTGGTTGGAGTCATTGGAGGATTCGTCTATACTGCTATCTTGGAAACGTGTATTATTGTCAAATACACAAGAACAGGTACTGCAGTGTCTGGAATAAGGTCGGGAATTAAACTCGGATTCGGATGAACTTCCACCATCGTATTGATGATTGACTCGATCATAGCAATCCAACGCTTCCTCGAGCTCAATGCACTTTTTAATCAGGTCCTCTCGGCTCATTTCGGACAATCGCTCATACTGAAATTGGCTGTACTCTTGAGCAAATTGTTCTATTGCGGAATCGTTTATCCTAGAAGACGGATAGTAGTCGCCTAATTGATCATACTCGTGCCCGTCCCGAGACCTACTGCCTCCGTCCGAGTTGGGTGTGGGACAAGCGGATATAGGAGACCCATTAATGCCTCGAGGAAGAGGACTGTTGTGATCGTTGATAATGAATTGCGTCGTGTTAGTAGGAGCAGTGGCAACTGATTCCATCCTATTGGACCATTTATTTCCCCCATTTTGTTGTTCTGGCCTAGAATTACCCCCTGACCTTCTACGTCTTGGATGTGGGCGGTTCTTCTTCCTAAAAAAATATTATACACAAATACAAAATTCAAAGCCAATTCGGGCTTTGATCAATTAAATTGATCAATTACCTTCTCTCGTCGCGTTTGACTTCTATGACATCATTGAATTTGATCTTCTTCTGTTTTTGAGGCTCTGACAAGTCAGAGCAACTCTGATCATCCATAAGTAAAATAGTCAACTTGACCTGAAAAAAACAGCGGGATAACAATAAATGTTGCACTTTGGCTCTCCCATTACAGCACCCAGGAAATTACTGTACAAAATATCTATTGGTTTCTCGCAATTGAATTTGAAATTCTCAACCCGAATAGATTTTTCAAAAAATGACTGTAAAAATTACCTAAGGGAAGATTGCAAAGAATTAGACGCACCCTTTTAAGACCAACCGCCTCAATTTTTATATTTACTTATTGAGGCCTTGGTCAACCAAGCCAAACCATACGTCAAGCCATGCCTATTACTGAGTAGAAATGAGAGTTACTAAGAAAAACAGATAAGTGAAAATTAACTTGTTCGTCTGTTAAATTTCATTATTTACACCTGCCGACACACGCGTCAACTTTTAACACAATGATAAACGAGGTGATGACACGTGCTCTGTAACTGGGGGTGCATAATAAACTGGGGTGGGGGGGGCTGCACAGGCGGAAAAGATCCCATTTTTAAAATACTCGTCTGCAGTGAAATCGTAAGTCTTGTGATGTTGAATGTTAAAGAACTGTCATTATAAACTTTTATTTACAAATATTTTTGCTATATCAGCATCTTCAGGCAAAATGCAACTTAAAGTTATTCTATTTGCAATGATTACATAGAATGCTCCAAGAGATGAGTACAGAATGCTTAATCAAAATAAACTGATCTGTTTTTCTATTTATAACAGTAATTAAAATGAAAAGTAGTCAAGAAGTATACACTGTAGTCAAAATCTGCGAGCAATAACGACTTATAACTGATTTTATTAACATAAATTCGTGGTAGTTCCACTAGGGTTTTCACCCCGGAGTTTAAACCATCGGGTTGGCACATAACTTTACACGACACAAGTTTTACACAGACAAACAAGAAACCAAGTACAAGGGTTATTTTCGGCCCAGTGTCTCTCAAAGTTCGTCCCAGGCAAATTGTATTGATCTTTCCACTAGATTTTTCCGTTGTTTAATTCAACTGTTTTCTGTAGAATTTTCACTCAGAATCCAGTTATGTACCAGATGTTCTGCCTTTGAATTTGTTTTTATTTCAGATAATAGTAGTAGTGCAGGATTTAGAGCAAGACTCTTGGGTTTCCACCCAATTTACAGTTCAGATCAGTTTTATCTTGTTTAGTATGTTACAGTCTCCACATCTGAAAATCATTCTCCATGTGCATTTGTTCTCTTCCATATAATGATTTGTGAAAAAACTCCAGTATATTTTCTGTAAAGTAATTTTGCTTAGTTATTCTTTAGTAAATTTGTTTAGTAATTATATTGCTGGTTCTTTCACTATCCGGCCTCGAGAGATCACTGTTGTATTTCCCGATCTGGATACTACGGAATACAAAAAATTTTTAATCACCTTGATGTAGCCCCTTGAAGGTCTATTTTATATAATCGTTTTTTTTATATTTTTTATTTTTATCTTATATATTCTTTTATCTATATTTTATATTCAATATATCTCAAACAGCAATTAAGAAGCCCTAGGGCGCTTCAAACTTTTATTTATTTTTGCTGTATCTTTTATTTTATCTATGCAACAATTTATTTATATTTTATCTTCAATTTATCTAAAACAGCACTTGTGAAGCGCGCGGCACAAAGTATTCCCACATTCGCATACCATACATCCTCTGAATATATCTGAATTGATTGGTATAATAATAATAATATAATAATAACAAAGGAATTAGGATAAAGTAATCCACGTGTTCGCATAAAACCCGGATATTGAGTTGTTCAAAATTTATTGTTATTTACGTAAAGATGAGTTTCTTCAAGTCTCTACAGTTATTGCAGCCACACAAGAGACGCCAAGAGCAAGGGTCTGATTCGTTGTAGCGGGATATGAAGAACCTATGGTAGAGTTCCAGGAGTTTGCTCTTGTGCTCTCGATCAAGGAGGATATCATATTTGAAATAATCATTGACCAGATTTGCAAGGTGACAGGCTCGGTACCAAAAATCTGACTCACTCTTCTGCAACCGCATTCGCTTACAGATAAAATTTCTAGTGACTTGGGCTCTCCGGGTTCCCACCTCAGCGAAAGTGACATGGCTTTGCCAGTCTATATCAACTTTTCCCGATAACATTTTTGCAAATAATAACACGACATGCAGTTCTTGATATAGAGACAGTGGCAAGGTGTTGATTTTCTGAAGTTTTTCCTTGTATGAGAGGACGCTGTTGCTGGTCTTGAACATCCAGGCCATTGCTTTTCGTTGAACACTTTCAAGTAAAGTTAAATCGCCCTTTGATGGTTTCCACAAGGCCGCGCCATAGCTGACAATTGGCACGACGTAGCAAACATATGCATTTTTCCTGGTTGCAAAATTTGCCTTGCAAAGGATTCGTTTTAGCAGAAGGAATGCATTCAAGGCTTTTTCAGTTCTTTTCTTCGCGTGTAGTGTCCAAATTAAAGAGTCAGTAACAAAAAGGCCCAAATCTTCAATCGATTGAGTGGCTTCGAAGGTATAATTGGGCAGAGCCTTTAATACACATCGGCTTGCTTTTCGTAAGGTTCATTGACATCAGATTATCATCGCACCACCTCCACAGTTTTCTGACATCTATGTTGAGCGTCACAGGATTGGTCCCTACAATTTTGTAATCATCCGCATAGCCAAAAGCCTTTGACATAACACAGGACGGCAAATCGTTTATGAAGACTAGGAAGAACAGCGGGCCTAGAATGGAACCTTGGGGGACGCCGCTAATGACATCAAGTTCTTTTGAGGTTGTACTATTTATTCGCACTGTTTGTTTCCGATTTGACAGATAGCTTCGAAGCAGACTTAGGCAGTTTCCTCCGATGCCAAGCGCCGATAGTTTGTCTAAAAGTAGATCGTGAGACACTTTGTCGAATGGCTTCTGGAAATTGATATCAAAGGTCGTGAGGTAGGAAGGGTTGGAGTCCAGGCAGCAGAAGATTTCATGCAAGTACACTATTAGATTTGTTGTGGTCGATCGTTTAGGCCGAAAACCATGCTGTGCGGTATTTAAGGTTGAGTAGACTACTGGAGTCAGTTTGTTGAAGTTGAGCGTTTCTAGCAATTTTGACACTGCAGACAGAAGGCTGATTGATCTGTAGTTAGAGGCGTCCTGTTTGTCACCATCTTTATATATTGGTACAATTTCAGCTACTTTCTATTTAGTTGGGAAATGAGCTTTGCAAGCTATTAATTTGAAGAGTAGACAAAGCGATTTTGGCAATGACTTGTGGAGGTTTTTTAAGAGCTCATTCCCTATCCTCTCTGGTCCTTTGGCTTTGTTTACATCAAGTTGCAGCAGTGAGCTCTGGATTTCTTCGGTGGTGAAGTAGACGTGGCTCAACTGAATTACAACTTTCTTGTTGTCTGTTTTGACTCTGTAAGGCGTCTGTGTGAACACTGACTGGAAGTAGTCGTTAAACAGGTCGGCTTTAGCAACGTCAGTAGTAGCTGTTCGGTGATTCAGGAAGATTTTGGCGGGCACAGAACTTGACTCGGTGACAGACTTGAGATAGCGTTGTATGTCAGTAAACTTGCCATCTTGGAAAAGTCAAAGTTCATGCTCTTGATGGTCGAGTTGAAGTGCTAGAGCAAGATTCGTTTGCACATGCTCGATTTTGAGTTTTGTTGTGGGCGTTGGTTTCCGTTGCTGCTTTAATTGAAAGGTATTCAATTTTTTGATAAGGTGAGACAATCCATGACTGATCCAGGGCGCGAGTTCAGATCTGTGTTTTGTGATGATAGGTAAGAAATCTTGGAGGATTTCATAAAATCATTGGTACCAAAGATCTAACATCAAGTCTACGTTGCTCAGACAGTAAGGAAGAAAAGGATGCTCAGCAGTAAACTCGTTTATCTCGTTCCTATTAGCTTTCTTATATGCAAAGGCTCCAAAGTCGAGCTTCTGCCTTGGTTTTGGGTTGTGTGTGTGATAGCTTGATAGCAAAGAAGACCTTGGCGTGAAACGGCATATGATCGCTTCTGAACATACTTCTAAAATGATGGTCATGAACAATGCTTGAAACAATCTGGGGTTTGTTGCACAGGAAAATGTCCAACGATTTTCCATCTTGAGATCGAATTAGTTGTTGAAAGTTTAGGTCGCAGAGCTCGTTCAGTATTATCTGCTCGTCGGACGATGTCGAGGTCATCGAAGGCCAGTGGGTACAGGTCAGATTTATATCCACAGCAATGTATGAACAGACAGCTCCATATTCATATTGCTTGGACCTCAGAAAGGTCAAAAATTGTGCGAAGTCAGCAACCGATCATGTGTAATGACTGTTGCGCGGCGCACTGTAAAGACAGCAGATTATAATAGGTTTGTTCATCAGCAACCGGATAACAACACATTCTTTGAAGCTTGAGACAATTTCACAACTTGGAATGTTTCGAGCAACAGCTATGAGTGCACCACCGTGTTTTGTAGCCCCCTTTGCACTTGGTCGGTCTTTTCGGTGTATTGTAAAGTTGGCGAGGAAAGTTGCACTGTCTTTGACACTTTCAGTAAGCCACGTTTCTGTAAGGCAAATGATTTGGTAATGATTTGCTTCTGTTATGGCAATGGAAAAAGAGGTTCGTGGGTCATATTCGAGTATACTTCTGGCATTGTAGATAAGAGTGTTGAGGAAGGTGGTTAGTCAAAAGGAACCGTGGACTTCGGGTGTTTTCTCTTTGACCCATTTTGTGCCGCGCCGGATGAACAAATTTCCGTCACGAACTCGAAGATTCTTTGGTTCGGTGCCACCATTGATTAGTTCACGTCTTTGCATTAAAGCTTGCTTTTCACGATCAGTTTCTTCTTTTGTTAGTTGTCGACTCAAAAACACAGGTTCGCCAAATGTTTTCAGTTTTATCGCAGAAAGTAAAATCATTCGTCGTTGATAGGCATTCGGAATCTTCAAAAGTTTTGTTCTAGTTTTGCCCTCCTCGTGCCGCCCCAGCCGTATCACATCTCCAATATCCGCATTGACCTCGACGTGCGCCAGTAACTTCTGAACCCGGACAAGATCATGTTCCTGACGTTGTCTAGCTTCTTTTTCGTTTGATTCAGGGTTTCCACGTATTCGTTTTCCGTCAATCTCTTCAACAGGTTTCGGTGGCGCTTCAGGTTTTGGAGTTGATACAACAGTGGGGACTGCTTCTATTTGGGGCTTGCTTGTGAGGAACGACTTGATCTCAGAGACAGCTTTCTTGAGGTCAGTCATTTCGCTCTCAAGGTTTTTCATTTGGTTTTCCTGGTGCTCTTTTACCGTCGCGTGCTCTTGAAGTGCATATTCAATTTTTTCTTGGCGTTTATCTTCAACGCAAGCGTTACAAAGCAGTAGGGCATTTTTACCGAGGGCAAAGACTCCTTTCATTGCCGTTTCACTTAGGCCTGTGCAGTTCTCTGTTAGGTGCATTCGACGTCCACAAAAGAAGCAGTCAAAAGAGGTTTCAATTTTCAGAATTTTCTCGGCACTTGTAGAGCAACAATCGGAGATTAACTTTATTCGATGGCGGGTATTGTGTTTAGACATCTTCCAGAGGCTCAGAGCCAGAGACTCAATAAGCGCGCCTTAGAAGATTAACAGTTTAACAAATGAACAAGAACTAGTAGGGGCTCAGAGCCAAAGACTCAATAAGCACGCCTACCTGATCTAGAGTTTTCTTCGTTTGGCTTCCCGTCGTTCACCAGCCGATCGTCGCTTCGTACCACGTGTCTTGAAGATTCGCTTGATGTCAGTGTTGTAGTGTAGTACTGATGCCAGGATTCGCAGTTCCACGTCTAGGTGTTGATGGAGCTCTTGGTATTCCGCTAATACCAACTCGTCGGTTTGTTCGGAGGCACTAATGATGTGCTTTGTCACGTCGATTACGTAACTCTTTAGAGCCTTTACAAGTTTGTCAAAGATATAAGGCGCTCGCTCCTTCGCGTTGGCAGGTGACAGCACAAAAAAGGTTGGGAATAGTCTTCAAGCTTTCGATCAATTCGTCAACCGTTTGAGGGGTGTTTTTCTTCCTGGGATGAGAGGTTAGAGTATTATTCAGAAGATCGTGCCAAAAAATAATGTTTCGGTTTCTCAAAGGAGCTGATGTAAGATAATCGTAACAATAGTTTGATGTGTTTGGGTCCAGGTTAAGGCCAGGGCAAGAGTAAACAATGTCAGAAAGTTTCTCTTGTTCTGATGGTTTTAACTTGTTGATGGAATGATAAAGGGAACTTGCCGCAACTATTTTGATCATACGGATAGAGAGGTGAAAGATATAAATGATATAATATAAATTGAGAGGAACTAAGCTGGTTGAGGAAGGGTGTTGACTACAGTGTCGAGGTAGGACGTCCTGACATTAGGTCCACCCAAAGATATCGTAAGAGATAATTGATATATCCTCGTGATAAGCTTTTCCAGAAATCAATGAGACTTGGGGCCACCATGGCTGCCCCGCGTGTTCATTTTAATAATCTGAAACTATTTAATCTGAATCTCATAGTTTACATTGAGATCTTTCTCTTGAGGCGGCAGTTTTACAGATCAAACTTGAAAAAGGAGCAAAAAATAAAGTATCTGGAATCAGAGGAAACAAAAATAAATGATCAGCATTCAATTAAGAGAGAAATCTTTCAGTGAAGACAAGTTTTTCACCTCCCCATGTTATCAAACAAGTTTTCTCAGAACAATCTATTAGAGCTACAGTTTTGTTTGAACAAGGCTGCGTTACTGAACTAAAATGTTTCTGTGTCAACTGAATCCTGAATATCGTACGTTGAAATGCATCTTAAAAATTAATAAATCATACCAAAAGAGGAGTTATAGTGTAGTTATCCGTGCTTCTAAGCTCAAGCTTCAGTAGAAAATGCCTTTAGGAGCCGTTCAGCCCTCCTCGTTAACAATGGCGCAGGATGAGTTGTGATTATTATTTTTGTACTTAATATTGAGACTTCATGACAAATAAGTCAAAGGAAGGTCCACGAGTTAGGACATCTTTCACACCGACGCATGAAAAAAATTCATTCACAGGGATCGTTGTCAGTTCAGTTCGTTAAGCAGCAAAGTTTTGCTCGTTTTGGTCAGTTTATTCCAAGAGACCTAAATCTGCACAGGCAGAGAAAACAGCTTCGAAGGAGAGTGAGGCTTATTTTGGTCCACTACCAATAAAAGCAGCGCAATCGACTATTGGTATGCTGAATTTTTTTGATGCCCGTTTGTCCAATGCCCATGGATGTGCTCTACAGAATCTTCGTAGAAAGGGATGCTTGAGCTGACTATGTACTTCTTGTTCATAAAACAGGTCATGGTTAAGTTGGCAATATTTAATTTTCTACTCTAATAAATATCTGCAATTTCGCTTCTAAACAAGCAACTCGGGTTTTTTGCTAAGAGGACTAAGTCAATAAAATTAATTAATTAAAACAAACGTTTTCGCTATAAATAGCATCATCAGGTTAGTAAGTTTTAACAACTTAAAGTTGGAGTGTTTACAACTAAATTGATTTAAACTTATCATGAGTTTGTCACGATTTCATATATGCAAAAATTGAAATTTGAATTAAACAAAATTTTTCTCTCAATTTCTTTCCAGTTTGTTCAAGTTCCCAGTTTGTTTGACGTTTTTCATTCCTTTTAGTATTTAATTCTATTTCTTTGATTGTCACTCTCTTCCTTAAAACTTCGCAAACAAACGAAATTCGATTCCGTCAACAGGTAAAAATCAAAAAAATCCACTTGTTTGCGTGTAGACTAATAGTTGAGTGTTAGCTCTCTGCTCCTGTATTCAACCCTTGTATTAATATCTTTCTTGATTTTGATATGATGGCCTATTTCAATTAAAACTTATTTTCAATTAAAACAAACGTTTTCGCCATAACTATCATTATCAGGTTAGTATTTAATTCCATTTCTTTGATTGTCATCCTCTTTCTTAAATTTTTGCAAACAAATCGAATTCGATTTCATCAAATTGTAAATTTCAAACAAATCGACTTGTGACTAATATCTGAGTGTTAGCTCTCTGCTCCTGTACTCATCTCGCGTGTTAAGTTCCAGCTTTCGCTGCGCAATGTAAATGGCTTCCAGTGTCATTAGTTTTTGCGATTCGTTGCACAGATCGGTATCTGTAAACCACATTAGACTTCAGATGCCTCTCATACACCAATATTAATGTTGGTAAGCATGTCTTGAGTTTGCGGGATGTGAACATCATATTTATTTCTGCTGCAGTAATTAGTTTTTCCTTAAACCTTAGGTTAAGGTTACCTCTGTTTTGCAGAACTAACGATGGTGTTTCATTGTTTTTTCTCCTTTGACTCCATTGAGAGCTTTTGCCGAAAGGCTTGTTCAGTTTCTTTGGTTGCGTTAAAATTTTTTGTAACATTTCATTTACTAGTTTTGAAGACCAAATTTCTGGATATTGATTTTTAGCCATATTTTTTTATTCACTTTCAAAGCTTCGTCAAAAATTTTCCAATTACTCGTACAGCGCAGTAGCCTGTGGATTGTTTCTTAACTTCTGGAACTAAGGATAGTACAATGTTTGTCCGTTTTGATGCCATTTACAAGTTATGTTTCCTTGTTCACTGTACGTGCACTGCTATGTCGAAAAACTATAAGTCGCGCTTATCATTTAAAAATTCAAGAGTGAATTCTAAAGTTGGATGTATATCGTCCATCTTTAGAAGTAAATTATTGGGGTCATTTTTTACAGTACAGTAGTGTCACTTACGTATTTTTCAAAGATTTTTCGTTTTCTGCCATGGTCGGTCACCTACCGCATGTTTTTGCGGCTTTTTCGCAGTTCAGACATATTCAAACATCTTCCAATTTTTTCGTATTGCTCTTTGTCTAAATTTTGGCTTTTGGTATGCTATCAGTCCTCGCATCATCCACTCTCGACAGTTCTCGCTGTTCCAAGCAATTTTTTATGGCAATCTGGACATTTTTTTTAGGATCTTTTTTCTCACACTCGGTGTTTGACTTTCGTAACTCAATTTTTTTTCAAAAGACGTCATTCAAATGTTAACTAAAACAACTGCTAGTTGGATGCCGCCACTGCCAGGCCGTGTTCCTGACAGTACCACTTAATGTTGTTTTTGAAATGAACTTTGGTGACTGCCAGTTTCAGTAGGAGCTTGAGTGCGGATTGTTTGATGTCAGGTGCGTTATAACTTGAGTTTATAGATCGCAGAGCTATTTCAATGGCCTCTCAAAACAGGTACGTTTGTATATAAACTTTTTAAATGCGAAGAGATTGTTTGCTGCTCTTCCTCAGGCTCAATAGTTTCAAGTTTTTCTCTAGCATGCAAAATGGAGGATTCGATCTTAACCCGAGGCGCTCGTTCAAAGAGTGGCATTAAAAGTTTATTCAAGTTTTGGTCCGGACTTCCTGGTATTGGTAAAACAGGGCGCAATTGGGTGTCTGTTTTGTGCACTTTAGCAAGGCCAGAAATCCCGGCGGGTTTTGGGCCAGTTGAGTTCAATTTTTGATAAATTTTCTTGATTCTCAAGTCCTGTTTTTTCATTTTCAATAATGTGCTGTCAATATCTTTCTTATTTTTGTTATGATGGCCTTACTTACCTCTATCCGTGAAAAGTAAGGACAATCAAGATCTTGGTCGAGTTTCGTTTGGTATGTCGATTTTCTCATTACGCAAAAACCATTACGTTTATCAAACGGTACTGCTAGGAGATGATGTTCTTTAGGATACTTGGTTTCTATTGACAGACCTTGATCCACCGGTGTATCTCGCTGGTTCTCAGCGTGTCATTTAGCAGATGCTTCAATCTCACAGAGCTTTCAACCATTTACTCCATTTTGTCTCAGACCATTCAGTATTTTATCAATAACTCCTTTAAAGTGAGTTTCATTCAATTTGTCATTAACCGGGTGCTTCGGCGCGTAAAAAATCTTGAACGAAAACAGTTAATTCGAATTTGTCAAGTGTTTTTGTTTGATCTTTGGTATACGCAATTTAGTTGTTCTCAATCGTAGCATAATTGATGTTTACCTTATGAAAACAATAGAGACTTTCTTGACATTATATAAAGGATAACAAATATCAAACTTGAACCTGTGGAAATTTATTATGAACAAAAATTACTGTGGTTTATTAAAAAAGAGCAGCTAAAGCTTTATTCAATAAACGACTGCTTTTCATACAGATAAAGCAAAAAGCAGTGAGTCGTTTACAGCTGTGCCAAAATAGAAAAGCGCTACCAGACAGTACCTGTTCGAGCTATACAAAACACTTGCACATGAACTAATTAAGATACTACAGAAAGTAAGTTTACTGCAGTGATAGTTTTTGAAGTGTTTATAATAGTATGTTTGATATTAGATAATGCTTGGTTTCACTTCACTTGGTTTCTCCCGTACCAAACATCCCCCTCTTTGGGAATTTTTAATTTTTAGCAATCAAATTTTGGTTTAGGCACTGAATATCGTCGATGTCTGAGGAAGAGATTGGGCTGGCATTTTGGATGGCTGTTGGCGTTGTTTCCGATGGTGCCGTACTGTAGGCAGAAGCTGGGCTCGCATATGCGATTTTGTCCTTCTGGGCAGCGTATTCATCGTCTGAGCTGACGCGTTCCGCTGTTGCCGGAATTTGTTGTGGACTTGGTTGTTGGAAGATTCTAGTTGATTCTGCTGCGGCTTGTAGTTGCCTAGGTGCCAGTATCGGTGCGTTGGTTGTGGGATTATCCTCGTCAGACTCGATAAGTATCATTGATTTGGAGTTGGAGCTGTCAGGGATTGTGATGATAGTCATTTCGTCCCTCTTGGGTTGCATGTTGTCTTTAGTTGTGTCATCTTGATTGAGTTCCGGGATTTGGTTCGTTTTTAAAATTGCTTGGTTGTTGTGGATTGAATGAGTCCTTGTCTGTGCCTACTTGTTGTCCCGACCATTCGGGCTTTTGTGGTGGTTGTGCTTTGTTTTACTTAGTTTTTTTTAATCTTTTGGACGAATAGGCCCATTGATTTTTTGCGTGGTCCCGCTTGGGTCATAAAATCTTTGGTGGATTTCGAAGTTACAATCCTGATTGGGTTTTGTTGCGGAGAGTCTGTGATGAGGTTGATGTCTTCTAGGATGATGAGGTTGATGTCGTCAAGAGTCTAGCTCCGTATGTAAAAATGATGTCTTTCTCCTTGGTTGTTGTTGTCGGCGTTTTGCCTGTTCCAACTTTGATTGTGTGAGTGCGCCTTGTTTGGACCTGGTTTCGAATAAGGTTTCTTTTGGGTTGTTAGTCCTCTTTGTTGGTTTGCCCTTCTTTTTGGGGCTCTTTGTGTTTGCCTTTCTTTGTGTTCGCTTTTGATTGTTTTTGTAGTCGAATTTGGGGGTCTTGGTTGTTCGTCATTTGTGGTGATGTCCTCAGTGTCTGGTTGGGTATCTGCTTGTGATCGTTTGTCCACGTCATTTGCTTTTTGTTCATCTAAATAGAACTTTCCTGTTTTTTCTTTTTTTCTTTTATATTCTCCGACCGTTTTGCATGCAACGAATTCCATTAGTCGTGGTTTTGCTTCAATCGTTCTTACTAACGTTCTTGTGTCGGTTGCTATTGCTGTATCGTTTTTGCGTATTACTGTATTTTTTCTTGTGGGAGTATCAATAGTGATAGTGTGTGGTGTACAATTTGTTATGGTCCCATCTGGGATTATGTTCCATAAGGGTTTTAATGTTCCCCTTGGTTCTTTTGATCTACGCATTATGGTTTTACGTGCAACTTGTTTTTGTGATTTGACTAGAAATGGTGTTTTGTTGCCGAATGTGATGCTTAGATTGTCAGGTATTATGCGTGTAGGAGAATTATGCTTACGCTTCGCTGAAGTGCTCGGTTGCTTGATTGCTAGAGGTTGATTGTCCGAGTCCGAGCCGGAATTTGGATCACATCTGTATTGTATATCTATTTGGGGTTCGGAGTCGGATTCATGGTTCCAAATGGCCATCTTCCTGAGCATTGCTCTCCTTAGCTTCTTCTTGTCTAAATAGAATGATTTCATTTTACCGTAGTTTAGTTTTTTGAAATCGGTTTTGTTAGGATGTTCGTTAGTTGTTTATTTTGTGGTCTTCCGAAGTGTGATTCGAATGGTATTATGCGTGTGGCAGAGTTTGGTAATAATTTCATGTTTTCTATGATATGTGCTTTTTTGTCTCCTAGTGTTTCCTTTTCCCATATGGGATCTATATTTAATACTGAGAGGCGCCTTTTCAGTGTTTGTATCATTTGTTCTACTAGGCTTGTGCGTCTGTGGTCTCCTACCGGTGCTAGAATTTGTTTGATATTAAAATCATTGCAGAATATTTCAAAATTTCTTGATTTGAATGCTTGAACTTGGTCGCACCTGATGGTGCGTGGTTTTCCGTGGAATTTTAGGTAGCTTTTTAGATAGTTTAGAGCTGTTTCTGTATCGCAGTTGTGGTGTGCTTTTGCGTGTGGGTATCTAGAGTATCTGTCTATTGAGACTAATATTTATGTGTCTTTATTGTTGTCTGTGATTGGGCCTGTGAAGTCTAATTGTATTTCTTGTTTTGGCTCTGTGACTGTTTTTAGTTATGTTTGAATTTTTGCGATGATTGGTTTGAAGTTCTTACCTATGTTTGTACACGGCTTGCATCTTTGTGCTATTAGCACCATTTCTCTGAGTTTTCTGGGGAACCATATCAATTGGGCCATAAACATCATTCCAGCTTGCCCCGTATGGGTTTTGTGTAAGACAATGTCACGTAATTGAGGTGGTAAATATAATTTGCCGTCGTAAATTATGCAACCCTTCTCATTAACTGAGAGATCTTTTCTAAGGGAATGCCAATATTTTGAATAAAGCTTGAGTGCAAGCCAGTCTTTGTTTATAATCAACTTTCTGATCCGTGCGCTTTGGATATCTAACTTTATGGCTTCCGCAATACAATTTTCGATCATAACTTTATGGAGGTTGGATATTAGGATTGGGGTTTCGCCCGCTTGGGATTTTTCGAATGGGTTTTCTGCCCGATTGGGATCAAGAGGTTCTAATCCTTTTCCGATATTTGAAGTATTTTCAGTTTATGTACCAATGGTAACAGAAATATTGTTTGTTTGGATTTCGCTATCTCTGTTAATTATAGATTGGTTGTTTTGAAGTTGGATAGTATTCATTTTGTTCTTTGCTCGGGGCCTTTTTTCAATTTTTTGTTCAAATGTATCTTTGATTTCTAGTGCACACGTTTTTTTTTGTATTTGAATTTTCTATTAATGTATTTGATTTTGAAAACAATGAAATAAGAGGCGACTGATATTGGTAACGATTAAGGCTAGAAGCGTGTTTGCTTTTGCTGTCTTGTTTTCTTTCGTTCATGACGTAATCGTGCTTGCTAGTTTTTCTCGATTTCTGATTGGTTAAAACTCTATGTGCATTTTGGAGTGTGTGCGTAAGTGCTTTTATAGTGTTAATGACAAAGTTGTTATCGCTCTTTGATGATGGCGGTGCAGCAGATACTGGTATCTGCTAAAATAATTGTTGAAGCCCATGTTTTTCCCTGTTATATGACTTAATTTGAATGTAAATGGGAGTAGTCGGTCGACTCAACTGGTTAGACGGCTTTGATATGTTTTATTTCCTCTATTGTTTTTTAGCGCCGATAGGAGGGCTTGGTGATATGTTTGCAGTTCAAATCTGCATCCGTATGGGTAATATTTAAAGTGTTCTAACGACCACCCTACCGCGAGAATTCATGTTCATTGATGCTGTATTTTTGTTCATTGTTATTTAGGAACCGGCTGGCATACGCTATTGGTTGCCAGTTATTATCTATCTGTTGTTCGAGACATGCTCCTAATCCATTTTTAATTGCGTCGCATCTCACCCTTGGGGGTTTGTTTGTATCGAAGTGTTTATTTTCTATTGTTTTTGTTATTGCGTTTTTTTTCAAATGCGGAGTCATTTTCTGTTGTCCACTATAGTTTTGTCCTCTTTATGTTGTTTTTTGTAGATAGTAGGGGTCTTACTGTGGCCGTTAAGTTGGATAAGTTTGGTATGAAATTTATCAAATGGTGGATGCTTCCCATGAAGGAGTGTGAGCAATTGTTAGAGTGTGTGCGGTGTTTCCATTTGGGCAAAAGCATTCGTTTTTGGTTCTGTTGGCATGATCTTGTTGGGTTTATTTGAGTTTATCCTAACCGTAAGATTTCTACTTGTAGAAATTCGCATCTTTGTATACTTATAGCGAGGTTCTCTTTATTTAGTTTATATAAGACTTTATCTATTTCGTTTTTGTGATCTTCTTGTTTTCATTTTGTCGTTATGATTATGTCGTCTAATAATGCGTGTGCTGAGTTAATATTAATTAGTGTGTAGTCTATTACTTTTTGAAATGTTGCGGGCATATCCGTTAGGCCGTAGAATCCATTTATGAATCTATATGTTCCGGTGGCGCTGCCACCCAGGATATTAAAGTTAAAGTGTTTTTGTGTATCCTTATGGAGTGGTATTTGGCTGTAGGCGTATTTTAAGTCTATTTTTGAAAATTATACTATACCTGTTTTACTTTGTAATTCGCTTATTTTCTTCGATATTGCATCCATGAGGTGATCTATGCTTTGCATTTGGTATTTGTTTTTATTAATTGCGTCGTTTAATTTTTTTGAGTTTAGTGCTAGTTTTATTGTGTTATCATTTTTGACTGTGATTACTACTGGACATATGAAATATTCATCAGAACATTTTTCAAGATTGATGATTTGTTTATCGTCTATTAGTTTTTTCAATTCTTTTTCTACCTTGTCTACTAGGTTCAAAGGTACTCGTATTCCTTTGTGCTGTGTTGGTTTTATATTACTGTTTGAATGTGGATTTGGCTATGTGGTTTTATGAGCGGTCCATTCGGGTACACAGGTGGGGATACTTCTTGAATATGTTTTGAGCGATTTATTTGTTTTTGTTTTGATTTATGTTAAGTATTTTCTCATCGTTTTGTTTTTGTGCGAGTTGTATTCCGAGTTTTTGGAGAATGTCTCTGCCTAGCAGGTTCACTGTGTTGTGTGTTACCACTAGTATATCAAAATCTCTTGCGGAGCTTGATCCTGATGTAACATCAATTTGGATGATTCCTTGTATCTTTATTTTGTTGTTGTTGAAACATCTGAATTCGCCCATTTGGGTTGTTCTCTTCTGTATGCTTTTTACCAGTTTTCTGGTGAGTTGATCCGCTGTTGTTTGTGATGTAAACTCCTGGGGCTTCCTGTGTCCACTAACCATTGCAGTTTTGTTTTGCCCGTTTGGGTTTCTATCCAGAATTCCCCAATGCTAGATTTGTTTAATTTGTTGATTTTTGTTTTTGTCCAGTTTTGTATAAGGTTTATGGTGTTCCAATCTTCAATCTTTTTGCGTAAATAGCAAGTGCTTTCTGGGTCTACTGATTCATCTTCGCCTGAGTGTGTGCGTCCTGCATGTGATGTTTTGTCTTCAGGGGTTGTGTTGATATTTCTTACTCTTCTTGTGTTGTTTTTATTGTTATTGTACTCGTATGTGCTTTCTGGGTTCCTGTTTTGTGTGATGTTTCTATATTGTGTTCTTTGCGGTGCTCGGGGTGGCATTTCTGCTTTACACATTTTGGCGTGGTGGCCAATTTTTTTGCAACCTCGGCAATTTTTTTTTCTTGTTTTGCAGGGCATATGTTAAGGTGACCTGGGATGAATTTTTGTCCGCATTTCCAGCAACTTGGAATGGGGTTTGTTTTTAATTTTGCTAATATTTCTGTTCTTTGTTGAGTATTGTTCCTGCGTACATAATGTACTTCAGTTGTCCCGATCGGGTTTGTGATTGTTTTGTAATTGTTGGTGTTCTTCATTTTTTGTTGATTCTCCTGGCCTCGTACTCGTGCCAATGCATACTGTAATGTCCCAATTGGGTCTCTATCTTCTGATAAGAGGTCCATTTGTATTTGTGCATTCCTCATTCCTTGAAAGAATATACTTTTGACGAGGCTATCCTCTAAGTCCTCCTAGTTGCCTAGTGCTGCTTTTTGTTTAATTCTGCCGTGGAATTTTTCCAATGACCCGTTTGCTTCTTGTTTGCAGTTGAAGATCTGGTATCTGTCAAATGTTTTTTTTTCTCACTTCTTTGAATGGGTCTTTAAGTTGTTCTATGAATGCATCTGTTGTGCGTTTGGAAATTTCTGTGTGTGGATTCTTTTGGTGGAATATATTTGTTGCTTCTTGTCCAAGTGAGAAGTGTATGAGGCTTTTTATTTTAGTATCTGTCTCGTCCCATGGTATGGTATCAACCTAGAGACCTTTGTCTTCTATTCCTTGGCACATCTATTCCTTCGTTTTTGTTGCTTTGTTCCCTCTGTCCTTTTTTTCTGCTGTGGTTTCGTCCGATGTTGTGGGTTCATATATGGGTTCTTGAGGCTATTCTAATTCTGCACTGGTGGGACGTGGTCGTAGAATTTTATCTACTTGGATGCTTTATTTTGCTATGATTGCTAGTTTAGCTGTGCTAAACCCTTTTTCCCATGTCATATTCGTTTGGGGTCCTTTGTCCCAAAATAATGTAACTCCGATCGGGGATTTTGCTATTGCTGGCTGTGCCATGTGATTTATTCAAAAAGAGCAGTTACAGCTTTATTCAATGAACGGCTGTTTTTCATACAGATAAGGCAAAAAGCAGTGATTCATTAACAGTTTTGTCAAAATAGAGAGGCGCTACCAGACAGTACTTGTTCGCGCTATACATAACCCTAGCACATGAACTAACTAAGATACAACAGAAAGTAATTTTACTGCATACGTAATACCCTTAATAAGAATGTCCGATTTGAAAATAATATAATGATTTAGTTTTAGAAGTGTTTATAATAAAATGTGTGATAACGGATAATGCTTGGTTTCACTTCACTTGCTTTCTCCCGTACCAAAATTACAATACAAGATTATTACGTTTATGACATGACGCATTTTTCAGGGACGTCGCACTACACTACCTGCTTTTTAAAATTCTTCCCAGCTAGAATTAATCAAGTTAGGCACTGATTTCCAATTACACGTGTTACAAAACATGGCTGGCTCCGATTAAGAGTTTGTACTATTTGCTTTGGATTTGCACAGGTCGAAGTAGTCGTTTTCTATAAAATTGAAGTAAAAAAATTTAAACACAATTTTAGTAGACTGGGTAGGTACAGTGGATTAAATAATTATGACTAAAGTTCCTCATATAAATTAGCATATTTACAAGAAGACAGTGATCTATCATTTCGAATTTATCAATTTGTAATAGCCATTTTATGTACCAGACAATCAATGAGGGTGATTAAGGATTCCAATATGAGTTTTTTTTGGTAAAATTATGATTTCTGTTTTTTCGAATATGTTAGCCTTTATTATCCTGAATTGTAGTATGATGTGCAGTTCTTGGCATTGGTGCTATTATTATCCCAAAGGGTCCTTCATGTTGTCGGATCCATGCGTATGTCCCCCCTAAAAATTCTACTGTGAGAGTGTATCAACGGAATTGCGTCTAACTAGGTTAATTTCTTTCAAGGTTTCTTCGGTATCCTCTTCCAAATCTTGGGTAGTAGTTTCAGATTGTATCTCTTTCTTGTCTTTCCATTAGTATCGCAGGTTATCTGTAATATCAGTTTTATCCGTATTGACACTGAATACAGGTTTTAGTTGAAAGAGCCCTTGCTTTGTTTTTGGAAATTTTGTGTAAGGTTCCGATATACTTCGAATTTTCAGCAGCACAGAAATTTCTAGTTTTGATTTAAGAGTTGGCAGAAGACACAAATTGTACGCTATCGGCTTAGCAATTTCGTCAAGCTGATCGGTCTTCTTAGGTTGGGGGCTGTCTATCAACTTTGTCTTCGCGTTTCGTAGTAACTTTATCCCCGCATTGGCTTGTATTTTGAAGTAGGGAAGCTCCTTAATTTTGGGTAGCTCAGACATCATTGTAGGGAAACGTTTATCTATGTAGCTGAGATTTTATTGCATGAATTTAAATCTGGCCTAATTTTTATTTGTTCCATTATTAATTGTGTCCTGCAAAACAAAGCAATGATGCAAATGTTATATCCAGGATATTCCCAAATTTTGGCGCATTCTTGTAGTTGAGGCTGTTCTCAAGTAAGATAAAAGAATCGGATGCAGATATCAGCAACCAGATTTCATAACTCATATCACAATTTTTTTCAGGCAATGGCAGTAGAAATTTTTCTGTCTTGCAAACTGTAAAAACCGACACCGCGCGCTATAAAAAAAAACAAGGTGGCGAGACAAAATGATCGATTAAGTTGTGTCTCCATTGTGTGGTGGCAGAATATGTACATGGAAGAGCTCATGCAATCGTCCAACAGCCCCTTTGATGAAGGAGTAGAATCCATTCAACCTATGAGATTGCGAGATATTGCCCTTCTAATGACCCATTAAAGGCTTCTTTTTAGTCAAGCCGCGGCATAGGCCCGATCACAGTTTTGTAGATCTAAAAGGCCGTCTGACTGGAAACAAATGGTATCGCAAGGTTCCACAGAAAACCTTCTGGGATTGTTGTCAATTTAAGTAGTAATTTTGAGTTGCAACACGAGTGAAGCTCCATGCTGCTATTGCCATTCAAAGTTAGTCTGGTGAAAAAAATGGCATTTATATACTGAGTTTGAGTGATTTGCTTAGTATCAGAAATATGCCATCTCTGATCCATCAATAAATCTGATTCATCAATGTGTGCATCAAGCTCCAGAGAATGATTTTGAAGGCATAAAAACCGGTTTTGTAGCTTTTCACGTCCGCATAAGCACGACTAAGAAATGAAGCAATGTTGTCAAAATTAAAGTGTATATGTTGATTAGATAATGAGGTTTCCGTGCAATCTCTTAGGATGTGAAAATTGTTTTTTATGGTCTGAAATTGATCTTTTTTAAATCTCCATATTCCGGTTTTTCGGTTATCAGATGCTCTATGCATGGAATTTCATTAATTTCGTTTGTAATTTTTGTTCGTTTTGTGTTTCGTTTATTTGACGTAATGAGTTAGTGCCATTGTATATTCAAGCTTTCGCTCGATCTTTTCTGCTTTTTTTACTTTATCATTGCATGACCAAAAATTACTAAGTTTTGCAATTTTTTTTCGATATAAACTGTTTTCTTGTTATAACAGTCTGGCTACCTCATTAGTTTTTCTTGTAGCCAATTCACAGTGAAAAAGTTTCGGTGGCATTATTTGGAACAGAAAGGTCAAGCGGGCAAAATTCCAATAGAGAGCGTGCTCCATTTGTCTCCTATTTTTGATAGTAGTCCCGCAACTTCAGCTTTCAAGAAGAGGTTGTATTTGGGGAACGAAAGTGAAAACTCAACATTTATAAATTTTTCAGCAACAAGAATATTTGCTTCCCGGTGGTAAAGTATTTCATTGCACAGGAGTTCATAGTACGTATCTGTTGCTTCGGTTAGTGTAAAAATTCAGCATTACTGGCGTAGGGGCGAAGATAACGAGCTTTGAACTGATATGTTCTAATTATTGCGGCGTATGCTAGTTATTGACTTTAAAATGATTTTCAGAAACTTCAACTGCAACTGTATTCATCACAAGTTATATTTATCATGGTGAAATGAACAGTTGTGATTATCAATTGTTTGCTTGAGATTTAAGATTGAGTTTGTTTTGTTTGTTGTGTTGAATGTTAAGCAATGGAGTGTGTCGGAATTTTTGAGTTTTACTAAACGGAATGAAAACTAAATGTCCGAGGTTTTATCAATCTTTTAGATTTTGTTTTTCAGATACTATTAGCTCGTTTCTAAAATTGAGTTAAGCCAATTAAAATAATGTGATTGCAGATGGGCATCATAAAATTATATATTGACATTGTAATTGTTTAACGATTAATAGGTTTGATTATCGTTCTTGAAAGCTCTCCACTGACAGATCAAGTAGAAGAAATACTAGTGGGGCGAGAGGACAATACTTGTAGGATGTGAAAGAAGTAGGCCCTTAGATTTGGCCCTAAGTACCTCTTAAAACTATTTGTTAACAAACTGGTGACCATGTTATGGAAATAAACGAACAAAAACTTTAAAGATCTAACGAAAAAGCGCTGTATTCCGCTCTTGTCTGCTTCTTGAACAATTTGTATAAGTTCAAGGAGAAGTATTAACCTGTGAATACTATTCTTAGTCGCAGAAGCTCAATTGGTTTGCACGATGGCAAACTGACATTTGGCACCAAATGATTGAACGTGCCGACAATTGAGGAGACCTCCATTGTGTTGCAAGACGCAAGAATTAATGAATCGGGTGGCCATATTCAGCGGCTAAAAATCCTGTTTTTGCTGAAAGCTTGAATCAGCTCTATGATCCGTGGCTATGTATATCGCGGTGGTATCTATGGGCAAGATCTCTTATGTCACACTTCAATGAAATACTTTTTGTTCTTTCTTAAAACTTCACATATTCAATTTACACATTTACCCCAAAAGAACGTATTCTACTAATATTTCTGCGCTTTTGACATGGCAGAAATTGGGTTTTAATTCAGAAGAATTCGCGTTTCTGTCAATAGCATTACCCGGGGGTCCCTGAGGTTTTCAAAGGCAAGTCACAAGAATCAGCAATGTGTGTTTTCAATTGTGGTCTTTCTTGTGTTGGTTATATTTCAGTCCAAAAAACACACTCAGAGGGTTGGAAAAGACAAGCAGAATTTCGCCGACTTTATTTTGAAACAAGGGCTTGTGGCAGCAGCACAGAAATTTCAGCAGCACAGAAATTTCTAGTTTTGATTTAAGAGTTGGCAGAAGACACAAATTGTACGCTATCGGCTTAGCAATTTCGTCAAGCTGATCGGTCTTCTTAGGTTGGGGGCTGTCTATCAACTTTGTCTTCGCGTTTCGTAGTAACTTTGTCCCCGCATTGGCTTGTATTTTGAAGTAGGGAAGCTCCTTAATTTTGGGTAGCTCAGACATCATTGTAGGGAAACGTTTATCTATGTAGCTGAGATTTTATTGCATGAATTTAAATCTGGCCTAATTTTTATTTGTTCCATTATTAATTGTGTCCTGCAAAACAAAGCAATGATGCAAATGTTATATCCAGGATATTCCCAAATTTTGGCGCATTCTTGTGGTTGAGGCTGTATTCAAGTAAGATAAAAGAATCGGATGCAGATATCAGCAACCAGATTTCATAACTCATATCACAATTTTTTTCAGGCAATGGCAGTAGAAATTTTTCTGTCTTGCAAACTGTGAAAACCGACACCGCGCGCTATAAAAAAAACAAGGTGGCGAGACAAAATGATCGATTAAGTTGTGTCTCCATTGTGTGGTGGCAGAATATGTACATGGAAGAGCTCATGCAATCGTCCAACAGCCCCTTTGATGAAGGAGTAGAATCCATTCAACCTATGAGATTGCGAGATATTGCCCTTCTAATGACCCATTAAAGGCTTCTTTTTAGTCAAGCCGCGGCATAGGCCCGATCACAGTTTTGTAGATCTAAAAGGCCGTCTGACTGGAAACAAATGGTATCGCAAGGTTCCACAGAAAACCTTCTGGGATTGTTGTTAATTTAAGTAGTAATTTTGAGTTGCAACACGAGTGAAGCTCCATGCTGCTATTGCCATTCAAAGTTAGTCTGGTGAAAAAAATGGCATTTATATACTGAGTTTGAGTGATTTGCTTAGTATCAGAAATATGCCATCTCTGATCCATCAATAAATCTGATTCATCAATGTGTGCATCAAGCTCCAGAGAATGATTTTGAAGGCATAAAAACCGGTTTTGTAGCTTTTCACGTCCGCATAAGCACGACTAAGAAATGAAGCAATGTTGTCAAAATTAAAGTGTATATGTTGATTAGATAATGAGGTTTCCGTGCAATCTCTTAGGATGTGAAAATTGTTTTTTATGGTCTGAAATTGATCTTTTTTAAATCTCCATATTCCGGTTTTTCGGTTATCAGATGCTCTATGCATGGAATTTCATTAATTTCGTTTGTAATTTTTGTTCGTTTTGTGTTTCGTTTATTTGACGTAATGAGTTAGTGCCATTGTATATTCAAGCTTTCGCTCGATCTTTTCTGCTTTTTTTACTTTATCATTGCATGACCAAAAATTACTAAGTTTTGCAATTTTTTTTCGATATAAACTGTTTTCTTGTTATAACAGTCTGGCTACCTCATTAGTTTTTCTTGTAGCCAATTCACAGTGAAAAAGTTTCTGTGGCATTATTTGGAACAGAAAGGTCAAGCGGGCAAAATTCCAATAGAGAGCGTGCTCCATTTGTCTCCTATTTTTGATAGTAGTCCCGCAACTTCAGCTTTCAAGAAGAAGTTGTATTTGGGGAACGAAAGTGAAAACTCAACATTTATAAATTTTTCAGCAACAAGAATATTTGCTTCCCGGTGGTAAAGTATTTCATTGCACAGGAGTTCATAGTACGTATCTGTTGCTTCGGTTAGTGTAAAAATTCAGCATTACTGGCGTAGGGGCGAAGATAACGAGCTTTGAACTGATATGTTCTAATTATTGCGGCGTATGCTAGTTATTGAATTTAAAATGATTTTCAGAAACTTCAACTGCAACTGTATTCATCACAAGTTATATTTATCATGGTGAAATGAACAGTTGTGATTATCAATTGTTTGCTTGAGATTTAAGATTGAGTTTGTTTTGTTTGTTGTGTTGAATGTTAAGCAATGGAGTGTGTCGGAATTTTTGAGTTTTACTAAACGGAATGAAAACTAAATGTCCGAGGTTTTATCAATCTTTTAGATTTTGTTTTTCAGATACTATTAGCTCGTTTCTAAAATTGAGTTAAGCCAATTAAAATAATGTGATTGCAGATGGGCATCATAAAATTATATATTGACATTGTGATTGTTTAACGATTAATAGGTTTGATTATCGTTCTTGAAAGCTCTCCACTGACAGATCAAGTAGAAGAAATACTAGTGGGGCGAGAGGACAATACTTGTAGGATGTGAAAGAAGTAGGCCCTTAGATTTGGCCCTAAGTACCTCTTAAAACTATTTGTTAACAAACTGGTGACCATGTTATGGAAATAAAAGAACAAAAACTTTAAAGATCTAACGAAAAAGCGCTGTATTCCGCTCTTGTCTGCTTCTTGAACAATTTGTATAAGTTCAAGGAGAAGTATTAACCTGTGAATACTATTCTTAGTCGCAGAATCTCAATTGGTTTGCACGATGGCAAACTGACATTTGGCACCAAATGATTGAACGTGCCGACAATTGAGGAGACCTCCATTGTGTTGCAAAACGCAAGAATTAATGAATCGGGTGGCCATATTCAGCGGCTAAAAATCCTGTTTTTGCTGAAAGCTTGAATCAGCTCTATGATCCGTGGCTATGTATATCGCGGTGGTATCTATGGGCAAGATCTCTTATGTCACACTTCAATGAAATACTTTTTGTTCTTTCTTAAAACTTCACATATTCAATTTACACATTTACCCCAAAAGAACGTATTCTACTAATATTTCTGCGCTTTTGACATGGCAGAAATTGGGTTTTAATTCAGAAGAATTCGCGTTTCTGTCAATAGCATTACCCGGGGGTCCCTGAGGTTTTCAAAGGCAAGTCACAAGAATCAGCAATGTGTGTTTTCAATTGTGGTCTTTCTTGTATTGGTTATATTTCAGTCCAAAAAACACACTCAGAGGGTTGGAAAAGACAAGCAGAATTTCGCCGACTTTATTTTGAAACAAGGGCTTGTGGCATGATTAAAGGGCAACCGGGCTATGCCTTCAACGAGTCTGAGGTTCTCTCAACGCTGGAGAACCAGGTGTCTGCTGGCGAGCATTAGGTCAGTGAACACAGTTTGTTCAAATTTATACAATTTATTTGTTTTTTTTTTGTGCTCCGATGCATATTTGTGATATTATTCGGCCATATTTTTTTCTACGAGAGTCAAAAGTTGCCAGTTTCTTAATTAGAAGTGTTCCATGTTTCAATATCAGCTTTTATTTCAGTATTTGCGCCACGCTTTTCTACTCAGGGTTGACATTACCGTGTTTTATAAATATTCTGTTCATTCTGGTTGGACTGTGTATCGCTATGGGGACGCGCATTCTGGTAATCTTTTTACGACGCACTTATTGTACAACGAGAAGAGATTTTGTGAAGGCAAACCCTATTTCCATTGTCTGCCAAGTACCGAGTACCTCGACAGGTTTGTATAAACTGGACAATTTCTGGAAATTTTTTTGTTGCGGCACAGATTAAGTTATGAACTGTTTTCCAGAACACAGTTTTCGCATATAAGAAAAACCGTGAACGACCCAGAGTATCAGTCGATATCAGAAACTCGAAAACTCTAACAATTAACATCGGATGCATTTCAGTTTCAATGACTTAATCCTTTGTTTTCCAACAATTTAAGTTGTGTTTCTAAATAAAGAAGTTTCTCTTACGTCGTAATTAATTGACCGGCAAAAATTTTCCATGAATTGTTGAGCAGGTTTTTGTGTTAATAGAGTATTTTTTTTCCAAGAAAACATAACCAAAACATCAAATTGTGGTGATCTTTAAGGTTTTCGCATACCCGTTATCGGCAAAAATTTTCGTTTAAATTTGGTCAAACCGACGGTTTTACTGTAAAGTCTGTAGAAAATGAGGGTCGAAACCCACCCAGCTTGGTAAATCTAACTTTATCTTCAAGATCAATTTCGACTTTGCAGATTAAACTTTTTGATTTTTTCGAATTTTTCGCTATTGTTTTACAATGTTTTACCACGTGTCCGTGGGAGCTGCCAATGTAACCTAATTTATATGCACAGTTTTAGAATGTTGTTGAGTGTACGTTGTAGTAGACTTCAATTTCCGAAAAAGGTTAAATTACTTAGAATTTTATTAAGTATCTACAATAAAATTTCTGCAATGTAATTTATTCAACTTTTACCAATTTTCTCTTTTTGTGAAAGATTGTAGCGTAGCTGTTGCACTGAGCCAGTGAGGGATGGAGGTTTGGTTATAGTCGTAAAGGAAAAAAAGACAATCTAGAGTTGACTTCCATCATACTAGTTGATCCATCGTTATCATTGAAATCACCATTATCGACAATAAAAATTGTTTTCAAATCGAAGGGAGTTTTATTTTTTTGTTGACTTCATTTGCAAATTCCTCCGGTGATTGGTTATGGGGAGCAAAGCAACCCCATTGCTGTTCATCAAATGCAGATGATAATGATGAAATTTGAAATAGCGAATTTGCGCTTGATCTAACAAAAGCTGTAACACTGTTTAGTCAGTCGATTCCACATTTAGTTTTTGTCAACACAAATTCTGTTATCCCTTTCGCTGCGATTTGTTATTTTAGAGAACTGAGACAGCACGATAGCAAATAATATGTTAGTTTCTCGTAGAACTCGTTCTGTTGGACTAAATAAGAGATAAATTTGATCTGGAGTGGTACTTGAAAAAAATTGAACATCCAATTATTACATAAAATGTAGTTTGCAGGCTTGTTCCATATTTGAAGAGGTCCCGTCGAGTTTAAGTACTAGCTCTTCTCCCATTTTCAAGTCTCTGGAAACAAAATTAGGGCTGTTTCCAAGATCTTGCAGGATATTGCAATGAACATGAAATTTGTTTGCCCCACGATTGCATTAATTCCGTCATGCGTTTGTTTTCTTTGTTCTTCTGCTTACACATTGATTGGTGTCCTGCTTTCGTCAAAAACTTAATCGCACCAGGCCCTGCTTTGTTTATTTTGACAGTCTGTTTTGTCAATTACCATATACATTTAATTCTAGTAAAGGAAATTTTTCGTTGTTCTGGGCGTACTTTTGTCCATGAACGTTTTTGGCGCTATTTAATGTGCACTATTTGTTCACATTTCTTTCTAGGACTATACATAAGTTCCCTTGTTGACATTGGCTAAATTCCATGTTTTTGTTAAAAATTGCACCAGCCGGAGATGCTTGTTGAGACATCGGGTGGTTAATAAATGTTTGTTCTCTAGAGAAATTTAAATTCAGCTCGCTATTAGTTGTGTCGAATTATTTGATTGTTGAACTACTCACGGTTTGTTTCCTCAGCTTTGTTAATTTCATAATAATTGTCCTATTCAATTTCAGCCTCTTCTACTGCTTGAACGTCTGGCTCTAGCGTTTCTTGTATTACTTGGAGTAATAAAGTGGAAGCCATTGTTGGTGCCGCTACAGGTGAATTTACCACTAGCCCAGGTAGCACGGCTGCTGATGCAGGCACTGCTGTCCTCGTTCATCCTATAGGTATTGGCAAACTAACCTGTGCTGCTGCCTGGTCAATTTTTACTTGGTGGTGACACAATTGGATATCATCAATGAGCATGTGTAGATGGTCAACGAACATTGTTGAATCACTTCTATATTTAGATAGGGTTGGGTCTGTTAAGAATTGTTAGGTGTTAGTGGGCTCTAAAAATTGTTTTTTTTTTCGTTTGGTTTGACTGAGCGGAGACTAATTCTGCGTACGCATTCCGTAACTTTTGTTCCACTTATGCAAATGATGTATTACTAGTTTATTATGTTTATTCAATTCAAACAATGGTTACCAAAATGATACTTATTTACTGAAAAAATCTGATTGTATTATGTGTTTTAAGTTTAAAAGTTGGCAATATTTGCGAAGTTTAAGTGGTTGTGAGGTTTTTTTAGATCGTTGTTTTGTCGGTAACGCTTTCAACGATGCGATTAAGTTGTCCATGATCTACAATATTGCATATTGTAATGCTGATACTTAATCGGAGTTGGCTGTTGCTGATTCCAATGATTTGACCAAAAGTTTCAGATTCAAAGGCTTTATAGGCTCTCCTAATTCAAACACGGCACTAGGGCAACAAGCAATTGATGAGTTGTAAGATGTGTTATGCATAAACATTGAGAAGGATACGTTTTTGTGCCAATCGTACCACCGCTCATTTCTGTTTTCTTTCAATATGCATTTCAGAGATGCGTGTGATCGTTCCACAATTACAGTAATTTGTTGATGTTTCAATATTGCGTGCTTCAGTTGAGTTTCATCTAGTGAACATAGCGCAGGTATCGATCCAGATGTAAATGTTTTGAACAGGTCCGAAGATATTGTTTTCGGAATGTAACTTTAATTCAATCAACATTTCACCAGTCTTTTGCTATTTTACTTGTACTTGCGTTTGTGAGGGGTACGGCAAAAAGTATTTAGAAAAAAAGACGATTCCAGTTAATGCGTACTTTTGAAATGTTGGTTGTAGTGGTCCTATCAGATCAGTCTGCATTATGTCTTCTGAAAAAGAGTACTCAGATAAAAGAAGTCGTAATTTTGGTCATTGATGTTGTTCGTTTGTTCTTTCTGGTTGTGTAGAGTTCATGCCATTTTTCATTGTTTCGATAAAGTATTCATTGAAACCTGGAGTATAGATTTTTTTTTTTGAAATTTTGTCGTAAAATTCCTGAATGTCGTGCTGTTCTCGAGTTGTGTATGCGATAATCAAATCTGAACTTTTTGTGGTACACAGAGTTGGTTATGCTTGACTGTTCTATCATTGTCAAAGAAATTGATGTACAAAAGTACGTTCTCAACTAATAGTCTGTCTAATTTTTTATAATCCTTCGGTTTGCTGTTTGCATATCGAAGGTCCTCATAATACTGGCTTTTTACAGCCATTGTTTCTTTTTTTTTGGATATTTTGATCTTTATCGTGTTCAATTTGAATGTCAAGTGGTTCATTTCGCTCTCCAATTTAAACCAGGAAATCTGCTAAGTCTAATAAAGTTACAACTGAAAATCCTCTGCGTGGTCGTTTCAGTTTTAACAAATCTCTAGTTTTCAGCTTTTTGGTTCTTTCCTTCGTTCTTATAATTACGTTTTGTTCATTGCAAGTTCTTTCTGTTTTTCTACCGTTTACTAAATTACTTTTGCCCTCTTTGAACGCGTTTATAATTTTCTCAATTGTGATTTAAAAAAATCTGGCCTTTCTGCTTGAGATTCTATTTCAATTCTTTTGACAGTTACATTTTCTTAGAATCGATCTAAAAATTTATCTTCCAAGTTGGTCTGCATTTGTGAAAAAAAACTGCCTGATAACTTGACTTTCTTGGAAAAAAAGCTGTTGGAATATTGAACGCCTAAAATCTGTCAAAAAAACTCTGCAAATATGATTATATTGATTTTGCCGCGAAAAATTGCGTTAGGTTTCTTTTCTCTCTAAAAAGATCAATTGCAAAATACAACACAAAAAATTATTTGTAGAAAAAGGGAAATTTGAGTTGTGGCCTAGTGATCAATCGTGAGCCAGATGACTGACGCGTAGATTTTCTTTTCTCCTGATTTTTTTCCTTAACATTAGTATAGTCTACTACAATCAATCTGAATAACTAGCTGGTAACTAACTACGTTGTAATCTACTAGAACCAGTTTTGTGGTAGTCTAATAAACTCAGTATGAATTCAGCTCCATGGTAACTAGCATCACAAAGTATTACGTTCTGTTCTTCTGGTTTTGAAAGCCTAAGTGTTATTTCTGTTGCTCTAATCAAATCTTGTTCAATTGATGCTAAACTCTTTGGAAAATCTTCCCAAATTTCAAGTTCTCTGTCCTTCTTTGGATGGTAATGAAATGGCTTCAATTCTGTTTCATGGCCTGGCAAATAATTTTGAAAGAATTGTGGAATTCCGATCATTTGTTTATTAATCAATTAATTCCAAGCATTTTTTTCAGAAATTTATCAATTCTTGTTCTTTCATACGATAATATTTCAGGTGCTATTACATTACACGGAAATGTCATCGTCTGCAATTCAGTAACAATTGTTTCAGGTGACATCTCTAGACTAAATTTTTGAATGCACGTAAAACTTTTTCTAAGCATAGGAATCAGTTCTTCAAAGATTTTGACTGCACTACCCATGTTCATCCATGCCTTGAGCGCACAAATCCGATGCTAAAAATGGATCCAAGTAAAGTCGTAAAAAGGAACAAAAACATTTTTCTGATTTTCTGAGTCTTTGAGAAAGAAAATTATAGACTTATGTACGTGATCTGAAGTTGTATGCCAACAATTGAGTAGATATATCAACTGTCATGCGTACACAATGGTAAGCTTGTGAACACTCACGCTTTTTGAGTAGAGTTTTTCTTCAGAAATATTTGATGTATCGGCCATGTTCGATAACGTAAATTTGCTGTTGAAATCATCGCTTAGTAGAGGGGGACTATTTTGTCATAAATCTATTACAATTCTGAGTTTCCCCGATTGCTTTCAATGAGCAAAAAAATTCTACTTACTTTGACTGTGATGGAGTAGTAATTAAACAGTAAAATCGCATCAGGGAAAGTTCGATCATAACTTTTTCCCAAAAGTCGATAGGTATCCTTGTGGGTAGAAGGGTAATTCGTATTCCCGCGGTAGCTTTATCTAAAGCTAAGTGTTGTGACCAACGTCGTATCAGTGTTTTGCAAAAACCTCATAAGGTGGAGTATTCCCAATCACTTTGTCTCGAAAACGTTTCTATCTGTTGAGCGGAAAAGGTCAAATTTTTTGGGAATTTGGAACTTAACGCTTGGGTTATGGATTTCCTGCTGCAAAGGTGATGAAACAAAAACGTCGGTACCAATTTAGGGCATTGGGAATTACAATTTTCTGTATTCGGGTGGAGATTTTTCAGTTGGCGTTCAGTGTTGCGGCTGCTCAAGAATCTCAGCGGAACCGATATATCACATCCCGGTTCTCGAGTTTTACTCCGGCCTGGTTCTTCACTGTGTTCGATTGACTAACAATCTCGCAGAAATAATTTGTTGCTCGGACGTATATAAAGGACTGTAACTTTAATTTTGTTGATTGAAGTTAAGAAAATCCGTACTAATAATCTATATTCAATCTCGTGCTGATATTTGTAAGGCTTCAGCCAGTAGCTAGTTTTTTGCTTACTAACTTCTTGTCAAGTGAGCTCAACTAACTTAAAACTCGCAAGATCTTAAGATCTAGCAAAACTTAGCAAAAAAGACTAAAGTTGTTAAAGTTGTGGTTCTAAATACAATACAATTTCACTATTCAAACAATTGGGTTAAAGTAAACAATCAAATTTTTATCATCTATAACATCATTGCTGCTTGTTTCTGATTGGTTTATCAAGAAAGTGATTTAGATCATTGTTTACATAGTCAAATTACTGCTATAATTAATTTTGTTGACGTTAGCACGGATGTTTTTTACTTGGCTCTAAACGCCTCGAATGCACGGTGTTTGACCGTTAATGATCACCTAAAGTATCATAAAATAAACAACTTAAGGAATTTAACAATAAGTAACAAATATCGAAAAATGCCAATTTTGCAACATATAAGTGCTTATAGCCACACTAATGAGTCTGATGCAATAACGTTCGTTGAGTCCAGGAGTAGTTTAGAGGTAACCCTAACCGTGTGCCATAACCTCGGTTTGCTCAGGTTTTCCCATCCAAAAATCGGGGGTTGTACAAAATTTCGGTCCCAACTTGTTAAAAGTTTCAGTTTTGACAATTTTTGAGTTTTGACAAAATGTTTGACTATGTTTTTTGAGTTTCAAACATTATTCTTTGCTGTTTGATGGTTTTTGTAGCTGATTTGAAGTGGCGCCAACTTTCAGGATTTGCAATTGTGTTTTGTATTAGGTGATTGATTTTAGTTTCACCATCCTCTGAAACCTTCATTTCTGCTAGTGATTAAAAAACAGGATCAACTGGGAACAGATTTTTTGCATGAACAAACGGTCTAATTTTTGTGTTCTTTGGTAAAGTTTTAAGGTCGTCTACGAAATTTAAAAAGAAAACATACAATTTACATTCAAATGCGATTGTAATTAATAAAGTAGTGTAGCTATTTTTTTGTTGAATCGTCCCGTGACTCATTTTTTAATACGAATCCTGTAACATTTTCCAAATTTTCCTCTCTTTGAAGTTGACATTCAAGTAACGTTGGTTTTCCTGGTTTAAGGATGTATTTTTTAGAAAGTAGAACTGTCGGTTTTTCTTATTCTCGTTTTATTGCTCAATATTTTTGGAATTTATTTATTTTGTCTTGAAAAGACAATGTAGCAAATTGTACTTAGGGCAAAGTAGGATGGGGTTATTTATGAAAAAAGTTTAAAAATGATCAAAGAATTTGCCGATTTGAGCAAAGAAAACTTCTTAAAAAAATATTGGTTTCCAAACTTAAACGGTTCTGATGCCTCAGTATCACCGAATATCAGCTGGCCGCTGGCCAATTTAACTGTAGAGTGTGTTCTATTCTCAATTTGAAAAAAGGTTTTGATATATCTGTTTTGACGAAAATTGTAAGAGATTTGCTTTCGGATAACATTTGCACCAGCACAAGTGTCGACAAGTGCAGTCGATAAGTGTCGAGCACAAAAAAAACTCCCATAAAATCATTGGTTTCCAAACTTAAACGATACTTATGCCACATTATGAAGGGATACAAGTTGACCGCTAGCCTTTTTAACTATAGAGAATGTCGTACTTTGAATCTGAAGTAGTTTTTGCAATATCTGTTTTGACGCAATTTGTAAAATGTTTTCTTTGGGGGAAAATTTGCGCAATCACAGGTGTCGATAAGAGCTGTCAACCTTATTTGGGGTGAAAATGTGAGTTTATTTTACGAAAATACCAATCCATCCATTATCGGTTTTTTGCATATAGACAAAATATTTCTTCAGATGATTTTGATGATTGTGACAGTTCGGGATTAAAAAACTTTTTCTGTTTTTTCATTATTGTAAGGAAACTACTGGTTTCGTTTTGTTTTACGATTAATTGCTCTTTAAATTTATGGCATTGGGAACTACAAATTTTTGTATTCAAGTGGAGTTTTTTCAGTCGGCATTCAGGATTTGCAATTGTGTTTTGTAATAGCTGATTGATTTTATTTTCAACATCCTCTGGACCTTTCATTTCTGCTAGTGATAAAAAACTAGGATCAACTGTGCACAAAACTTTCGCTTGAAAAAAAGGTGAAAAGAGAGAGGGTCTAATGTTTGTTTTCTTTCGTAAGGTTTAAATCTCGTCTATGAAATTCAAAACGGAAATATACAAATTACATTCAGATCAGATTGTAACTAATGAGAAAGTGTAGCTTGTTTTTATTGATTCTTCAAGTGACTCATTTTTGAATACGACTCCTGCAACATTTTCCAGCTTTTCGCCTCTCTGCTTTTCGCTTCTCTGATTTGCAATTGTCTTTTGAATTAGCTCATTTATTTCAGTTTCAACCTCCACTGAAACATTCATTTCTGCTAATGACAAAAGATTAGGATCAACTGAGAACAGAGTTTCTGCTTGACCATACGCGAAAAGAAGAGAGGGTCTAATGTTTGTTTTCCTTGGTAAGGTTAAAGGGTCGTCTACGATCTTGAAAATGGAAATACACAAATTACATTCAGATAACATTTCAACTAATGAGGAAGTGTGGCTTGTGCTTATTGATTCTTCAAGTGACTCATTTTTGAATACGACTCCTGCAACATTTTCCAGCTTTTCGCCTCTCTGAAGTTGACATTCAAGTAACGTTGGTTTTCCTGGTTTGAGGATGTACTTTGTTGAAAGTAGAACTGTGTGTGGGTTGTCGGTTTTTCTTTTTATTGCTCAATTTTTTTGGAATTTATTTAATTTGTCTTGAAAAGAAAATGTAGCAAATTGTTGTTAAGGCAAAGTTGGATGGGGTGTTTTGTGAAGAAAGTTTACCAAGAATCAAAGAGTTGGCCGATTTGAGCACAAGATTTTTCTTAAAAATATTGGTTTCCAAATTTAAACGGTAGTGATGCCTCAGTATCAAGGGATACCAGCTGACCGCTGGCCATTTTAACTGTACAGTGTGTTATATTCTCAATTTAAGATAAGTTTTTGACATATCTGTTTTGACGAAATTTGTAAAAGATTTGCTTTAGGATAACATTTGGACAAGCACAGGTGTCAATCAGTGCAGTCAAAAATATAAGGGGTTTAGAGCACAGGTGTCGATAAGTGCAGTAAAAAATATAAAGGGTTTAAATGGAGGTTTTTCGTACAAAAGTGCCAATGCATCCATATAGGTTTTACTGCAAAAAGACTAAGTATTTTTTCAGATGGTTGATATGGTTGTTATTGTTCGGGCTTAAATGGCTTTTTCCAATATTTTTATTGTAAAAAAGAAAGATTTGGTTTCGTTTTGGTAATCCGATTATTTGCTGCGTATTGTTTTGCTTTTCAGTTTGGATATACACAGACTTTGCAAAAAGTAGTTTTTGCACTGATAGCCAGTTTGTGGTGTACACATAGTGTTGGTATGCCTTTCGTTGATCTTGAATAGTCTCTTTTCTTGAGCTGTTGGAAATTTAGGCATGTTATGGATTTCCTGCTGCAAAGGTGATGAAATATTAACGTCAGTACAAATTTATAGCTTTGGAAACTACAATTTTTTTAATTCGGCTGGATTTTTTTCAGATTTGCAATTGTCTTTTGAGTTAGCTCATTGTTTTTAATTGACCATATGATAAAAAAAAAGAGAGGGTCTAATGTTTGTTTTCTTTGGTAAGGTTACAAGGTCGTCTACGAAATTCAAAAAGGAAATATACAATTTACCTTCAGATGAGATTGTAACTAATCATGAAGTGTAAATTTTTTATTCTTCCAGTGACTCAATTTTGAATACAACTCCTGTAACATTTTCCAAATTTCCGTCTCTCTGAAGTTGACGTTCAAGTAACGTTGTTTTTCCTGGTTGGAGGATGTACTTTTTTTAAATAAATATGTGTGTTTTTTAACGAATTTGTTTTGCTTTCATGCTTCATTTGTTTTATTGAAGTTATTGGTATTGTCATGATAAGAAGTTGTAAGAAATTGTTCTTGGGGCTCATTTGGATGCTTTGTTTTGTGAAGAAAGTGTACTAAGGATCAAAGGGTTTGCCGACTTGAGCACAAAAAAATTCTCATAAAAACATTGATTTCCAAATTTAAACGGTACTGATGCCTCAGTATCAAAGGACACCAGCTGACCGCTGGCCTTTTTAACTATAGAAATTGTTGTATTCTCAATCCGAATTAGTTTTTCGATATATCTGTTTTGACGCAATTTGTCAAAAGTTTGCATTGGGTTAACATTTGCACAATCACAGGTGTCGGTAAGTGTTGTCAACAATATTTGGGGTGAAAATGTGAATTTACCGTACAAAAGTACCAATCCATCCATTATCGGTTTTACTGCATAAAGACAAAATTTTCATTAGATTATTGTGAGTATTGTGACTGTTTGGGCTTAAAGGTTTTTTTCTGTGTTTTTTATTGTAGTAAGGAAAGTACTTGTTTCTTTTTGTTTTACGATTAATTGCTGTACAAATTTATGACAATGAGAACTGCAATTTTTTGTATTCGGTAGAGTTTTTTTCAGTTGGCGTTCTGAATTTGCTATTGTGTTTTGTATTAGCTGATTGATTTTAGTTTCAACGACCTCTGAAACTTTCTTTTCTGCTACTGATAAAAAACTAGGATCAACTGGGAACAAAATTTTCGCTTGGACATATGGTGAAAAGTGAGAGGATCTAATGTTTGTTTTCTTTGGTAAGGTTACAAGGTTGTCTACGAAATTCAAAACGGAAATATACAGTTTATATTCAGATGATATTGTAACTAATGAGGAAGTGTAACTTTTTTTATTCTTCCAGTGACTCATTTTTGAATACCCCTTCTGTAACATTTTCCAGCTTTTCGCCTCTCTGAAGTTGACATTCAAGTAACGTTGGTTTTCCTGGTTTGAGGATGTACTTTTTTGAAAGTAGAACTGTCCGTTTTTCTTTTTTTCTTTTTATTGCTCAATTTTTTGGAATTTATTTAATTTGTCTTGAAAAGAAAATGTAGCAAATTGTTGTTAGGGCAAAGTTAGATGGGGTGTTTTATGAAGAAAGTTTACCAAGGATCTAAGAGTTGGCCGATTTAAGCACCAAGTTTTTCTTAAAATATATTGGTTTCCAAACTTAAACGGGAGTGATGCCTGAGTATCAACGGATACCAGCTGACCGCTGGCCATTTTCACTGTAGAGTGTGTTTTATTCTCATTTTGAAGTAAGATTTCGATATATCTGTTTTGACGCAATTTCTCAAGGATTTGCTTTCGGATAACATTTTTTCGAGCACAGGTGTCGATAAGAGCAGTCAAAATTATATTGGATTTAAATGGGCGTTTACCGTAAGAAAGTGCCAATGCATCCATTATCGGTTTTACTGCATAAAGACAAAATATTTTTTCAGATGATTGTTATGATTGTTATTGTTCGGGCGTAAATGATTTTTTCAGATATTTTTTTGGAGAAAAGAAAGTACTGGTTTCATTTTTCATTCCAATTTTTTTTGCGTATTTTTTTGTTTTTCGATTTGGATATACAAAGACTTTGCAAAAAGTCTTTTTTCTTTAATAGCCAGCTCTTAGTGTCCAGTAGGTGTTGGTATGTCCTTTGTTGATTCTGAATGGTCAATTTTCTTGAGCTTTTTGAAAAATTTTACGCTTAGTTCATGGGTTTCCTGCTGCAAAGGTGGAAACTTTAACGTCGGTACAAGTTTATGGCATCAGAAACTGCAATTGGCGTTCAAGATTTGCAAATGTGCTTTGAACTAGAGAGGGTTGATTTTTGTTTCAACATCCTCTGAAACTTTCATTTCTGCTAATGATAAGAAACTAGGATTAACTGGGAACAAGTTTTATGCTTGAACATACGGTGAAAAGTGAGGGGGTCTAAAGTTAGTTTTGTTTGATAACGTTACAAGGTCGTATACGAAATTTAAAGCAGAAATGTACAATTTACATCCAGATGAAATTGTAATTATTGAGAAAGTGTAGCTTGTTTTTGTTGATTCTTCCAGTGACACATTTTTGTATACGACTCCTGTAGCATTTTCCAAAAAAAGTCATCTCTCTGAAGTTGACATTCAAGTAAAGTTGGTTTCCCTGGTTTGAAGATGTAATTTTTTAAAAGTAGAACTGTGTGTTTTGTCGATTTTATTTGTGTTCATGCTCCAATTCTTGAGCGTGTCATGACAAAATATTTAAAAAAAATTCTCAGGGCACATTTGAATGCTTTGTTTTGTGAAGAAAGTGTACCAGGGATCAGATAATTTGCCAATTTGAGCACAAAAAAATTATCATAAAAACTTTGGTTCCCAAATTTAAACGGTACTGATGCCTCAGTATCGAGGGATACCAGTTGGCCGCTGATCTTTTTAACTATAGATTACCCCTACACCTTATAGTATGCTCTTAAATAGGTTTGAATCTGCTTGTGGGACCCAAATAGAAAATTAGATCCAATATTTGAAAAGATGGTTGTACATTACGCTCCTCGCGGTATGACAAAAATTAATTTGTGATTGATTAAATTCGCACAAAAATTTCATTGTAGATTTATAATTGCCAAATTAGCAGTATGAGATGAAAATGTGAGATGAATCTCTTCATATTCTACCACTAAATGTTTTAAGGTCATCAGTAACTTTGATGGTAGCTGAAAATCAAAATTTTTTAGGTAATTGGACAGCCGATCTTCTCGAAACGATTTCAAAGGAAAATTGAGAACCTCAACTAAATAGAGTTAGAATAGGAAAAGTTTTTTGATGTGCTGAAAGTTTTCCGATGAGTTCGTTCTCGCGTCTCTTGAAGCAGATCAATAATTTTTAATTTGACAGCAGATTTTGTTTCGTTTGCTTCGTTAATGTTGTGTCCTGCAAAAGAATGCTATATTTATATAATAATTGTTTCATAGATCCGCTGCATTACCAAAAAAAACACTTTTGCTTATTTTGATTTGTTTTGAGAATTTCGACCAACTTTACAAAGTAACTCGTGTTAGAAATGTGGAGGCCAAAATTTAGCCTACTGTCAAGATGATTACCATGATAGTTCAGAGAGGTAGTAATTAACTAATTTTTACTTCACAAACGTTTCATTGAACCTGGTACACTTCTTGTGCACATGAAATTCTAAAATAGAATCTGACGGTTATTTTCAAGCGCTCAAACAATCTACAGATCTCAACTGTTCTTCTGTATTCAAAAAGACATTTTTTCAAGCTTTTATATTTAGCAAATAGTTCTGCGTTTTTCTGTAAAATATATTTGTCAATTTTCATTTAAGTTTTTCAGTTGTTTTGTGCTGCAGTTCAGGTTTTGGTCCACTTTCTGTTTGTTTTGACCAACACCTTTTTTTCTTTTAAAATTTTCTTTCTAGCATTTGTTTGCGACATCTTTAGAGGCTCATTTCATTTGTGCGTCTTAATTGAAATGAGCCTCTAAAGAGTTTTCATCTTTAGAGGCTCATTTCTTTTGTGCGTCTTAATTGACAAGGAAGTTGAGAAACAAAACTCAGCTAAACAATTTTAAACAGTTGTTCTGAAATTTTTGGCTCTTAATTGTAGTCAGTGATTTTAATAGCTATAACAAAATTTAGACAAAATAATGGAAACAATCGGTTCTATCTCCGATGCATCATAAATGTGAGACAGATTTTTCAATACTGTTTTTTTAAATGAAGATCTCAGAAAACAGTTCGTGATATGGAAAAGATGGGTTCATAGTCCTTAGACCTTAGTTTGTATATGTTTACGATTTTATTTTGCGAGCAATTTTCCTGATTTACTCGATGATTATGGTAACAATCATTTGTGTGTTTTCCCGACCCAAAACAAGGGAACCAGTTTAGAACTAATCTTAATGTACGTTGAACGTTGAATCGCTATCTTTTGAAATAATTGTTAGCTTCTCAGACCATAAAAACTTATCTTCTCAGCTTTCGGATTCTCTTGAATCAGAACAAATCAGCTTTTTTGATTCACGCTCATCCTTTGTTCAGCTAGCTTTCAATCAAAACTTGTCATCTTCATACAATTTTATGCATATTGTTACGGGCATCTGGGCACAAACTTTGGAATTGAGTTGCTTTTAATAAACTAATCGGTCTCTTCCTCAATGCATCGGAAATGTCGTAAGGGGCAGTGAGTCCCGTTTTTTCAACATTCACACAAATGCGTTTCATTGGAAATAGAGAAACTCTAGTGCGGAGACTAAACACTTGGAAAAAAATCTCCATGTAATGAGCACAGAAAAGTATCTCTTGAAGATGAAGTGAGTAGGTAAATTGAATTAGAAAAAAAATTTTTTAATGCAAACTATTGAACTTGTAAATAGTCAACATTGCTATCGAATAGTTTAATCCTCTAAAAACTCTAATTCCTACCTGCATATTGTGGAACAGTTGTTGATAATTAAACTATCATACAAAGAGATTACCTATTTGAAAAATATGGTCAATAAAAAACCTTACTTGACGTATTCACTCATAATCAACATTCCTTGACGAAATACAATTTTACTTACGATGCTTTTTTTCTTCTGTTAAAATCCGGTTTATTCCCAAAATTGGAGTTATTTGGTCCTATTTTTTACTGTGAAATATTTGAATTGTAATATTGGTTTTTCATTTAGAGTCTTGTAGTACTTTTTGCTTGATGATTACAACAGTGATAGCAGGTCTGGTACATCTTGGTAGAAAAGAGTAGTGGTCAAAATTGAACCAAAATTAAACCTTTACGTTCAATATACAAAAAAACATTAAGTTTCTGTTCTGTCTAAGAGACAAATATACAGAATTTACACAGACACACAATAGAAGATAACCTCAAGTAGATTAGGAACTGCCTGGTGGACCCAACTAAAATACTAGATTCATTAATTGAATATATTTTTGCGTTATAAATATAAGTTCACTCTCTTTGCGGTTTGACTAAAATTTAAATGTGGTTGACTAGATTTTTTTCAAGCGGTTTCCTTGTAAAAACGTAATGGTGGATTCAGCCTTATGGATCCTCGTACCTTCATTCACGACAAATATTCTTTTTTAGACAACCCTCAATTCTACCACAAGAAGCTTTCGAGTGATCAGTGATGTTGACGGTTGCTGTAAAACAAGATAATTTAAGTAACTGGACAACTAATCTTCTCGTAACGATTTCAAATAAGACTTAAATGAATAGAGAAGATCAGAAAATAGAGAAGGTCAGAAATTTGATGTGCTGAAATTTTCCGATGAACGCGTTCCGCGTCTTGTGAAGCAGATCTATATTGTTTGTTTTATAAATCAGAATTCGTTTCATTTGTTTCGTTGTTGTAGTGTCCTGTATAAGAATAATGTGTGTCTATTTAATAAGTTTTTTATAGATCAGCTGCATTACAGCAATAAAAGTCCTTAATAATTATGCGTATTTCCAATACATTTGGAAAATGGTGGCCAACTTCAAAAAGTAACTCAGCAATGTGGAGGCAAAAATTTAGCCTGCTATCAAGCTGATCATCATAGTAGTTCAGAGAGGTGCTTTATCTAATTTGCACTTCACAAACGTTCAAATTAACTTGGCACCCGTTTTGTGCACTTGAAACTCTACAAATAAATCTGACGGTTACTTCCAATTACTCCAATAATCTACAGATCTCAATTGCTTTTCTGTACAGCGAAACATTTTTTTTTCAAGCTTGTTGTATTTAGTTTACAGTTCTGTGTTTTTCTGTACAAGTGTTTAGCGAAAAATTTGCAAATTTTTAAATGAATTCTTCAGTTGTTTTGTGCTGCAGTTCAGAGTTTGGTCCTTTTTCTGTTTTGTTTTTGACCAGCTATTAGTTTTGTTTTATACTATTTGTTTGCAAAAAAAATGGTTTTCATCTTTAGAAGTTTATTTCATTCGTGCGTTTTAAATGATATGAATGATGGGAAACAAGAATCAGCTAAAAAATTTAAGCAGTTTTCCTCAAAACTCTGGCTCTTAAATTTAGTCAGCGATTTTATTACCAAGAACAAAAATTAAAAAAACATACGGAAACAATTGTTTCTGTCTCCGATGCATCATAAAAGTGAGATTGATTCGTGAAGACTGTGGTTTTTAAATTGAAGACCTCAATGAAAGGTTCGTGATACGGAAAAACTGGGTTTGTAGTCCTTGAACCTCAGTTTGTGTTCGTTTATGAATATAGTTTGCGAGCAGTTTTCTTGATTTGGTCCATGACTATGGACCAAAACCATTTTCGTGATTGTCCGACGCACAACAAATGAACCAGTTTAGACTTAATCTTATCGCACATTCAATTGATATCTTTTGAAAAGATTGATTGCTTTTCAGACCAAAAAAAGTATCTTTTCAGCTTTCCGATTCTCTTGAATCAGCCCAAAGCTTTGTTTATTCACGTTCATCCTTCAATCAAGTAACTCTCAATTTAAATTTGTTTTCTTTATACAACATTATTGCATATTGTTGCGCGCATCAAAGCACTCAATTTGGAAATTACTTATATTTAATAAATCAATCGGGTTCTTGCTCTATGTATCTCAAATGTCCTAAGGGGCAGTGGGTCCAATTTTTCAAGTATTTGCACCTAATGCGTTTCATTGGTAATAGAAAAACTGTAGTGCACCAGAGACTGAATACTTGGAAACAAAGCTGTATGTTTTGAGCGCAGAATGGTGTCACTTGAAGACTAATTGAGTAATTAAATTAAATTAGACAAAAATTTTCTAATGGAAACTTTTGTCCTTGTAAACAGACAACATTGCTATTGAGTAATATGATCCTTTAAAAACTCTAATCCTTATCCCCAAACTGTGGATCGGTTGTCGATAATTATACTATCATACAAAAAGTTTACCTGTTTGAGAATTATGGTCAATAACAAACATTACTTGACGTATTCACTGATAACCAACATTCTATGACGAATCCAAATAATACTCACAATGCCTACCTTCTTCTGTTAAAATCCGGTTTATCTTGTAAACGAAATTTTTTAGTCGTAGTTTTTACTGTGAAATATTCGAATTGTAATATTGTTTTGTCATTTAGAGGCATGTTCTATTTTTTGCTTGATGATTACAACAGTGATAGCAGGTCTGGTAAATCTTGGTAGAAACGAGTAGTGGTCAAAATCGAACAAAAATTGAATTTTTTCGTTCAAAATACGAAATAAATGAAGCTAAAGTTTCCATTGTGTCTAGGAGAAACTTATACAGAAATTACACAGACAGACAATAGAAGGTGTCCTCGAGCAGATTGGAACCTGCCTGGCGTACCCAAGAAAACTATTAGACTCAATAATTGGATAAATTTTTCTACATCAACATTTTGCGGTATGACAATAAATCATTGTGATTGACTAGATTTTTACAAGCGTTTTCATTGGTGAAACGTAATGGCGGATTCAGCATTATGGATACCCGTAACTCCACGAAAATTATGAAACGAATCTATTCTTTTAGACAACCTTGAACTCTACCACAAGAAGCTTTCGAGTGATCAGTGATGTGGACGGTTGCTGCAAAACAAGATAATTTAAGTAACTGGACAACTAATCTTCTCCTAACGATTTCAAATAAAAATTAAGAACCTCACTAGATAGAGAAGGTAAGAAAATTAATGTGCTGAAAGTTTCCATTGAACGCATTTGGCGTCTCGGATACAGATCCATAACGTAGGTTTTGTAAAAGACTTCGGTTCAATTTTTTCGTTGCAGTAGTGTCCTGTGTAGGAAAGCTGTTTTTATTTGATAATTGATTTACAGATCCGCTGCATTACATCAATATAAAATTCCTTAACGCTTATGCTTATTTTTGTTACATATGGAGAATGGCGCCCAGTTTTACAAAATTACTCAGCAATGTGGAGGTCAAAAGATAGCCTACTATCAAGATGAAAACCATGACAATTCAGTGAGTTGCATTACATAATTTGCACTTCACAAACGTTCAAACGAAGTTGACTCTCTCCATGTGCACATGAAACTCAACAAATGAATTTGAAGGCTCTTTTGAAGCACTCAAGTAACCTATTTGTCTCAATTGCTCTTCTGTATTAAATAACACAGTTTTTTTCAGAGGTGTTGTATTTAAACAGTAGTTCTGGTTTTTTGGTACAAATTCGTCGCGAAATATTTGCCAACCCTAATTGTTTTTAGTTGTTTTGTGCTGCAGTTCAAGAGTAGGTCCATTTTTTGGTTTTGTTTTGGAACAGCACATATATTTTTTTGGTTTAGAATTTTTTCTTCCATTTGTTTGCAAAGAATGATTTTCAACTTTGTAAGCTTATTTCATTTTTGCTGTTTGATTGACACGATAGTTGCAAAATTTATTTCAGCTCAAAATGTTTATAAAGTTAGGTTTAAATTTGTGGCTCTTAGGTTTAATCAACAGAAACAAGTCCGAGGCCTAAAACTCAACTTAATAGAAGACTTTAATAAACTATTAGGGGGGCCAATATTGACTATAGTTACACGGTTGGGCTTCCTAGTTAAAATTGAACTATTATCTTTTCATGGGTCGATTTTGAGTCTTTTCATAACAAACAAAATCCAGCTAAGGTCTTTTCATGGGTCCACCATTAGTCGTTTCATAACCAACAAAGTCGAGTAAAGTTCTTTTCATGGGTCCACTAATAGTCTTTTCATAAGTCTGTTTTTTTCCCAAAAATCCAAATCTTTTCTTTTTTTCTGCTTTTGTACATACAGAAGCAGAGCCGGAGCTAGACTAAAAAGCTTTGCGCCAGAGCAGTCCCACTTAAGAATCAGCTGGAAAACTGCCAAAAGCTCTAAGATCTTCAGCAAATCGTAAGATAAAGATATATGGCAATTCGAGTATATTACCATATTACTTGTTTCAATGAAACCAGCTAGCTTAGGGTATTGCTTAGAGTATTGGTTCTAATCCCATTAGCCATGACAAAATTTTGGCGGTTTTCAGTTTGTTTTCGCTTCCAAAGTGAACTATTTTTTTTTAAAAAGTTCAGGTTTTTGAGGGATTTTTGGTTCGAGCCAAAGTCTTTTGTAAAAATTGGGGTCCAGATAAAGTCTTTTGCGAAAAAATTGAGTCGAGTTTAAGTCCAAAATGTCTTAAAGTCCAGCCAAAATTTTTTCATAGACCAACTGAGTCGAGTATGGTCTTTTCATAGTGCATTTCGGTCGAGCATTGTCTTTTCATAAGTCTGCACATAGATCTGGGTTGCTGCTGTCTCCAATGCATCATTAAAGTGAGATGGATTTCAAAATACTATGGTTATTGAATTGAAGGCCTCAATGAAGAATTCTTGATATTGAAAAAAAGGGTTCCGAGTCCATAAAGAAAATTTTGTATCCGTTTTTGAATATAGTTTGCGCGCAATATTCCTGATTCAGTCGATGATTATGGACTCAACAAACTAATTGACTGCCTGACGCAAATCAACGGAAACAGATTAGACTTAATCTTATTGTACGTCGGAACGCTATCTTTTGAAATGAGTGTCTTTTGAATGAACACTATAAAATTTTGTTATAAGTGAATCGTTTCTCCTTGGCCAGTTGCAATAATAAGGTAATGAACAAAAAATTGGCCAGTTGCAATAATAAGGTAATGAACTAAAAACAATTTGAAACGACAGTCGCTAAAATTTGAGCATTTGCTTCAAGATGGAGGGTGAACTGTGGTCAGCGGCCACAGAAATGTCGTTACAGCCCATTCAAAAAAACTCAGTATTTCTGTCGTCTTAACTTAAAGTCCTACAAAAACGTCGTGTCAGCTATTCTCCGTTGAAAATTTAGCTTCTCCAAATTTGTTGAACCAAAAGCATAGAACGCATTGAAATGTTCAGCTTCCAATAAATCAGTGTTTGCTCTACGAGACATAATTTGCAAAATTTGCGGTTAAGACTTTGAGTCTTTGAAGGATGATGTGATTCGTCAGCAGTGTTGGGTGTGTGACAGTTTACACAGTCAATATTTCCAACTAAAAAATTGTCCAATTCAATTGAATTACTTAATCCCTTTTCAAATGACTCCATTTTGAAGAATCAAAAATGAAGACTTGTTTCCAATTAGTAAGGTTCCACGCTAGACGCATTTTTGTTGATGATTAGAAAAATCAGACTCAATAAACTTTACAAGTTTTTGCACCGCATTGGGCAAGAAATCAAATGGTTTATTAAATGCAAACATTTTCAAAAATAAATGCTATGATGCGGGCAACAGTCTGCAATAAAAATATAAGAAAAAGACAAATTTTGATTGAGAGCTACCTGGTTAAAGGATGAGAGTGAAAACACAAAGCCGCCTTTGGCTGGTTCAAGAGCATCCAATAGCTGAGAAGATATGATTTTATGGTCTGATAAGCTATCAATAAATTCAAAAGATAGCGGTCCGACGTACGATAAGATTAAGTCTAAACTGTTTCCGTTGTTGTGTGTCAGGCAATTAATTAGTGTCATTTGTTTCGTTGTTGTAGTGTCCTTTATAAGAATAATGTGTGTTTATTTAATAAGCTTTTGTAGATCCGCTGCGTTACAGCAATGAATGTCCTTAATACTTATGCGTTTTTTTGTTTTATTTGAAAAATCGCGGCCAACTTTGCAAAGTAGCACAGCAATGTGCAAACAAAAATTTAGCCTACTTTCGATAGTTCAGAGAAGTGCTTTACCTAATTTGCACTTCACAAACGTGCAAATTAACTTGGCACCCTCCTTGTGCACTTGAAACTCTACAAATAAATCTCACTGTTAGTTTCAAGCACTCCAAAAATCTACAGATCTCAATTGCTCTTCTGTTCTCCCAAACAATTTTTTTTCAAGCTTGTTGTATTTAGTTTACGGATCTGGATTTTTCTGTACAAGTTTTTAGCGAAAAATTTGCCAATTTTTAATTAAATTCTTCAGTTGTTTTGTGCTGCAGTTCAGAGTTTGGTCCTCTTTCTGTTTTGTTTTATTCTATTTGTTTGCAAGAAAATGGTTTTCATCTTTGGAGGTTTATTTCATTTGTGCGTTTTAAATGACATGAATGATGGAAGATAAGAATCAGCTAAAAAGTTTTAAGTAGTTTTGCTAAAAAAAACTGGCTCATAGTTTTAGTCAGCAATTTTATTACCAACTACAAAAATTAAATAAACTTATGGAAACAATTGCTTCTGTCTCCGATGCATCACAAAAATGACATGGATTTATGAACACTGTGGTTTTTAAAATGAAGAACTCATTGTATAGTTCGTGATAAGGCAAAACTGGATTTATAGTCCTTAGACCTTAGCTTGTGCTCGTTTATGAATATAGTTTGCGAGCGGTTTTCCTGATTTAGTCCATGATTATGGACAAAACCATTTTTGTGATTGTCCGACGCACAACAAATGAACCAGTTTAGGCTTCAACTTATCGTTCGTTAAATTGCTATCTTTTGAAATGATTGATAGCTTTTCAGACCCAAAAATCATATCTTCTCACTTTTTCGATTCTCTTGAATCAGCTCAGAGCAGCTTTGTTTATTCACGTTCATCCTTCAATCAAGTAGTTCTCAATTTAAATTTGTCTTCTTTATACAACTTTATTGCATATTGTTGCGTGAATCATAGCACTAAGTTAGGAAATTAGTTGTATTTAATAAATCAATCGGTTTCTTTCTCAACGCATCTCAAATGTCGTAAGGGGCAGTGGGTCCAATTTTCTAAGTATTTGCACACAATGCATTTCATTGGTAATAGTAAAACTTTTGTGCACCATAGACTAACTACTTGGAAACAAATTTCTAGTAATATTCTGTAATATTGATTTGTCATTTAGAGGTATGTTGTTTTTTTTGCCTGACGATTACAACAGTGATAGTAGGTCTGGTTACTCTCGGTCGAAAAAGGTAGCGGTCAAAATCGAACAAAAATGGAATCTTTACGTTCAAAAAACATAAAAAAATGAAGATTAAGTTTCTACTGTGCCTAGGAGACAAATATACAGAAATTACACAGGCACACAATATAAGATAACCTCAATAAGATTAGAACCTGTCTGGGGTACCCAAGAAAACTATTAGATTCAATAATTGGATACATTGTTGTACATCAATCTTTTTGAGGTATGACAATAATTCATTGTGATTGACTAGATTTTTACAAGCGTTTTAATTGTTCAAACGTAATGGCGGATTCTGCATTATGGTTACTTGTAACTTCACGAAAAGTTATAAGACGAAGCTCCTCTTTTAGACAACCCTCAATTCTACCACAAGAAGCTTTCGAGAGATCAGTGATGTTGACGGTTGTTGCAAAAACAAGATAATTAAAGTAACTGGACAACAACTCTTCTCGTAACGATTTCAACTAAAAATTAAGAACCTCACTATATAGAGAAGGTCAGAAATTTGATGCGCTGAATTTTTCCGTTGAATGCATTCGACCTCTCGGAAGCAGATCCATATAGTTGATTACATTTGAAGAATGGCGGGCAACTTTACAAAGTAACTCAGCAATGTGGAGGCCAAAAGATAAGCACTAGTTGAATTACATAATTTGCACTTCAAAAAGGTTCAAACAAACTTGACTCCCTCTTTGTGCACATGGAACTCCACAAATGAAATTGAAGGCACTTTTGAAGCACTCAAGTAACCTAATTGTCTCAATTGCTCTTCTGTATTACATAACACAGTTTTTTCAAGCGTGTTGTATTTAAATAGTAGTTCTTGTTTTTTGCTACAAATTCGTAGCGAAGTATTTGCGAACTTTTAATTGTTTTTTAGATGTTTTGTGCTGCAGCTCAAGAGCAGGTCCACTTTTTGGTTTTGTTTTAGAACAGCAGGACTGTTGTTTGGATTAGATTTTTTCTTCCATTTGTTTGCAAAGAATGATTTTCAACTTTGTAAGCTTATTTCATTTTTGCCTTTCAATTGACACGATAGTTGCAAAATGTATCTCAGCTGAAAATGTTCATGCAGTTAGATTTAAAATTGTGGCTCTTAGCTTAAATCAACAGAAACAAGTCCGAGGCCTAGAACTCAACCTAATAAAAGACTTTAAAAGTCTAGTCGGAGGCCAACACGTTTGAGCTGCCTACTTAAAGTTGAGCTAATATATTTTCATGGGTCGAGTTTCAGTTTTTTCATAACAAAGAAAATCCAGCTAAGTTCTTTTCATGGGTCAACCATTAGTCATTTCATAACCGACAGAGTCAAGTATAGTAATTTTCATGGGTCCACCATTAGTGTTTTCATAAGTCGGTTTTTTTTCAAAAGCATTTAATGGCAAAAAAGCAGACTTTTGAAAAGACCAATGACGGGCCCATGAAAAGATATTAATTGCAAACATTGTCTAGAGTTTAAGTCCAGCCTTAATTTTGGGTCGCGCCAAAGTCTTTTGTAAAAATTTGGGTCCAGCTAAAGTCTTTTGCAAAAAATTTGAGTCGAGTTTACCTCCACAATGTCTTATTGTCCAGCTAAAATTTTTTTATAGACCAAATGAGTCGAGTATGGTCTTTTCATAGTGCATTTCGGCCAAGCATTGTCTTTTCATAAGTCTGTACACAGACCTGGGTTGCTTCTTCTCCAATGCATCATTAAAATGAGAGGGATTTAGAAATACTATGGTTTTTGCATTGAAGGTCTCAGTGAACAATTCTTGATATGGAAATGGTGGGTTCAGAGTCCCTAAACAATATTTTGTATTCGTTTTTGATTAGAGTTTGCGCGCAATTTTCCTGATTCAGTCGATGATTATGGACTCAACGAGTTAATTGATTGCCTGACGCAAAGCAACGGAAACGGTTCAGACTTAATCTTATCGTACTTCGGATCGCTATCTTTTGAAATGATTGTCTTTTGAATAAAGACTCTAAAATTTTGTTATAAGTGAATCGTTTCAAAAATTTGGCCAGTAGCAATAATAAGGTAATGAACAAAAGCAATTTGAACTGACAGTCGCCAAAGTTTGAGCATTTGCTTCAAGATGGAGCGTGCACTGTGGTCAGCGGCCACAGAAATGTCGTTACAGCCCATCAACAAAATAGTTCAGTATTTCTTTCGTCGTAACATAAAGTTCTACAAACAGTCGTGTCACCTATTCTCCGTTCAAAATTTAGCTTTTCCAAATTTGCAAAACCAAAAACATAGAACGCATCGAAATGTTCAGCTTCCAATAAATCAGTGTTTGCTCTACGAGACATAATCTGCAAAATTTGCGGTTAAGACTTTGAGTCTTTAAAGGATGATGGGATTCGTCAGCAGTGTTGGGTGTGTGACAATTTACACAGTCAATATTTCCAAAAAAAATTTCCAATTCAATTGAATTACTTAATCCCTTTCAAATGACTCCATATTGTGCTCAAAACATGAAGACTTGTTTCCAAATTTTAAGTTTCCACGCTGAAGCTTCTCTCTTACTAATTGGACGCATGTTTGTCGATGATTGGAAGAATCAGATCAAGAAACCAAATGGTTTATTAAATGCAAACATTTTCAAAAATAAATGCTATAATGCGGGCAACAGTCTGCAATAAAAATATAAGAAAAAGACAAATTTTGATTGAGAGCTACCTGGTTAAAGGATGAGAGTGAAAACACAAAGCCGCCTTCGGCTGGTTCAAGAGCATCCGATAGCTGAGAAGATATGATTTTATGGTCTGATAAGCTATCAATAAATTCAAAAGATAGCGGTCCGACGTACGATAAGATTAAGTCTAAACTGTTTCCGTTGTTGTGCGTCAGGCAATTAATTAACTTGTTGAGTCCACAATCATTGACTGAATCAGGAAAAATGCGCGCAAACTATATTTAAAAACGAATACAAAATATTGTATAGGGACTCGGAACCCACCTTTTCAATAGCAAGAATTATTCACTGAGGCTTCAATTCAAAAACCATAGTATTTCGAAATCGATCTCACTTTAATGATGCATTGGAGACAACAGCAACCCGGTTCTATGTACAGACTTATGAAAAGACAGTACTCGACCGAAATGCACTATGAAAAGACCATACTCGACTCATTTGGTCTATGAAAAAGTTTTAGCTGGACTTTAAGACATTGTGAATTTAAACGCGACTCAAATTTTTTGCAAAAGACTTTAGCTGGACCCCAATTTTTACAAAAGACTTTAGCTCGACCTAAAATTTAGGCTGGATTTAAGATCGACACAATGTTTGCAAATAAGGTATTTTGATGGGCCCGTCATTAGTCTTTTCATAAGTCTGCTTTTTTGCCTTTAATTTTTTCTTTGCAATATTGCATATAGCCTAGTCAGCGTGTATACTCCTTCATTTCCTACGAATCAAACGAACCACAAATCCCTGAAAACCTGCATTTTTTTTTTAAAAAAAGGTCAATTTGGAAGGGAAAACAAACTGAATAACGCCGAAATTTTGTCATGGCTAATGGGACTAGAACCAATACACTTAAGCTAGATGGTTTCATTAAATCAAGCAATGTGGTAATATACTCGATTTGCCATTAATCTTTATCTTAGGACTTGCTGAAGATCTCAAGGCCTTTGGCAGTTTTGCAACTGATTCTTAAGTTGGGCTGCGCTGACGCAAAACTATTTAGTCTTGCTCCGGCTCTGCTTCTGTATTTACAAAAGCAGAAAAATATTAAAAGGTTTGGATTTTGAAAAAAAACCGACTTATGAAAACACTAATGGTGGACCCATGAAAATTACTATACTCGACTCTGTTGGTTATGAAATGACTAATGGTTGACCCATGAAAAGACCTTAGCTGGATTTTCTTTGTTATGAAAAAAAACTGAAACTCGACCCATGAAAATATATTAGCTCAACTTTAAGTAGGGAGCTCAACCGTGTTGGCCTCCGACTAGACTTTTAAAGTCTTTTATTAGGTTGAGTGCTAGGCCTCGGACTTATTTCTGTTGATTTAAGCTAAGAGCCACAATTTTAAACCTAACTGCATAAACATTTTGAGCTGAGATACATTTCTCAACTATCGTGTGAATCGAAAAGCAAAAATGAAATAAGCTTAAAAAGTTGAAAAAGAAATCTAATATAAAAAAATATTTGCTGCTCTAAAACAAAACGAAAAAGTGGACCTACTCTTGAACTGCAGCGCAAAACAACTAAAAACTATTAAAAATTGGCAAATAATTCGCTACGATTTTGTACCAAAAACCAAAAAACCAGAACTACTATTTAAATACAACACGCTTGAAAAAATGTGTTTCGTAAAACAGAAGAGCAATTGAGACAAATTTTTTATTTGAGTGCTAGAAAAGAGCCTTCAAATTCTTTTGTGGAGTTTTTGTGCACAAGGAAGGAGCCAAGTATGTTTGAACGTTTTTGAAGTGCAAATTATGTAATTCAACTAGTGCCTATCTTTTGGCCTCCACATTGCTGAGTTACTTTGTAAAGTTGCCCGCCATTCTCCAAATGTAATCAAAATGGCAAAAGCCTTAGGGAATTTTATATTGATGTAATGCAGCGGATCTATAAAACAATTATCAAACAAACACAACTTTTTTATGCATGACACTACAGCAACGAAACAATTGAAACGAATTCTGCTTTTACAAAACCTACTATATGGATCTGCTTCCGAGAGGTCGAATGCATTCAACGGAAAATTTCACCTTATCAAATTTCTGACCTTCTCTATATAGTGAGGTTCTTAATTTTTAGTTGAAATCGTTACGAGAAGAGTTTTTGTCCAGTTACTTAAATTATCTTGTTTTTGCAACAACCGTCAACATCACTGATCTCTCGAAAGCTTCATGTGGTAGAATTGAGGGTTGTCTAAAAGAGGAACTTCGTCTTAAAACTTTTCGTGAAGTTACAAGTATCCATAATGCAGAATCCGCCTTTACGTTTGAACAATGAAAACGCTTGTAAAAATCTAGTCAATCACAATGAATTATTGTCATACCGCAAAAAGATTGATGTACAAAAATGTATCCAATTATTGAATCTAATAGTTTTCCTGGGTACCCCAGACAGGTTCTATTCTACTTGAGGTTATCTTCTATTGTGTGTCTGTGTAAATTCTGTATATTTGTCTCCTAGACACATTAGAAATTAATCTTCATTTTTTTTTGTTTTCTGAACGTAAAGATTCCATTTTTGTTCAATTTTGACCGCTCTCTTTTTCGACCAAGAGTAACCAGACCTACTATCGCTGTTGTAATTGTCAGGCAAAAAAAACAACATACCTCTAAATGACAAATCAGTATTATAGTTCAAATAATTCACAGTAAAAAACAGGACTAAAGGAATTCGTTTACAAGAGTAAACCGGTTTTTAACAGAAGAAGGAAGGCATTGTAAGTATTATTTGGATTCGTCATAGAATTTTGGTTAACAGTGACTACGTAAAGTAATGTTTGTTATTGAGAATTATTCTCAAACGGTTAAAATTTTTGTATGATAGTTTAATTATTGACAACCGTACCACAGTTTGCGGATAGGCATAAGAGTTTTTAAAGGATCTTTTTACTCAATAGCAATGTCTTCTGTTTACAAAGACAACAGTTTTCATTAAAAGATATTTGTCTAATTTAATTTAATTTTTCAATTTGTCTTCAAGTGATACCGTTCTGTGCTCAAAACATAGAAATTTGTTTCCAAGTAGTTAGTCTAGGGTGCACAAAAGTTTTAATACCAATGAAACGCATTGTGTGCAAAAACTTAAGAAATGGGACCCACTGCCCCTTACAAAATTTGAGATGCATTGAGCAAGAAACCCATTGATTTATTAAATACCACTAATTTCCAAACTTAGTGCTATGATGCGCGCAAAAATATGCAATAAAGTTGTATAAAGAAGACAAGTTTAAATTGAGAGCTACTTGATTGAAGGATGAACGTGAATAAAAAAGCTGCTCTGAGCTGATTCAAGAGAATCGAAAAGCTGAGAAGATATAATTTTTAGGTCTGAAAAGCTATCAATCATTTCAAAAGATAGCAATTTAACGAACGATAAGATGAAGTCTAAACTGGTTCATTTGTTGTGCGTCGGACAATCACAGAAATGGTTTTGTCCATAATCATGGATTAAATCAAGAAAACCGCTCGCAAACTATATGCATAAACGAACTCAAACTAAGGTCTAGGGACTATAAACTCACTTTTTGCATATCACGAAATATTCATTGAGGTCTTCATTTTAAAGGCCACAGTATTCAAAAATCCAGCTCACTTTTATGATGCATCGGAGACAGAAGCCATTGTTTTTGTAATTTTATTTAATTTTTGTACTTGGTAATAAAATCGCTAACTGAAACTAAGAGCCAGATTTTTCAGCAAAATTGCTCAAACTTTTTTAGCTGACTTTTGATTCCCATCATTCATGTCAGTTAAAAGGCACAAATGAAATTAACCTCTAAAATGAAAACCATTTTTTGCAAAAAAAAAGAGAAAAATACAAAACAAATGACTGAACAAAAGCAAACCAGAAAGAGGACCAAACTTTGAACTGCAGCACAAAACAATCGAAGAAACTAATTAAATATTGGCAAAGTTTATCCTGCTATCACTGCTATCACTGTTGTAATCATCAAGCAAAAAGTACAACATACCTTTAAATGAAAAACCAATATTAGACTTCGAAACATTCATAGTAAAAAAGAGGACTAAATAGCTCCATTTTTTTCTAGAATAAACCGGAATTTAACAGAAAAAAGAAAGCATCGTAAAAATATTGCATTTTTTCATGGAACGTTGATTATGAGTGAATACGTCAGGTAATGTTTGTCATTGACTTTTTTTTCAGGCAGGTAATTTTTCTATTATAGGTTAATTACCAACAACTGTTCCACAATTTGCGGTTAGCAATTAGAGTATTTAAAGGATCAAACTATTCGATAGCAATGTTGAATATTTACAGGGTCAATAGTTTTCATTAAAAGATTTTCGTCTAATTCAATTTAATTACCCACTTCGTCTTAAAGTGATACCGTTCTGTGCTCAAAACACGGAGATTTGTTTCCAAGTATTTAGTCCAGGCACTAGAGTTTCTCTATTAACAATGAAACACATTGTGTGCGAATATTGAAAAAAAACGGGATCCACTGCCCATTACGACATTTGAGATGCATTGAGCAAGAAACCCATTGATTTATTAAATACAACTAATTTCCAAAATTAGTGCTATGATTCGCGCAACAATATGCATTAAAGTTGTATAAAGAAGACAAATTTAAATTGAGAGCTACTTGATTGAAGGATGAACGTGAATAAACAAAGCTGCTCTGAGCTGATTCAAGAGAATCGAAAAGCTGAGAAGATGATTTTTGAAAAGCTATTAATCATTTCAAAAAATAGCAATTTAACGAACGATAAGATGAAGTCTAAACTGGTTCTTTTGTTGTGCGTCGGACAATCACAGAAATGGTTTTGTCCATAATCATTGACTAAATCAAGAAAACCGCTCGCAAACTATATTCATAAACAAACACAAACTAAGGTCTAGGGACTTTAAACTCACTTTTTGCATATCACGAACTATTCATTGAGGTGTTCATTTTAAAAGCCACAGTATTCAAAAATCCATCTGACTTTTATGATGCATCGGAGACAGAAGCAAATGTTTTCGTAAGTTTATTTAATTTTTGTACTTGATAAAAAAATCGCTAACTGAAACTAAGAGCCAGATTTTTCAGCAAAATTGCTTAAACTGTTTTAGCTGATACTTGATTCCCATAATCCATGTCATTTAAAAGGCACAAATGAAATTAACCTCTAAAGATGAAAACCATTTTTTGCAAACAAAGAAAATAAAACAAAACAAATGACTGAACAAAAGCAAACCAGAAAGAGGACCAAACTTTGAACTGCAGCACAAAACAATCGAAGAAACTAATTAAATATTGGCAAAGTTTATGCTGCTATCACTGCTATCACTGTTGTAATCATCAAGCAAAAATTACAACATGCCTTTAAATGAAAAACCAATATTACACTTCGAATCGTTAACAGTAAAAAAGAGGACTAAATAGCTCCATTATCGAGAATAAACCGGAATTTAACAGCAAAAAGAAGGCATCGTAGAAAATATGGCATTTCTTCATGGACCGTTGATTATGAGTGAATACGTCAGGCCATGTTTGTTATTGACCATTTTTTTTCAAACAGGTATTTTTTCTATGATAGTTTAATTATTCCTCAACTGTTCCACAATTTTCGGGTAGGAATTAGAGTATTTAAAGGATCAAACTATTCGATAGCAATGTTGAATATTTACAGGGTCAATAGTTTTCATTAAAAGATTTTTGTCTTATTCATTTTATTACTCACTTCGTCTTAAAGTGATACCGTTCTGTGCTCAAAACACGGAGATTTGTTTCCAAGTTTTTATTCTCCATACTAGAGTTTCTCTAATACCAAGGAAACACATTGTGTGCGAATATTGAAAAAAATAGGATCCACTGCCCCTTACGACATTTGAGATGCATTGAGCAAGAACACCATTGATTTATTAAGTACAACTAATATCCAAACTTAGTGCTATGATTCGCGCAACAATATGCAATAAAGTTGTATAAAGAAGACAAATTTAAAATGAGAGCTACTTGATTGAAGGATGAACGTGAATAGACAAAGCTGCTTTGAGCTGATTCAAGAGAATCAAAAAGCTGAGAAGATATGATTTTTGGGTCTGAAAAGCTATCAATCATTTCACAAGATAGCAATTTAACGAACGATAAGATGAAGTCTAAACTGGTTCATTTGTTGTGCGTCGGACAATCACAGAAATGATTTTGTCAATAATCATGAACTAAATCAAGAAAACTGCTCGCAAACTATATTCATAAACGAACACAAATTAAGGTCTAGGGACTATAAATCCATTTTTTGCATATCACGAACTATTCATTGAGATCTTCATTTTGAAGGCCACAGTATTCAAAAATCCAGCTCACTGTTATGATGCATCGGAGACAGAAGCCATTGTTTTTGTAATTTTATTTAATTTTTGTACTTGGTAATAAAATCACTGACTAAAACTAAGGGCCAGATTTTTGAGCAAAACTGATAAATTTTTTTAGCTGATTTTTGCTTCCCATCATTCATGTCATTTAAAACGCACAAAAGAAATGAACCTCTAAAGATGAAAACCGTTTTTTGCAGACAAAGAGAAAAAAAACAAATATCTGGTCAAAAACAAAAAAGAAAGAGGACCAAACTTTGAACTGCAGCACAAAACAACTGCAGAATTTAATAAAAAATTGGCAAATATTTTGCTAAAAAGTTGTACTGAAAAACCCAGAACTGTAAGCTAAATACAACAAGCTTAAAAAATTGTTTAGGAGTACAGAAGAGCAATTGAGATCTATAGATTATTTGAGTGATTGGAAGTAACCATCAGATTTATTTGTAGAGTTTCATGTGCACAAGGAGGATGCCAAGTTCATTTGGATGTTTGTAAAGTGCAAATTAGGTAAAGCACCTCTCTGAACTATCATGATGATCAACTTGATAGTAGGCTAAAAGTTTGCCTCCACATTGCTGAGTTACTTTGTAAAGTCGGCCGCCATTTTCCAAATGTAATGAAAATACATATAAGTGTTAAGGACTTTGATAGCTGTAATGCAGCTGAAATACAAAAACTTATCCAATAAACACATATTACTCTTATACAGGACACTGCAACATCAAAACAAATGAAATGAATTCATTTTTTTTACAAAACAAACGATATGGATCTGCTTCACAAGACGCCGAACGCGTTCAACGGTAAAATTTTAGCAAATCAATTTTCTGACCTTCACTTTTTTCGGATCTTCTCTATTCACTATTTAAGTCAGACCTTCTCTTCAGACCTTCTCTATTTAAATCCTATTTGAAATCGTTACGAGAAGATCAGTTGTCCAGTTTTTTAATTTATCTTGTTCTGCAGCAAACGTCAAAATCACTGATCACTCGAACGCTTCTGGTGTTAGAATTAAGGGTTGTCTAAAAGAGAAGATTTGTCTCATAACTTTACATGAAGGTACGAGGATCCATAATGCCGAATACACCATTTCGTTTTTACCTTGAAACCGCTTGAAAAAAATGCAGTCAATCACAATAAAATTATAGTCAAACCGCAAAGGGAGTGAATTGAAGGGCATACCGCAGAAATGTATTCAATTATTGAATCTAATAGTTTAGTTGGGTCCACCAGGCAGGTTCTAACCTACTTGAGGTTATCTTCTATTGTGTGTCTGTGTAATTTCTGTTTATTTGTCTCCTAAACACAGTAGAAACTTAATGTTCAACTTTTGTATTTTGAACGTAAAGATTGAATTTTTGTTCAATTTTGACCACTACTTTTTTCTACCAAGGCTTACCAGACCTGCTATCACTGTTGTAATCATCAAGCAAAAGGTACAACATGCCTTTAAATGAAAAACCAATATTACATTTCGAATCTTTCACAGTAAAAAAGAGGACTAAAAAACTCCATTTTCGAGAATAAACCAGAATTTAACAGGAGAAAGAAAGCATTGTAAAACATTGTATTTCTTCATGGAATGTTGATTTTGAGTGAAGACGTCAAATAATGTTTGTTATTGACCATTTTTTTCAAACATGTAATTTTTTTGTATGATAGTTTAATTATCAACATCTGTTCCACAATTTGCGGGTAAGAATTAGAATTTTTAAAGGATCAAAAAATTCGATAGCAATGTTGAATAATTACAGGGTCAATAGTTTCTATTAAAAGATTTTTGTCTATTTCAATTTAATTACTCACCTCGTCTTTAAGTGATACCGTTCTGTGCTCAAAACATGGAGATTTGTTTCCAACTATTTAGTCTCCGCACTAGAGTTTCTCTATTACCAATGAAACACATTGTGTGCGAATATTGAAAAAAATGGGATCCACTGCCCGTTACGACACTTGCGATGCATTTAGCAAGAAACCCATTGATTTATTAAATACAACTAATTTCCAAACTTAGTGCTATGATTCGCGCAACAATATGCAATAAAGTTGTATAAAGAAGACAAATTTAAATTGAGAGCTACTTGATTGAAGGATGAACGTGAATAACCAAAGCTGCTCTGAGCTGATTCAAGAGAATCGAAAAGCTGAGAAGATGATTTTTGGGTCTGAAAAGCTATCAATCATTTCAAAAAATAGCAATTTAACGAACGATAAGATGAAGTCTAAACTGGTTCATTTGTTGTGCGTCGGACAATCATAGAAATGGTTTTGTCCATAATCATGGATTAAATCAAGAAAACCGCTCGCAAACTATATCCATAAACGAACTCAAACTAAGGTCTAGGGACTATAAACTCACTTTTTGCATTTCGCGAACTATTCATTGAGGTCTTCATTTTAAAAGCCACAGTATTCAAAAATCCATCTCACTTTTATGATGCATCGGAGACAGAAGCAATTGTTTTCGAAAGTTTATTTAATTTTTGTACTTGATAATAAAATCGCTAACTGAAACTAAGAGCCAGATTTTTTAGCAAAATTGCTCAAACTTTTTTAGCTGATTCTCAATTCCCATCATTCATGTCATTTAAAAGGCACAAATGAAATTACCCTCTAAAGATGAAAACCATTTTTTTGCAAAAAAAGAGAAAAAAACAAAACAAATAGCTGAACAAAAACAAACCAGAAAGAGGACCAAACTTTGAACTGCAGCACAAAACATATGAAGAAACTAATTAAATATTGGCAAATTTTATGCTGCTATCACTGCTATCACTGTTGTAATCATCAAGCAAAATTACAACATGCCTTTAAATGAAAAACCAATATTACACTTCGAATCTTTCACAGTAAAAAAGAAGACTAAACAACTCCATTTTCGAGAATAAACTGGAATTTAACAGAAAAAAGAAAGCATCGTAAAAAATATTGCATTTCTTCATGGAACGTTGATTATGAGTGAATACGTCAGGTAATGTTTTTCATTGACTTTTTTTTCAAACAGGTAATTTTTCTATGATAGTTTAATTACCAACAACTGTTCCACAATTTGCGGGTAGGAATTAGAGTATTTAAAGGATCAAACTATTCGATAGCAATGTTGAATATTTACAGGGTCAATAGTTTTCATTAAAAGATTTTTGTCTAATTCAATTTAATTACCCTATCGTCTTAAAGTGACACCGTTCTGTGCTCAAAATACGGAGATTTGTTTCCAAGTATTTAGTCCCAGCACTAGAGTTTCTCTATTACCCATGAAACCCATTGTGTGCGAATATTGAAAAAAAAACGGGATCCACTGCCCCTTACGACATTTGAGATGCATTGAGCAAGAAACCCATTGATTTATTAAATACAACTAATTTCCAAACTTAGTGCTATGATTCACACAACAATATGCAATAGAGTTGTATAAAGAAGACAAATTTAAAATGAGAGCTACTTGATTGAAGGATGAACGTGAATAGACAAAGCTGCTTTGAGCTGATTCAAGAGAATCGAAAAGCTGAGAAGATATGATTTTTGGGTCTGAAAAGCTATCAATCATTTCAAAAGATAGCAATTTAACGAACAATAAGATGAAGTCTAAACAGGTTCATTTGTTGTGCGTCGGACAATCACAGAAATGATTTTGTTCATAATCATGGACTAAATCAAGAAAACCGCTCGCAAACTATATTCATAAACGAACACAAACTCAGGTCTAGGGACTATAAACCCACTTTTTGCATATCACGAACTATTCATTGAGGTCTTCATTTTAAAGGCCACAGTATTCAAAAATCCAGCTCACTGTTATGATGCATCGGAGACAGAAGCCATTGTTTTTGTAATTTTATTTAATTTTTGTACTTGGTAATAAAATCACTGACTAAAACTAAGGGCAAGATTTTTGAGCAAAACTGATAATTTTTTTAGCTGATTTTTGTTTCCCATCATACATGTCATTTAAAACGCAAAAATGAAATGAACCTCTAACGATGAAAACCGTTTTTTTGCAAACAAAGAGAAAAAACAAAACAAATATCTGGTCAAAAACAAAAAAGAAAGAGGACCAAACTTTGAACTGCAGCACAAAACAACTGAAGAATTTAATTGAAAATTGGCAAATTTTTTGCTAAAAACTTGTACCGAAAAACCCAGAACTGTAAGCTAAATACAACAAGCTTAAAAAAATTGTTTAGGAGTACAGAAGAGCAATTGAGATCTATAGAGTAATTGAGTCATTGGAAAAAACCATCAGATTTATTTGTAGAGTTTCATGTGCACAAGGAGGATGCCAAGTTCATTTGGATGTTTTTAAAGTGCAAATTAGGTAAAGCACCTCTCTGAACTATCATAATGATCAACTTGATAGTAGGGTAAACTTTTGCCTCCACATTGCTGAGTTACTTTGTAAAGTTGGCCGCAATTTTCCAAATATAATCAAAATACATATAAGTGTTAAAGGCTTTGATAGCTGTAATGCAGCAGAACTATAAAAAGTTATTAAATAAACACAAATCACTCTTATACAGGACACTGCAACATCAAAACAAACGAAATGAGTTCATTTTTTTTACAAAACAAACGATATGGATCTGCTTCACAAGACGCTGAACGCGTTCAACGGTAAAATTTTAGCTTCACTTTTTTCAGATCTTCTCTATTCACTATTTAAGTCAGACCTTTTTTTCAGAACTTCTCTATTTAAATCCTATTTGAAATCGTTACGAGAAGATCAGTTGTCCAGTTTTTTAATTTATCTTGTTCTGCAGCAAACGTCAAAATCACTGATCACTCGGAAGCTTCTGGTGGCAGAATTGAGGGTTGTCTAAAAGAGAACATTTGTCTCATAACTTTACATGAAGGTACGAGGATCCATAATGCCGATTACACCATTTCGTTTTTACCTTGAAACCGATTGAAAAAAAATCAGTCAATCACAATAAAATTATAGTGAAACCGCAAAGGGAGTGAATTTAAGGGCATACCACAGAAATATATTCAATTGTTGAATTTTATAGTTTAGTTGGGTCAACCAGGCAGGTTCCAACCTACTTGAGGTTATCTTCTATTGTGTGTCTGTGTAATTTCTGTTTATTTGTCTCCTAAACACAGTAGAAACTTATTGTTCAATTTTTGTATTTTGAACGTATAAATTAAATTTTTGTTCAATTTTGACCGCTACTTTTTTCTACCAAGGTTTACCAGACCTGCTATCACTGTTGTAATCATCAAGCAAAAGGTACAACATGCCTCTAAATGAAAAACCAATATTACACTTCGAATCTTTCACAGTAAAAAAGAAGACTAAACAACTCCATTTTCGAGAATAAACTGGAATTTAACAGAAAAAAGAAAGCATCGTAAAAAATATTGCATTTCTTCATGGAACGTTGATTATGAGTGAATACGTCAGGTAATGTTTTTCATTGACTTTTTTTTTCAAACAGGTAATTTTTCTATGATAGTTTAATTACCAACAACTGTTCCACAATTTGCGGGTAGGAATTAGAGTATTTAAAGGATCAAACTATTCGATAGCAATGTTGAATATTTACAGGGTCAATAGTTTTCATTAAAAGATTTTTGTCTAATTCAATTTAATTACCCTATCGTCTTAAAGTGACACCGTTCTGTGCTCAAAATACGGAGATTTGTTTCCAAGTATTTAGTCCCAGCACTAGAGTTTCTCTATTACCCATGAAACCCATTGTGTGCCAATATTGAAAAAAAAGGGATCCACTGCCCCTTACGACATTTGAGATGCATTGAGCAAGAAACCCATTGATTTATTAAATACAACTAATTTCCAAACTTAGTGCTATGATTCACACAACAATATGCAATAGAGTTGTATAAAGAAGACAAATTTAAAATGAGAGCTACTTGATTGAAGGATGAACGTGAATAGACAAAGCTGCTTTGAGCTGATTCAAGAGAATCGAAAAGCTGAGAAGATATGATTTTTGGGTCTGAAAAGCTATCAATCATTTCAAAAGATAGCAATTTAACGAACAATAAGATGAAGTCTAAACTGGTTCATTTGTTGTGCGTCGGACAATCACAGAAATGATTTTGTTCATAATCATGGACTAAATCAAGAAAACCGCTCGCAAACTATATTCATAAACGAACACAAACTCAGTCTAGGGACTATAAACTCACTTTTTGCATTTCACGAACTATTCATTGAGGTCTTCATTTTAAAAGCCACAGTATTCAAAAATCCATCTCACTTTTATGATGCATCGGAGACAGAAGCAATTGTTTTCGAAAGTTTATTTAATTTTTGTACTTGATAATAAAATCGCTAACTGAAACTAAGAGCCAGATTTTTAAGCAAAATTGCTCAAACTTTTTTTAGCTGATTCTCAATTCCCATCATTCATGTCATTTAAAAGGCACAAATGAAATTACCCTCTAAAGATGAAAACCATTTTTTTGCAAAAAAAAGAGAAAAAAAACAAAACAAATAGCTGAACAAAAACAAACCAGAAAGAGGACCAAACTTTGAACTGCAGCACAAAACATATGAAGAAACTAATTAAATATTGGCAAATTTTATGCTGCTATCACTGCTATCACTGTTGTAATCATCAAGCAAAATTACAACATGCCTTTAAATGAAAAACCAATATTACACTTCGAATCTTTCACAGTAAAAAAGAAGACTAAACAACTCCATTTTCGAGAACAAACCCGAATTTAACAGGAGAAAGAAAGCATTGTAAAAACTTTGTATTTCTTCATGGAATGTTGATTATGAGTGAATACGTCAAATAATGTTTGTTATTGACCATTTTTTCAAACAGGTAATTTTTTTGTTTGATAGTTTAATTATCAACTTCTGTTCTACAATTTGCGGGTTAGAATTAGAGTTTTTAAAGGACCAAAAAATTTAGTAGCAATGTTGAATTTTTACAGGGTCAATAGTTTCCATTAAAAGATTTTTGTCTAATTCAATTTAATTACTCACCTCGTCCTAAAGTGCTACCGTTCTGTGCTCAAAGCATGGAGATTTGTTTCCAATTATTTAGTCTCCATACTAGAGTTTCTCTATTACCAATGAAACACATTGTGTGCGAATATTGAAAAAATGGGATCCACTGCCCGTTACGACATTTGCGATGCATTTAGCAAGAGACCCATTGATTTATTAAATACAACTAATTTCCAAACATAGTGCTATGATTTGCGCAACAATATGCAGTAAAGTTGTATAAAGAAGACAAATTTAAATTGAGAGCTACTTGATTGAAGGATGAGCGTGAATAAACAAAGCTGATTTGGTCTGATTAAAGAGAATCCGAAAGCTGAAAAGATAGGATTTTTTGGTCTGAAAAGTTATCAATCATTTCAAAACATAGTGATTCAACGTTCAACGTACGATAAGATGAAGTCTAAACTGGTTCATTTGTTGTGCGTCGGACAATCACAGAAATGATTTTGTCCCTAATCATCGACTAAATCAGAAAAATTGCTCGCAAACTATATTCATAAACGTTTACAAACAAAAATTTGAGAACTAAGAAAACTTTTTTCCATATCATGAACTGTTCCCTGAGATTTGCATTTCAAAAACCACAGTATTGAAAAATCTGTCTCGCATTTATGATGCATGGGAGACAGAAGCGATTGTTTTCGTTATTTTGTTTAATTTTTGTACTTGCTGTTAAAATCGGTGACTAAAATTAAGAGCCAAATATTTAAGAACAACTGCTTAAATTTTTTAAGCCGAGTTTTGTTACTCAACTTCCATGTCAATTAAAACGCACAAATGAAATGAGCCTCTAAAGATGAAAACCATTCTTCACAAACAAATGGTAGAGAGAAATTTTTAAAAGAAAAATGTGTTGGTCAAAATAAACAGAAAATGGACTAAAACCTGAACTGCAGCACAAGACAACTGAAAAACTTAAATAAAAAATGACAAATTTTAGGAAAAGAATTTTTACAGAAAAACGCAGAACTATTAGCTAAATACAAAAGCTTGAAGAAGTGTGTTTTGGAATACAGAAGAACTATTGAGATCTGTAGATTTTTTGAGCGCTTAAAAATAACCGTCAGAATTTATTTTAGAATTTCATGTGCACAAGAAGTGTGCCAAGCTCAAAGAAACGTTTGTGAAGTGCACATTAGTTAATTATTACCTCTCTGATCTATAATGGCAACCATCTTGACAGTAGGCTAAATTTTGGCCTCCATATCTCTACACGAGTTACTTTGTAAAGTTGGCCGCAATTCTCAAAATAAAATCAAAATAAGCAAATTTTTTTTTATTTTTTGTAATGCAGGGGATCAATGAAACAATTATTATATAAACATAGCATTCTTATGCAGGACAGTACAATAAGGAAGCAAACGATACAAAATCTGCTGTTAAAAAAGAAATTTTGTTGATCTGCTTCAAGAGACACGAGAACGAACTCAACGAAAAAATTTCAGTACAACGATCTATCACGTTACTGATCACTTTCAAACATATAGTGGTAGAATATGAAGAGTTTCATTGCATACTTATCCTTGGAAATATTAGGATCCAAACTGTTAAATTGGCATTTAGAATTCTACAGTGAAAATTTTGTGACAATCTAATCAATGAAAAATTAATTATTGTCATACCATACTGCGAGGAGAGTAGTTTACAGCCATTTTTTTCAATTATTGGATCTAATTTTTTACTTGGGTCCCACAGGCAAATTCTAACCTATTTAAAGGCATCCGATAAGGTGTAGGTGTAATTTAAGTATAATTGTCTCTTAGACAGAGTAGAAATTTAATCTTTCTTTATTTCGTTCTTTGGATAAAGGATCTGATTAATGTTCGATTTCGGCAGCTTGTTTTTCTACCAAAATTTACCGGACCTGCTACCGCTGTAGTAGTCCTCAATCAGGAAATATGACATGCTTCTAAATGACGAGCCAATATTATGATTAAAATATTTTCATGTTAAAAAGAGCTAAAGGAATACGTTTTCATGAGTCAACCGGATTTTAACACAAGAAAAAAGGCATCATAACTAATAATGTGATTGGTCCTGGAAAATTAACTATGAGAGAATACGTCAAGTGGTGTTTGTGATTGACGGGATTTCTATTACAGGTATATTCTTCATCTGATGGTTTAACTATCAGTGATCTATGAGTTAGGAAACAACTATGAGCAAATCCCAAAATAATTGCCAAAAACAGTTTAAAAAGTCTTGACTATATACCGTTGATATAACAGAAACCAAACAATATTGTACAGAATTTCATCAATTCTTATGCAGGACACTACAATAACGAAGCAAACGATACAAAATCTGCTGTTGAAAAAGAAAATTGTTGATCTGCTACAGGAAACGCGATAACGAATTCAACGGAAAAATTTCAGCACATCAAAAAAATTGGCCTATTCTAACTTTATTTAGTTGAGGTTCTGAATATTCTTTTGAAATTGTTTTGAGAAGATCAGCTGTCCAATTACTTTAAAAAAAGTGATTTGCAGCTGCTATCAACGTTACTGATCACTTTCAAACATATAGTGGTAGAATATGAAGAGTTTCATTGCATACTTATCCTTGGAAATATTAGGATCCAAACTGTTAAATTGGCATTTAAATTTCTACAGTGAAAATTTTGTGACAATCAAATCAATGAAAAATTAATTATTGTCATACAATACTGCGATGAGAGTAGTTTACAGCCATTTTTTTCAATTATTGGATCTAATTTTTTACTTGGGTCCCACAGGCAAATTCTAACCTATTTATGGGCATCCTATAAGGTGTAGGTGTAATTTAAGTACAATTGTCTTTTAGACAGAGTAGAATTTTAATCTTTCCTTATTTCGTTCTTTGGACAAAGGATCTCATTATTGTTCGATTTCGGCAGCTAGGTTTTTCTACCAAAATTCACCGGACCTGCTACCGCTGTAGTAGTCCTCAATCAGGAAATATGACATGCTTCGAAATGACGAACCAATATTACGATTAAAAAATTTTCATGTTAAAAAGAGCTAAAGGAATACGTTTTCATGAGTCAACCGGATTTTAACACAAGAAAAAAGGCATCATAACTAATAATGTGATTGGTCCTGGAAAATTGACTAGGAGAGAATACATCAAGTGGTGTTTGTGATTGACGGGATTTCTATTACAGGTATAATTTTTATCTGATAGTTTAACTATCAGTGATCCATGAGTTAGGAAACAACTATGAGTAAATCCCAAAACGATTGCCAACAACAGTTTAAAAAGTCTTGACTGTATACTGTTGATATAACAGAAACGAAACAACATTGTACAGAATTTCATCAAAGATGTAGCTGCCTCTCTCACTGAGCAATTAGCTTTCTTGCTTATTTCTTTTCTCTTAATATTTCTCATCTCGACATGACTGAAATATTAAAATTTTAAACATTTTAATGATCTTTTGTCATAAAACAATTAGTTCTTTGGCTGCGTACATTCCATCAATTGAAACTAGGTTTAAAAGACCTTTGGAAAAACTGAAAACAAATAGTAAAAATAAACATTGCACCAATATTATGCTGGCGGAAGAGATTGAAAAAAATTAGAAAAACAGATATATGGCACAAATTGCGTTTTAATACTGAAAAACACGAGAAAAAAATCATATTAGTCAAAACAATTTCAGGGTGGGGAGTTCTCTTGCACAATTCTCTTGAACATTTAGCTTTATAGTGCGAAAATTATTTTCCTTTTTTTCAAATCCAGGGGAGACCTTCACGCAAAATTACTCGTGCAAAACTATTTTTTCACTCGTTGTAGAAACAAAATTACACTGCAACTGCAATATTAAAACAGACTACGGAAACTGTATATTATATCAATTGAGTAAAATGACATACGTCCAGCTGTTGTTATTGATTACTGAAACTACGAGCCACATTTGTCGTTGGTTTAGTTAAACAAGAAATTGATTTAATATGTTTCTTTGTTTAGTTTGAAAGGGTTGGATTTAAAACGGCTGCTACGTGATAAAACTATGTATTTGGATCCAAAAATTGAAAATTGCTAATTTGTGTATATATATCTAGGTAAAAGTAAAATAGAGAAGTAGGTCTAAAAAAGGATTAACAGAAAAACAAGGCACCCAGTGATAATTTTAACAAACGTTGAAGCAAAAAGTAAACCTCAGAAAAGGGACAAAAACATAGATAGCGAAACCGCATGAAAGGGTAGAATTGATCCAAAAGTATTTTGAAAATTACAGGAGCCTATGTGTGACAGACATTCACCAAAAAAACAGCAAATAATTTATTTTTGGTTTTTACAAAGTCAACTTAATTCAGACTTAAAAAACAAATATAAAATAACGGTAATGTTAAATTTGAACATTAATGTAAAAAAGTAGTTAAAAAGAAAATAAATTATAACTTTAAAAGAAGAGAAAGGGTTATGGTGACGAGCAAACTAATCAAATAGTCAAACAACTTCTTATAAACAACAAAAAAAACTCCAAAGGAAGGCCAAATTCAAGTAGGGAAACTACAAGATGGTAACAGATTTGATCTCAAAAATGCTACTTTGGGAAGCGTTCACCCGTTGAAATGTCTAGGAAAGCTACGTGTCTCATCTTGAGCTAGTAGCGGTTTTATTAAAGAAAAAGAAAACATTAAGATCCAGCCCGCAAAGTTGATGAACGGCCGCATTACTTTCCACTTAGGCTACTATAGGCTCTGATATCCATCCAAATTACAGAACATCAGCACCACCTATCAGATATAATCATTTCGTTAGTGATTTTTGAGAACACTACAGAGGTAAATGGGTCGATTTTCTGGATGGCTTGTCCACTTTGTACATCAGCCCTGAAACAATTGACAGATTGTCTGGGAGAATTCAAGCAGTTAGCTTGAAAAGCTTATCCCACGGGGTCACACGACATTGGAGAACATCTTGTTGTGAGAATGTTTCCTGAAGAAATCAATTATAGTCAGGTGAGGTGAGGTTTCAGAAACCATATTGGTTACAAGGTTTTAAAAACTAAAACAGTTTTTGAAAGAGAGTTGCAGCCTTTTCAAAAGTAGCTGCGACCCAAATAGACGGAATCAAAATAAAGACATAGCCGAACCTTACACAAGTTTGTCTAACCAAATGTCAGTGCATCAAAAGCTGCAGAAAATCTATTGGAGTCAACCAAGGGAGGGAAATTATCAATTCTCTGGGACGGTGTGGTGAGGAGTGGTAATAGGGGACCCTAACGAGATAGCAAATTCAAAGTTTTGCGGCATTTCTAACGCCAAGAATCATTCAAAGAGACAAATCTTCTAGAAGATTTTAAACATCTAAGAAAAACAATAGACGGGTTTCAATTGCAGTGCGTGTGACAGGAAGGAAACATATAAAAATGCGGAAACCGTTCCCTTTGTGGAAGTTCCCAACACTTGAAATCCAACTGTTCTTTCTGTAATGTCCAATATAGTGTGTTCTACGAACACAATTAAATGTTTTGAACTCACGGAAATAAATAAATTGGACCAGAAGACATTGAAAGTAGTATGCATCTTTTGTTCTTATCCGAAAAATAGCGGACCCGGATGTATGCATACACAGAAGAAATGTTAGCAGCCAATATTCCAGCTGTGAAGACGATAGGAAGATTGAATCTGTTAGTGCAATTGCATCCAGGATTATCCGAGGTTGATCAATAATTTGATTAAACAGATAACAAAGGTATTAACTAATCGCTGGAGTTGACTTCCTAAAACCAAAAAATGCGTATACTTTTTACAAAAAAACATCTTGTTCAGTAGTCAGTTTAAAGTTTCATAAACATTTACCACCAAAAACGAAATGGGTTCAGGTTTTTGCAATAGCGGGAAGAAATTTTTAAATGCAGAGTAAACACAAGTGCCTTTAAGAATAATTTGCTGACAAACGCGGAGAATAATTTCGGGCAGTTGAAGGGTTTGTGGAAGCAATCGAGGTCTTCGAAACGAAGTCAATCTTTTTTCATACAAATAGTATGACATCAATGAAAGACGATTCTAGTTTCGTACAGGTCTTAAAATTATTGGAAGTACCACAACGGGGTTTAGGAAATTCAAAATAAGAAACTAGCATAAAAAGAAGCAATATTTTATTGCAAAATCTGAAGAAACATGGTTAAACGTTAAACGCCCTTTCAAACAAGAGCGAACAATCCTATAACAAAGAAAACAGTTTTGAATTAGATTAAACGCAATATTAGACTGATAAATATAAGACAGAAAATCTGTTCACGATAATTATTTTTACAATTAAGAGGGATTCAGTTGATGCAAACAATGTAATTGTATCGGTAAGGAAAACTAAATGTCCTAAAAATTCCAGAAATTTAAATTTTGGACTGCTTTTTTCCTATTAATACTGCTTCTTAATACCGACCAGTTCAAATCATCAAACAATAAAATCTTTGACTCTGCAATTTCCATCAGTGGAACTTGGCTTTCTATGGGCGTTAGAAAGATTCAATACAAATAGTAAAAGTATAATAGCATCAATTTTATGTTGGCTACAGAGGTCAAAAAATGAATCGGATAAACACCACAAAATGCGCTTTAAATTCTAAAATTGCGAGAAAAAAAACAATTTTGCCAAAGTAATTTCTGATTTGGGAGATCAAATATAAAACTTAAAATTAATTTCCATTTTCAAATCCCTGTAAATGCTTCGCAAGACTCGCTAACAAAAGAAGTTTACTCGTTGTGGGAACAAAATAGTGAACACTGAAACAGGTTAAGGAAACTATACCCATATGAATTGAGTAATGCTAACAAGTCTCTCCGATGTTATTGATTACTGAAACTACTAAACTCTCCGGTAGTTATGTTAGTAAAATTAGATTTTCATAAAAAATGAACTACTTTTTTTAAAATTTGATAGAGTTCGGGATAATTTGACTATAACGTGATTCAATCCTTTTGTGGAAACAAAATTTGAAAAGTAACTAACTGTCTAACTATAAAGAGGAGAAATCGAAATAGAGAGGAAAGTTCATAAAACTGATAATACAAAACCGAGGCACCTATTGTTAGTTTTATTGCCAGTTCAAACAAAAAGTAAAATCCGAAAATATATGTATATATATATATATATATATATATATATATATATATGTGTGTGTGTGTGTGTATATATATATATATATATATATATATATATATATATAAATAGAGAGAGAGATTAAAGCCACAGAAGTTTTTAGAAATGATCCCATAACAATTTGGAATTTGCAAGAGCTTAAATAGGACAGTACCAGTATAAATAATACGAAATGAAAAAAATGATTATGTTAATTTTGAACTTTTTAAGGTCGAACCACAATTAATAGACATAAAGTTATACTAATATAAGAACAGAAACGGTCATGGTGACAAACAATTTTATCCTTTAGTAAGAAAAAACTAAATTGGTTTAATAAACAGCAAAACAAACTGTTAAAAAAACTCAATTAGTGGCATGGCAAGATGGCAACAGATTTGACCTCAAAAAAGATATTATGAGAATCATTTACTAGTTCTAATTTCTTGAAAGTCTATAAGATTCACCAATTGAGCTATTAGCGAAAAAAAAACAATTTTATAACAAGGACAATCTTTTGAATGAAACTAAACGCAACATTTGACTGATAGAGACGAGAAAGAGAAACTTCACAATAGTAATATTCAGAGACTACGTTGGAATCGATTGAGGCGAACAATGAAAACGTAAGGGAAAGGAAAGCTAAACGTCTGAGCAATATTCCAGAAAGTCAAACGTTGGACTACTTTTTTCTGTATACAAATCAATTCAAATAACTCAAATCTTAAAACAAAGAAAAGACTTTGACTGTCTAATTTCCATCACTTAGAATTGACGTTTAAAGAGCTTTTGAAATATCCAAAACGAAAAAAGTATACATTGCTTAATTTTTATTCTGCAACAGAGGTCAAAATGTAAAAGGAAAACAGATAAACATCTCAAAATTTGTTAAATTTCCTAGAATTTCCAGAACAAAACAGTGAACAAAAAACAATTTCTAACTTGTGAGATCAAAATAAAAACTTTTTTAAAACTCTCTGTTCAACGATTCCATTGCAAATTTGGCTTCTAATGCAGAAAGAGTTTCCATTTTGAAATCCCGATGACTGCTTTGCAAAACTTGTGGTGAAAACAAAAATAAAGTGAACACTGTAACAGACTAGGGAATCAATAAACCAAATCGAACGAGTGAAATTAACAAAAGACCATTTGGTGTTATTGGTTACTGAAAGTAATAGCAGCAGTGGTCGTTTTGTTATTTACATTAGAATTTCAACAATAACCAATTTCTTTTTCACAATTTGAAAGATTTTGGGTTAGTTTGTCCATAACAAGATCAAGTTTTGTTTTCGAAACCAAACTGAAAAGTGACAAATTGTGTAACTATCAAAAAATGAAAAGACCAAAATTTGATTGCAAGCTTTACTGCGAGTTGAAACAAATGGTAAATATATAGAGATCAAAAGTGCAGAATTTAGAATTGATCTAAACACCTTGAAGTTTGCAAAAGCTTAATTGAGCCAGCCACTAACAACATTTATTGAAAATCATTATGTCTACTGATTAAAAAGTAAATGTAATTCAGAATAAACAAAGCGAGACAAAAAATAAAGGTTAAAATGGTCGAACAACAATTAATAGAGATAAAATAATACTTATATTAGAAGAGAAAGAGCTTATATTAGAAAAGAAGACAGCGACGAGCAAACTTATCAATTAGTCAGGAAAAAATATTTGATAAATAACAAAACAAACATCCGCAAATAAAATAACATCAAGAGATTTGCAAACTGTTGGTAGATCATTGATATAAATGAGGAACAACAACGGACCCTAAATTGAGCCTTGTGGAACCCCACAAACTATGGAATTCCACGATGAACAGGCCCCATTAACAATAACCCGCTGCTGTCTCCCATGTAAGTATGATGTTATCGATTTTAAGGCTGGGCCCCTTATACCAGTGTTTTCGATCTTTTTTAATAAGATATCGTGCTCAATGGGGTATCAAAAGCTTTTTTAAGATCAAGGAAGAAACTGATAGCTTTTACATTTTGGCAATTCAATCTTATTTTTCGACTAATTCAAGGGCGTCAATTGTACTTTGTTTGGCACGAAACCCAAATTGCCTATTGAAAAGCAAGATATGATATTCCTTGTAGGCATATATGCGAATGAACAAAGCACGTTCTATAATTTTACTCCAAACAATCAAGAGAGAAATTGGTCTGTAGTTATTTTCATCTAGTTTTGATCCATCCTTGTGAAGGGGTATTTACTTTAGTAATTTTGTTTGTTTTATTGTGGCTTCTGTCACGTTTGTTTTTTCTTTTGGTTTTTATAATTAATTTTTCGGATCTATCCCCCCGCTTAGTGAGCATAAATCTTTTGTGACCCCCAGGCGCGCGAGATATTCTTATATAGTAACGTGCTATATGATAACATATAGTTTTTAACTGGGGGTCATAAAAACCACTTGGGGGAACAGAATAGATCCGATATTTCTTAATGGGATTATATATATATATATATATATATATATATATATATATATAAATAAAAGTAATCGTGTGATGATTTTGCTCAGTCCATTCTTCTATTCTCTGTCCTCCCCTGGTGCACGGCTGGGTTTTTAATGATGACACCCCCAATTTGTGACTAAGCGGGATATCATGAATACTGTCTGAGTGGATATTAAATTGTTTACCATGTGCCACTTGCTATTTGAACGTCTACTTTTTTTCGAAGTGTGTAGTTCCTTTTGGAAACAGTTTGGGGGAACAATGATGGTTCATATACAAATTTTTGAGTTTTAGTGTTAATATGAGTAACATGCTGCTGCATTTTTTCGAGGACAACTGCACTGTGAAAGTGTCTTTCAAAAAAAGAAAATTGTTATCAAACATAACCTCTAATGTAGAAAACGATGATTCGGATGTCGACAGCTATGAAAATTCTTGTTCGGAAAAAAGTTTAAGATTTGCATCGCCGAGAGTTGCTCAGTCGAGTTCGCCGATATCAGACAGTGATTGCAGGAGTTCTGACGAGTGCCAAAGTGAGTCTGAAATTGAAAATGAGTCGCTAAGCTGTAGCTCCTCGACTGAGTCAAATGAAAATAGCTCACCTTGGAAACCAACCACAGAGTCTCAAGAAAATTTTAGTCACAGTGAAAATTCAGATTCAAGTTATCTTCCAGAGCGAAACAAAACGCGGCACAATAAAAGGTATCGTAATAAGCAAATTAATAGGAACGGCCGCAGATGTGCTCGTATTGATTCAGAAAGTGATAGCAATTACGAATCTGATTATAGCGACGGACCAAAAAGAAAGCGGCGAAATGTAGCAAAGAGGAAAAAGTTCCTTCTGAGTTCTGAAGATGAGACCAGATTCTCATCTAAACGAAACGTTGTCAAGAAAAAGCAACCTTTAAAGAACGAAACTGCCTCTGCGGACTTAGTGTGTCAATATTGCTTCAAGTTTTTCACTCGTGAGTCTGCGCTCAAGGGGCATTTGCTCCTCTGTGCAGAAAACGAGGCAAATTGCAGTCCTATGAAGTACGGCCTGGACCCTTCTGAAGTTTCTCCTGCTAAAAAGATAAAGTGTAGTACATTCTCTATTCCAAAACCTCATTCAGTCATTACTGTAGATAGCCAAGAAGCAACAAATTCAATTCGGGAAAAATGTCCTGTGAAGTTGGCTACAAAGAAGAAAGTTGATAGTAGCGATCAAAGCGCGAGTAGCAAAGAAAACAACTCAAAATCGGAAGACGAGTTTTCAGATAATTTAGTTGACTGCGAATTAGTCTGTCCTCACTGTTCGAAAACTTTTGCTAATTTAGGGGCATTAAATGTCCATTTTATTATGTGCCCAGCCAATGATAAACAGACAACTGTATGCGACAGCAATTCCAGAATTCTCACTGATTGTTCACCTGAAAAGTTGCCAAATAGGACAAAATGGTCCAAGTCATGTAGCTCGAAGTTGAACTCGATGAGCTCTCCAGTTGGGGAACCACAATCACCAAGCGAACGATTTAGAAGAAAACGGCGGAAAAGGCGATGCCATATTGCTGAGAGCTCGAGCGAGGAAGCAAATTTAGCTCGTTGCTCCGATAAAGTAAAAACAAATTTGTCGTCAACAGCGGACTTGAATAACGTGTACGAATCAGAAACTAATAATAAGAAAATTTTCACAGATCAAGTTGCCAATTGTTCTAGCTCAGAGATACAAAATATATCCAAAACTGGAAAATATCACAACTGTTTCATATGCACTCTACAGGTTGAAAAAGGAGCTCCATTAATGAAACATATGCGTACACATATGAATGAGGCTGATTTATCATGCAAGAGAAATAGGCGATCGGTGAAAGAAACAAAGCTGAAAGTTGAACTTAAAAAAGAATTCAAACAGGAAAGTGAAGAGCCCAATCACCCGAAATCTCAAACTGTCGTGAATCCTTCCTCTCGTATTTTGAACAGATTAAGCCTCAAGCATTCAAAATTTCAGCCTACCACGTCTTTGACGGAGTTCAGATGTCGAAAGTGTCGAAAAACTTTCCACCGAAGTGCCGCTTACGAATCACACAAAAGAAGTCATTGAAATTTTTATATGAGTTAACAGTGTGATTTCTGTCTCTATGGTCTATCAAGTGTTTTGCGCTTGACTGCAGTAATTCTGTGCTCCAATGTCCTCATAGTTAGATTTGTAAATAGTATGAGTTGTTTCTCTTCTTTGACATAGCATTTTATTTGTGTGTTTACTGATTTATTTTCAAGTTTTGAACAAGTTTTTGGAATCAGTAGTTAGATTTTGCCAACATTGCATTAGAATAACAAATTCTATTTTAGCTTGAAAATGGTTATTTCGAATGTTTATTAAGGCTATTGAAATGCTTGAATAAGATACACCCTCAATTGACAAAACCACTAAAAATTTAGAGGCCTTATTGGTTATGTAGTTGTATGCTGAATTTTGTACTTTATTTTGTTAATTTTTGTCTTGGACTGGCATATCATGACGTTGAGAAGCTTTTCACATTGTTATCGAGTTTTCTATAAGTGTTCCCTTTAATACGCAAACAGTTTTTGAGGTGAGGCGCCAATATAACAGAAGTCAACGAGATGGTTCTAAAATTTGAGGTTGAATGAGAGCCGGTTGTTGTTATAATAGCCCAACGACTGTAGCTCCTCGTGACATTTCTGGCGCCTGTGCTCCGCGACCTGTTCCCTTATCACTGAGTTGAGAGACTCAATCTGAGAATTCGCCGGTTCAGTGGCTCTCAGAGCGTCTCGCTCATCGGCGAGGACTGCAGCGCTCGAAGGGAAGGGTGGTCGGGTTTTGGGAATTCTTCCTGAAGGAATGTCGTGTCCATTAGCTTTCATGATGGTACGCCGGAAGAATCTCTCGTCGTTCATGCTAGACGGAAATTTGTTCGCGATGGCGGCTTCTGTGTCGCGTGTGAAGCTCTCCCAGTTTGCCTTCCTGAGGCTTTTGAAGGTTTTCCTGGGTGTCGGCTTCCTTGATTCTTCAACTGTGGGTAGGGAGATGAGAATTTGCAGATGGTCGGAACCAAGCGATATCTTTGTGGACCATGTAGCCAACGGCAGCAAGGAATTTCTGGCTAGAGTCACATCCGGTGAGTTTGGACGGCCTGATGACGGCAGTCTTGCGGCGGTATCCTCATTCAGAACTTGTAATGAGAAAGCTCCAATCTATACGTCTAGGGTTACCCCTCTCTCATCCCCGGGAAGAGAAAACCACATGCCATCATGGGCGTTTAGGTCTCCCATAATGGTACAGTCCCCGTCATCTTGCAGGTGTGATGCAATGGACGGGCAGAAGTTGGGTGAGCAAGTGCTTCTCGGCGGAATGTACAAGTTTACCAGCTTGAGGGAGGAGTTGGCAAATTGTACTTTGATCGACTGTGCTTCCAGGTTGCCTCCAGCTATATCTGGAAGTGCAGTGAACTGTATGTCGTGATGGATCAGGACGGCTTAGCCACCTCCTGTGCCTGAAGGGCTATCACGCCGGAGGAGCGTATAGTTGGGAGTTTTGGGCAGTTTCGACTCTGCAGCCAGTTTCGTTTCTTGGAAAGCAGCTACACCAATGTTCTCTTTCCTTAGAAATTCCAGGGTTTCGTCGATTTTCGAGGAGATTCCGTTTATGTTAAACAGCAGGCGTTTGAAATCTGTTGCGTAGTGTACAGCGAGTGGAAGCGTCGGCGGTGGGAAAGGTGGTGTGGCAGCAGGGGCAATTCCAATCTGGTTTCCAATCGGCTACAGAGGAGAGGTCGCAGCAATTCTTCCTGGGATCCCTTCTGAAGTGGAGGTAGTTGCTGCAGTCATTACACCACACAGATGCAGTTCTCCAGGTGACCGGGGTTGCACATGTTCTGCAGTCGTAGGGAACTTGAGGTCCCGGATTGGGTTCGGTGCCAGCAATGAGAAGACACAGGATCAGCAGCGCTGCAGAGACTGACCCCGTGGGAAAAACCCGACAGGTTTGAGAGGCTGACAGAAGTATTGAAGCCCTTTGCAGCTGCTGGTTTGAGGCATCTGGTATGTCCACCCCATACATGTGGCTTCATGGGACACAATGAGAGCCTGTCTTTGTATTGAACGTACCTGCGCTGATTGAAACATGGTCAACCTTTTTTATAACATCCGAGGTAATGCAATAAAAGCTCCAAAACTCCCTCCATCAAGAGATCGCGCATTCGTGTCGTCTGCTATTGTACCCTTTAAGCGATGAGGGACTCTCCTATCAGGTTACTTCCACCTGCTTCATACCTAAGAGATCCATGTTCATCCGTATTGGTTAAGAGCTTCTGCTCTGGCCTGGTATCTGGTAGTCACTCCCTCGGGGTCCCCCTGGTACAGCTCACCCAGCGCACGAGGTGTGTGGAGTAGTTTGAAGCTGATTTCGTCTCTTGGCATATCGGGAACTTCTCTTTTGCGGTGTATTTCGTTGGTTTGGTCATCCCTCTGCTTTTTTTGCGGTTTTTCAAGTTCTGATTAAATTTTTGCGGTGTCTTCTGATTAAATTCTTGTCCAACATACTTTTGGACGCATTTCGTTTTTCTCTGTTTTCGCTTGATGTGGTTCGCAAGCCCCGCTCTTGATTTGCATATTTTTCCACAGTGAGGACACTGTCGTTCCTTTCGTCTCTATCGTCTCCTCTGACCTATCGACAGCGTGACCAACCTACCTGTTTTCTTTGGATTCGTCCCACTGTCAATATAATCGAATGATCATCGACCTCCAGAGCTTCCTGTCTTTGGCTTGGTCCACGATATTTAGGGCATCCCATCCGGCCTCTCTTGCAAGCTTCAGCCAATAGCGGAAAGTTAAACGATACTTTTTCTTGGGTTTAGGGGCATCTTCTGGATTGGTCAGCTACCCAAAAACGATTTGTCTTATTATTCTTTCGTCTGGTAGGCGGATAACATGACCAAGACGTTCCAAACTTCTCCGTTCTATCTTGGCCCTGATTGGTTTTATCATCAACTCTTTTCTCGAGTTCCACATATTTTGCTTCTTTGCTGATATTTCCTTCACTGGTGGTTGCGTTTTCCCCTTCCACACCTATCGATAACTTTTGTCCACTTTTTTTGCAGCGGTTCACTTCGACTGTCCAGGTGTGGACATTGCAGTTGAAAAGCATCGTGCTCTCCTCAACCGCTTAGACAGCTCGTGCTTGCGTCCTCTTCATCAGGCTTTTCCATGCTCCCAATCTTCTCTGGATTCTGATTTTTGTGTCTGCTTCTTTTTTTCGGGTTTCAGTAGCGCTTGTTTGGGCAACATGTTCTCCAGACCTCGATCTGTCTCCTACGTTTCAAGTGATGTCGCTTCAAATAATCATTTTGACTGCTGTGTCGTTATCGTGTTGCATGATGCGTGTGTTTTTTTTTGTTTCCAGAACAAATTATTTCCTTTTTCGATTTTTTGCTGGATGTAACGTGTTATTTTTTCCTTCTTCTGGGCCGGTGATTTCTCTCTAATATTGGTTTGCATTCAAGATTTGGGTTGTTTACTGGCCTTGGGGTTCGATCAGATGAGTCATGGTCGTTAATTGAGGTAAAACGATAATTTGAAAAAAAAAATTCATTTTGCTTGCATATGGTTAAAGTTTGTACACAATGCGTGCATACATAATGCGTTTCATAAAATTTTGAGAAATAATTTATTTTTCCCATTAATTTTTTCTGCAATTTTTTTATTGATTTTTTCATCGTAGGACAACATTGCAAATAATGCTGAATTTCAACATTGCAAATAATGCTGAATTGTTGCTTTTTTCCAGTATTCACCGTTTCATTTTCGCTTGATGTTAGCTAGATAGGTTTAATTTGTGACTTCAGTTTCCATATTTGTCGCTGGGGGCCATCCGCTTTGGGAGGCTTTCTTTACCTGGACTAACAAGGTTGGTTTGTTTGGTTGGGCTACCTTTGCGGTGCTCTGCTTCGGTCCTGTTCACTTGCTGTTTTTCTGGTTTTTTTGTCCTCAGTTTCTTGTTCTTTTGATTCTGCTTAGTCCCTATACTTCTGACTTGGCAGTTTGGGTATCAGATTTAATGATGCATGCTTCTTGTTTGTTGTTCATTGTCGTTCTTTGGATTCTGTAAACAGGATTCTTCAATGGTTGAACAGTTCTCGTTAAATTAAAGAACCAGAAGTGGTAACTTGGCAAGCCGAATATCCTAAGTAACAAAGAGGGCTATACCCGGGCCTCCTACCTCCCTTAGGATTACGAGTTTGAGACATTCGCTTGTATTCTACAGGAAAAAGCACGTTTGATTCAGGGTTTTCTAGTCTCGTCTATGATCTAAACTAGAAACCGAAGAATAATTCATGAAATATGTGGAGTTGGAGTTATGATTGAGAAGTGTACCAAGTTCTCAATACAACTAAGTTATACTAAGAGATCAGTCTGTAATCCATACTACATTGTTTAGTCTTAGTCGCCAAATGTTCTACGAACAGTCAACCCTACCCTCAGAGTGTCTTGATACTCAGAAACACTCGTCTTGAATGCGTCTGCAGTTAGTCTTTGGTGTCGAATTCCCAGATCTTACCCTAATACTGATTGATCTCTGTAAAACCACCTATTATTCGTAAGGTAGCTATGCTAAGTTCTGAATCAGTGCCAGAAATTGAAGTGTAAGAAGTTATTAGACTTATAAATCAAAGATTACAAAGTTATTCCTAACTAAATCAGAGCTAGGATCAGTCAAAGTGTATTCCCGAATGAGTCTTAACTATTTTCTGTTTCTCTATTCAATCTCTGACTCTCCACCTACTATCGGAGAATCCAGAGAACTTAATCAAAACTAAGGAAAGACTATTACCGCGGAAAAAAAGCTGTCTTGATTTTGAGGGTTTTTATTAATCCACACGTAATAATTAAAGTGCGAAAAATGCACTCTAAGCATTTTTGATCGTGACTTCGCGTTATTTAGAACTTCGAATTATGTTTTTAGTTAACTTCCTCATACTATCGGGTCCGAAAATTGCATTAGTTGAGGTTTGGTACCAACTTGAGAAAATCATATTATAGCTCTAATCTTGATCTGTAGAAACATCCGTATCTCTTTTGGATTCGGTTTCTGCGGTTCATCGAGAAATTTGAAGGCTAGTTCAAATTTTTTTAACTTCGTTGTTGCTGTAGTTCTTAACTTTTAACATCTTCAAGTAACTGCACGTCTGACTCAGCCGTTTGGGCAATCATATTGAATGATAACCGTTTGTATCGACTTTTGAGATTTGGTATTTTGCGTGGGTTTTATCTTTGTCGGTTTCTTTGAAGTTCATTGGTCTTCCTTTTTTAAATTGATTTTCATGTTTCGATTTTTTCATTTTCTTGCTTTGATCAAAATATTTTTGTTCGACAAATTACTTCATATGTGTTGTTCTGAAATACATAAATTATAGGACGTTTATAGTTTCGATATTGTTTTCACCGGTTGTTTGAGGGAATTTTAGGGCCTCAATCACAAAGGCCAAGCAAAGCCCCGAAAAATGGTGCGCTCATTCCGCCATGTGAAAATCCTCGCCGGATCCACGGGATGTTAATTTAATGGTGAAATATTATACTTCTTTCCTGTGGCGTTAGTGAGTTTGACCATTGAATTATTTTCGTCATTTTTTTTAAACTTGTATTTTTTAAATATGAGTTCGTATGTGATTATAGTTCTTCATTGGCTTTCTGTATTTTATTAAGCAATGTTTTTGCTAGTCCATGGTGCTGCTTTTAACAAAACCATCATCTGGAAGTCTTGCTTAAAATTTTTTGTTCGGATATGTTGGCCGAAATTGGTGCGCTGTGTCATCTTATTTCACAATAGTCTCTTTGCGCTTTTCTCTTTTCTAAATTCATTACGTTCGTAAAGAAAATCTCCATTAATATCGTCCATAAATTTACCGTTTCTCTATTTAAAATGTTTTGTTTTATCAATAACTTTTCTCAGTTATCTAGTGCATCCGTTACCGGAATAGATATGTATAATTTTTTGATGTCCAAGCTGCTAGGGACAGTTGTCGTTATTAAATTTTGTAATTTATTGGTTTGCTTGATATACAGGAGTCCGTTTGCCCCGAACAATTTAAGTGTCCGTTCTAGGATAAATGTCTTCAATTCTTTCCCTGTACGCTTCTTTTTAGACCGCAGTATGTATTTTGCTTATGGGTTTGTCCAATTGTTTTTGGTTGATCTGGTGCAGCACTCATTTTTGTATGATTTCTTGAATTTCATTTTCGGCGTTTTCCGTTTCATTTCTTCTGCGTGAAAACTTATATGCCGCTTTTTGCAGGTGTTTTTGCCACCTTTTCTTGTGTAGTGCGCAGGTTCACAAGACAGTTGCCTTTAACTGCTTTTCTAATTATTGGGCTTTTAATTTGTTTCATTTATTTAATTGCTGTTTCTTATTTCGTCTATCCTGTTGATCTTAAGGTTTTGTGTTTCCCAAGTTGCGAAGATCACGGCTCTAATCTTGGTTGTTTCTCCTCATATTCGCCGGTTTGCCCTCCACTTCAGAGCGGCAGGTTCTCCTTCACTTGAAATATAGCAATTTTTTTCCTGCCATTCCTTTTGATCGTCGTTTACGTGACACTAGGGTTCGGAAATCTGGTCAGATCAGGAAATTTGAGGGCCTCATTCCCGATGGTATGGCTGCGGCGTTTATACCTTGGAAACAAGGCAAGCGAATTTCAAAGACCCGGAAAAGGAACTCTTATTCCTTCTCAAGAAATTTGTTGCCTGATCCACAGGATGATCGTAACTTCGATCCCAAGGATCCTTTGGCATTAAGTCGTTAATCGCTGATTTCTTATTCAGCTAAATAGTGGAAAAATTGTTTGGATTTTGTCCTTAATTTTCAAATTCTCTCGGATTTCCAAGTTGTCTCCTTGATGCCTTTAAGTGTAGAAATATATTTCCTTTCCCGTTTTCTGTCGGCAAAAATATTGGAAATCTCCAAGAATTTGGGTAATTTTTGCACCGATTGTAACATTTCCATTTCCACATTGTGAGTGCTAACCCTATCAATAGGGTACTCATTTTCCAGCGGAGTTCGGTAATCACTTAATGATTTGCTTTTTTCCAGCTTTGGTAAAATTGACCGTTGAAGGTTTTTCATCTAAGAATTTTCGTAACTTGTGCAGAAATTTGCTCTGTTTCTTTTATATTCCCGAAAAACAACAATCTCATTCGTTCATATTGACTTTACTAGTTATGGGGATTTCTGTTTTTCCAGTGTTCGAATCAGAAGGTTGAGTGAGTCTTTTTTGGTGTATCTCAGTTTTTCGAACTTCAGAATGAAGCTTAACCTTATTTTTGTAATTCCTCAATCACTTTGCAGCATCTTTTAAACCATAAGAATCTCACTTTACCTGATTTTTCAACTGGTCTTTGTGGTTTGATTCCTTTGCTGTTGTTGGGGGTCTTTCTCACGTATACGCAGATAATTGGTTGATTTTCAATAAGCTTTAGTTTGATGTCCAGGAAAAATGCTTTTTTGATGTCCAAGAAAAATGTTTTTTTTTTAATAGTTAGTATGCGAACATAATCCTTCATTGGTTTTCTGTATTTTTTAGCAATGTTTTTGCTGGTTCCATGGTGCTGCTTATAACAAAACCATCATCTAGAAGTCTTGCATAAAATTTGTTGTTGGGGATATTTATCTTTTTCCATAGTTTTAAAGACATATGTCGGACGGAATTGGTGCGCTGTGCCATCTCATTCGACATTCGTCACTTTGCGTGATTTTCTTTTCGAAGTTTGCTACGTTCATTGATCTGTGCGTGAATTTGCCGTTTCTCTGTTTAAAATCCTGTTTATCAATAACTTTTTTCAGATATCAAGTAAATCCGTTACCGGAATTGATATGTGTAAATCTTCGAATCTTAAAATGGTCAATCTGTCGTCAAAATACTTTAGCTGTTTTTGTGTAAATGTTTATTTTTTGATCACTCTGTCCAAGCTACCAAGGAAATTTGTCGTTAATAATTTTCGTAGTTTATTGGTTTGCTCAATATACTGGAGTTCGTTTGCCCCGAAGGCTGTAACAGTGTCCGTTCCAAGATAAATGTCTTCAATTCTCTCTTTGTAGGCTTCTTTTTAGAGCAAAGTATGAATTTTTCCCTTATGGGTTTTTGTTCGATTGTTTTTCGGTTGATCTTGTAGAAAGCTGGTGCAACACCCATTATTGTTTCTATGATTTGAATTTCATTTTTAGCCTTTTCCATTTCATTTCGTCTGTGTCATTTTTTGTATGCCGCTTTTTGCAGTTCTTTGTTTGCCACATTTTCTTGTGTAGTGCTCAGTATCACAAGACAGTTTCCTTTAACTGCTTTTATGATTATTGGGCTTTTGTTTTCTTTCAGTTCTTTAATTTTTTTGGCTGTTGTGTCTCCCAAGTTGCCAAGATCAGGGCTATAAAACTTGATTGTTTAAGCCGGTTTTGGGACGTTTTGGGAGGATGTATCCCCAGCTGTCGCCGACCCCAGCTGTCGCCGAAGTGCCCCGTGGACAGTGTCAACACAATGTGGATACAGTTGGATGCACCAGTGCATCATTTATCTTCAGAATCGGTGTGCTTTTTTTCATCCCTGAGTTCGGACCTCAGATTATGAATCGCAGGAACGATTTAAGGCACGTGTTGTTTCTAAAAGGGCAAGTGAAGAGATGCTCCTGTCTATCAAAAATACTTCTGTGCCCAATAAAAAGCGATAGAGTTGGCTCCCCTTTTTCGATGTGGGAGTCTGTGAACCATCTCTCAACTTCAAATATTTGCATATGCATGTACCCAATAATTATTTTCAGGTATGACGTATCGTAGAATGGGATATGACGTATCGTATGCTCGCTCCGTTCCATTTGAACGGAGCGAGCATACGATTCCGGGAGAGGTTAACTGCGCGTTTTCGGCTCCATTGCTAAATAGAATCTTTCCAGATCTTCTTTTACCTTGTTGTTTGCCGCATTCTTTGACTGCTGCTGCAGTGATCACTGATTTAACTTTGAAGTTTTTTTGGTTCCCTATTACAATGAGCATGGCGAACCACTGTTCTTGCTGGTAGCATTTTTGAGATAACTACCTATTTTTGAGAGTGTCTCATTTTACTTCTCGAAATGGTATGGTAGCTGGAGAAGTTGAAGTGCTTTCCAGTGAAGTTTTAGAATCTTTCTAAAAGTTTATTCACTAGCTTGTTTTGGATTTCTCTTGACACTTTTTGATGCCTTCCTCTTGATTTTTGTGCTGTTTTTTTTTCGAGGGTGTTTTGTTCTAGATAACGTTTCTATTCATTTGTGCGCTTGATCTTGATTTTAAATTGAGCTCGTTTTGTATTTATGTCCATAAATGGTAACTTCTGTTTAAGCTGAAAGAATGAGAATGAAATCACTCCTCAGTTTCACGCCGTAGCATAATTAATTCTAAAATAACACAAATTATGCTGTACGTAGCTTTTTTGTACCATGGTTCCATATCTCCGAAGGAGTAAAAAATTTAAACTTGGAGTTTCAATTGGAAAGGCTCCTAATTGTGCTACCTAAATGTGTATCTATGGATAGTTTGAGAGGGTTTAATTGACTTGCATGCTTTCTTCCATGAGCTGGGAACAAAATATTATGGAACGTACGTCCAGTCATTTAAGTGAAACCATTTCGAAAATCGAGGTCTTTTTTAACAAGAGCTTTTAATACACATTGACACTGGAGTGCAATTCCATCTTCAGGCGTAAAAAATATGGGTTTTCTGATCGGATTTTTTCTAGCCTAGCATAACTGTCTTCCTCTTTCGCCGATTTTTATGGCCAGAATGTTTAAGTCAACATTTTTCATATGTAAAGTAAGGACTATTGAGAAAGAATATAGTTGTGAAAACGTCCCTCATATGTCGAAAGTATGATTCGTCCAGCAGTTTTTTCAATAAGAACAACCAACAATTCCACGTTATCAGCCAAAAATTATGTCAACGTTGGCATATTCTTGCGCTTTTTTATAAATGCTTCCGCAAAAGCAAGAAATGAAAAGAACTTTTTCGGTATTTTGGGTTCCAAAGCCGTGAGTAAGTACAGTATTGCCCAATACAAATAAAATGAAAAGTCAAAAGGTTACAAGGATTATTTTGTCTAATTTTGTTTAGCTCACCAAAATTCGATTTGTTTTGTTTAAACTGTTATTTTCTTTTGATTGTGTTTGTGAGTTGATATATGAATCGATATTATTAGTTGATTTAAAATTTTATGATTTGTCTTGATTAAAAAATTCCGCTCAGCAATTTTGCTTCCGTAATCAGTGCAATTTTGTATTATTTTTACATTACAGCCTAGAAAATCTTGTCATGAAATACTTTTTACTGCTCCTGAGGAAATTGTATTTATGAATAGGGTGTTGCGTAGAACACTATCGAAGAAGCGTCCAGCAAAATTGAAGTTGCAAATAAACTAAATGTTTTGGGTTCTGATTAAAAATCTTATTATAATGTTATCTTGTTTTGACGGAGTATGATTTTTTAGAGGAAGAATCTTAGCATATAGCGCTTAAAAAATCGAGACAGAGAGGACGAGTGGAGGTCGAGGCTTTGGTCTTTTTTTGTCCGTCTTATCATTTTGGGTTCAACTATGACTACTCAAGTATCTATAGGATAAACAAATCTTGGATCTGTTTTGCCCCCCCCCCCCCCCGCAGCTTTGTCGGCATATAGCTTTTAAGCCTTCTGGGACGCTTGCTATTTTTTGTACCTATTAGCTTGCTATATAACGACACATAATTTGAGAATGGGTGTCATAAAAACACTGAGTTGACTAAACACAATAAATCCCAACTTTTGCGTCTGAGTAAATTCTTGTTTTTTTTTATTTCTGCTGGACGTGTTTTCGGCTAAAATTCCTTATCTTCGTGTTGCTCCAATTGAATAAACGACAAGTTAAATATAATATTCTAAGAATTCGAATCAGATGTTTATTTTAGAAGCGTTATGCTGGACTTCTTAAACGACTTGGCAGAGACTTGCAAAAGTTTCAACGTGTACATTGTCATTATGATCGTGCCTTTGTTCCTGTTGGCTGCACCTGCTTGTGGCTCTCAGAGTTTTCCCATTTTCAGACTCCAGGGATTCGAGGCTGGATCCAACAAAAATGGTAAGTGCTACTCCTCTAGAAGAGTTATTAATTGCTCTCGAACGAAGGAAGTTTGTAGCAATTATGACTCCTATGGTCTTTTTATGGGATTTTTCGCTCGACCGAATTTGTGTCTGACAAATTTAATTTTTAACCCCCAAAAACTATATGAACAGGTAAAGCCTGGAGGGCATTAAGTGGCCGAGCATCTCTCTTAGAGCGTTACGCCTCACTAGTCTCTTAATATGCAATTCACCGAAACTTTTGAGGAGACAATTTTGATGTTAAGTTGAAGGGCGGTTCTTTATATTAAAAATTTCACCCCCACCCCCTAAGCCGACCCCCCCAGTCAGCCTATGGATGATTATTATTAAAGTTAAGTGATTGTTATCGAGTGTATATTTATTTAACCAACTGGTAAAATTTTATCATATTTTGATTTGAAAATATTTGGAAATATTTTGTTTGTAAAATATAATGTATTTTAATGATTGTGTGAAAACGGATTGTATCTGAACGAAGTTGGTTATGTGGTAAACAACGAGAATTGGTATTTTGTGAATTAACAAAATTTACACCTAAGAGAACATTAGAGAGTAAAACATGGAGAGGAAAATTGGGGCAGAACCAGAAACAGTCGTGCACGCATGGCTTTTGATGTCTCCTTTCCGGGGTCTTTTATAGCCCGCCCTTCACAACATTATAGCCCCCCATTATGGTATAATTACCATGATTAGGGAGGTGGGCTATAGGTTATTTGACCACAAAGCTGGGGGGTATAGTTTTTATGACGACAAAGCTTTGGGGAAGGCTGTAATGGGATAGACCTCTTCTCTGAATTATTTTGTGATGTTGTTTTCTTTCTAGGCTCATTCGCGGCTTCCATCTCGGCCGAAGCCACTACTCACGTTCACATGTCTCACAGGAAGTGTTTCATCGTGCGAATGGAGGAAACGGATGCAGCACAATTAAGGGATGTTGTGCGGATGTATCCACTTGCAATCATCATAATACTACCTCACTCCACAGATCACCTGAGTGAGGAGCAGAAGAACAAGTGGCTGGGAGTGGAGTCTCTCCTGATGGAACAGGAGTATCCCATTCCCATCTACTTCGCCCATGATTCCGACACTGTCAATCAAGTGTTGGAAAATCTGCAGGCTGTGACCTCGACCGACCGGGGATCTTCTGCATTCAAAGGTATGTGCTCGGTTTTCTTGACTCTTTTCTTTTTTACAATTATTGCTGAATAATACTTTTCGATATCTGCTGCTTTATGTAAAGCTATCCAATTGTCAAAATGCTCGTCTTTTCGCAGTATATTTGCAAGAAATTCGAATCCCAATTGATTTGTGCGAATGCGATCGAATAAACTGTAATCAAAGGAATTGATACAGTTTAAACTGTATCAATTCCTTTGATAAATCAATAAACTGTAATCAAAGGACCTGCAAGCTGTGAAATGTTCTCTTCTTTGCCCCCAAGTAAAAAGTAACGAGTATCTGGATTTCAATTTAAAATTTTATAACTTTTTGTTTGCCCAACCGTGTTGTGTTTCAATTAAAATCAAACGATATTAAAATCAAAGGGAATTAAAATCATTTAAAGGTAAATAAATTTCTCAGATCTGCACATCTTTTCCTGTATCTGAAATTGTTTAATCCACAATTTCGAGTGAGGCTCTGAAATTGCAAAAGGCTTATTTGTTTTGGGCGCTCACGAGATTTGAATATCTTGTCTGGTATTATCTAGGTCAAATGTCATATCTGTTTTCAAAAAGATGCCAAAACTTGTTAACTTGACTATTGCCCATTCACCACTTGTACACGTTCTTCTTAACTAGACAATGGCATTTTTGCCAATTGTTTACTGTTTCATAACTCCTTTTTGTGCGTGGTGAATTTTTGTTCTTTGGCAATAACTTCAGTTCTACGTGGATAATTTGTCACATCAATATCAAATTTGACTTCTTTGACTGCCGAACTAAAATTAATCTAAGAACGTGACACTCCATTTAAATGCTATGCCTTATAACTCTTGAGAATCAATGTCTTGGAACAATTTTTGCATAATGCTAGCTTCAAACGATTGAGTGACAAAGGTCGGTTTTCTGGACTAATTGTCATATACAAATTCCTAATCCAGATTTGATATGAATTACACTTTTGTATTGGTTGAAATTATGAATTGGTAAAATAAATATTTAGATTGTAGAAAAGGCTTGTGATTGGTTTATTAGATTGACTTACTAAAATAATTGAAGAAGTAGTTGCATGAAGGAGTTGGAAGAGTTAGACGAATAGAATAAAGTTGCAAACAGTTGTTTTGAATTTGAGGGAATCTGCTCAGAACCAGCATCTGAAATAGATAAAGGATAGATTTAATAGTATTAGAAGATGGTGACAGGAAAAGAGCAGAGAGATATACATTCACGATTCACAAGTTGAAAAATGATTTCTTAAAAAACACATAGCTTTCGCTTCAAAATGTTTAAAACTGTTAGTGTGGGACGGAAAAAACTTAGAATACGAATTGGCGAAAAAGAAGGACTATTGAATAGTTATATCATTAATTCTACTTCTACAAACTTACATTTAATTTATACAATTGATAATCGTAAATGCTTTTATTTTACGGATACCACTTGCCCCGACTTCCATTCAATTTTATCAGGATTAGATTTAGCAAACATAACAATTGACTTAAACCCCCAGATGAGCTTCAAACTTGATTAATTGCTATACTTGACTTATCATTTTTCCCCCAATTGCTCTTCTTGAAACTTTGAATACTTTTTGAAAAAAAATTTTTTTTATTTCTTTAACATTTTTCAATATCAATATCTACACTATCCTTCAATTGTTCCAGTTCAGAAATTTTTAGTGATAGTTTTGTCTTCTGAGATAAGATTGTTACAACTTTGATAAAATGGCAGATGTTGCAGCAGCTGCAAATGCTATCGCAACAGCAATAAGAGGAATTGCTCCACCTCCACCAGCAGCAGCGCCACAAAGCGTTAACTTAAATCCATTTACGGGAGCGGTTACAGAAGATTTTAGAGTATTCCGTGAGCAACTGGAATCTTCTATCGCACTTGCCCAAGTACCGAATGCCCAGCAAGTTGGATTTTTAAAACTTCACTTACAAGGTGGTGCTCTAAATTATTTTCTGGAATTACCGGCTGCAAGTAAAAACACAATAAACAATGCTTTGCAATCACTAGAAAATCGATATTTGAGTGCAAATCGTGTGGAGCTCTACAAATTAAAGTTCCAAGAACGAAAATTTAATCAATCAAAGGAGACGCCTGAAGATTTTCTGACAGACGTCACAAGACTTGCTAATATAGCGTTTGCAGATTCAGGAGGAAATGACTATTCGGCAGAACGAACAAGGCGAATACGAGACGCATTCATTTCGGGAATGCCTACACAAATTCGACTCAAATTGTTAATGCAACCGGAAACAACAACTGTAACCGATTTATGTGCATCAGTCTCAAAACGACTAACATTGAAAAGTATCTTACCAGATGAAGAAGCACAGGCCACAGGATTCAATGCTATTACTGACAATAGCTCAAGTAATCTTGCAACAGCATTAAACAACATCGCGGCTGCTAATAAAAATTTGGCGTCAAGTCAGAGAGAACTTGGAAGACAAATGAACAAGATGCAAGTCTCTGTGGACAGATCAAATAATAGGAGATTTCACAGAGGTAATCTTCGAGGCCGACGACAAATTCAATTCAACTCAAACCGCGGAAATAACAGACCTTCATACCATCAAGGTAACCAACGACAACAATTCGGTCACGCTGGCAGTAGTTTCTACAACCAACGTGGGCGTGGTTACAGATACAGTCCAATTATCTGTAGGAACTGTGGTCAACCGGGCCACATACAAAGTCAATGTTGGTTTAAACCAGCACCACAGCGAGGAACACACGTGCCGTTCGATACGATCCCAAAAAACTAAATACGCAGCAGCAGCCTTTTCTTACAGCACTAGCTAACAGTAGTCATAATTCAGTGCCAATAACGGGTACGAATCTTTTCTATTTACCATTACACTTTCACAAATTCTGCTTTAAAATACTAATTGATACTGGAGCATTTTCAAGTGCACTTTCAAAAACTATATTACAAAAAATTAAACTAAATAAGCCAGCATGTGTTACTCAACTATCGAACAATTTTCCTGAAAAAGTATACGTGGCTGATGGCAAAAAAGTGCGAGTAATGGGAAAAGTTATCATTGAACTAAATGTCGGATTGAATACTTATAGCGAAGAGTTTCTCATTCTTGATCAAATGAGTACTGCAATTCTAGGAAACCCATTCTTTATCAAAAATCGAATTGTTATTGATCCGTCAAAGAAATTACTATACTTTCCAGATGTTACCTTGAGTCTTAATTCCATAGGACATCAGGTTAACCCAAGACAGCAAGTAGTCATCACGGTTAGTAAAATAACATTGAGACCAAACCATCAAGATATTGTTGAAGTCTCCATTTTCAAACCAGATATTGCATTTAAAAATGCTATTGGAATAATTGAGCCGTCTTCCCTATTCGAAAAAAAAATCAAGCTTATGTGTTACTTCGTCAATAAACAAACTTGATAACCATCAGAGAACTAAAATTGGGATTCTGAATCTAAACCCTTTTACTGTTACTATTAACCCACGAACACGAATAGCAAAATTCATTTTATTAACGCCAAATCAAGCAAACTATATTTATCCTTTTGAACCATCAATTCTATCGTCAATTACAGAAAACGAAGTTTTTCCTGAAAATCAAAACAAACCAATCTTTCAAACATGGGTGCCGACAGACAACTTTTGGTTCCCAACACCTGAGAACTGTCATGACAATTCAAAGCTTACCGGAGTTTGGAAAATAATTTATGACACTCTTGTAAAATTAAGAGCGGATGAAAAATTAGACCCCACAACGGATAAAGAAAGTAGAGCAACGTTTCTTTCCAAATTTGACTGGACTGATTCGATATTTTCGCGAGAGCAAAAGAAACTTATGGAAAACTTGTTGGTCAAACATCATAAAATATTTGCTCGACACAGATTAGATCTTGGAAAAAACACGGACTGTCCTGTTAAACTAACACCCGAACATAATAGACCAATTTACTCACCAAACCCCACAACACCAATACATCTCAGAGACGAGCTGATTGTAGAATTAGCTCTTATGCAATACTACGACATCATTACCACTCTACCTTTCTCACGATACTCGTCTCGTCTTTGCTCAGAGAAAATCATCGGGAAAACTGAGAATCTTAATAGACCTTAGACGCATAAACCACTTGCTACGCCATGATTACAACAACCATAATTATCCTATACCAACAATGGCCGACGCAACTGCGCATCTAGCAGGGAAAACGATCTTCGCAAAAATGGATTGCAGCCAAGCTTATTTCTCTATGCAAATGGCGGACAATTTGAGTGTTCAACTTCTGGCCTTTAACTTTGGAGGAAGAACCTTTGCGTTCAAACGACTAGCCCAAGGGCTCAGCCGACCACCAACAGCTTTCAGCTCTTGTGTGAGTAAGCATTTACAGTCATGTGTTGCTAGTGATAAGTGTTTTGTTTATTTTGATGACTTGGGAAGTGGCGCAAAAGATGGAAAAACGTTGATCGATAATTTGGAACAGATTTTTCTATGCATTCAAAATTTGGGTTTTAAACTGTCAATCGAAAAATGCCAATTTGGTATTCCAAAGATCCAATTTCTTGGACATGTTGTATCTGCAGCTGGCATTAGTCCTAACAAACCGAAAGTTGAAAAGTTTCTTGAAAATGTTAGAATGCCAAAAACCATAAAACAGGTTCGCCGATTAATCGGATTTATGCAATATTTCCAAAAATTTATACCAAATCTTGCACTTAAACTGCACCCTTTCTTCAAACTGTTGCGAAAAGAAACTCAATTTAACATCACAAACAACCATCACGAATCCCTGGCTACTCTGAAAAATGATTTAATTAAAGCTTGTTCAATGTCGTTAAAATTAGCTCAACCAGGTTGCCAATTCATAATCGTTTGTGATGCCAGCTTTTACGCTGCAGGTTTTATCCTACTAATTGAAGACAATTTAGAATCTGAAGAACCAAGCAAGGATAAAACTTACGCACCTGTTTCCTTTGGTTCCCATTTGTTTTCGCCTGCGCAACTTAAACACTCAATTTATGCTAAAGAATTCCTGGGAATATATTTAGCCTTTGGGTCGTTTGAGCATTACATATGGGGAGTTTCAACTAAACCAGTAATAGTCCTAACAGATAACAAAAGTGTCACACGTTTCTTCCAGACGAAGAAATTACCGGGAAACTTATGGAACGCTGTTGACTATGTGTTATCTTTTAACTTTGTATTAGGACATATTTCTGGCAAAGCTAACGCAGCCGCAGATTATCTCTCACTCATTCATGTTAACCCTAGCACCAAGCTGAAACTGAAACTGAGCGATCGAATTCCTGTAAAAGACATTGAAGTTGAAGTACTAGCACAAACACCAGACAATAGCCTTACAGCTTTAATAACAGCCGTTAACGTCCCTCTTATAACTATTGACAGTGAGGAAACTTGTACCACAATTCATTTAAGCTCCTTCTTTGAGCCGAAAGATCAGAGTTTAAACAAATTGTCGGAAGAAAATCCCTTGGATAAATTTGAATTGAGTAAGTGCTTAAAATCAATTGATATGTTCAATGAACAGTCAAAGGACAACGATATTCAGAAAGCACTGAACTTGCTAAGGAAAAAGGATTCACCGATAAGCATGTATTGTTCATATGACCTACAGAAATATCATAAGCAACTTGGTCGGTTAATCCTTGATGGAAACATACTTTGCCGAAAATTTTATGACCATTCAGGCAAGAATTTTATCAAACAGATTGTCATTCCAAAACAACTGCGAACAGAACTTATATACCGAATTCACAACTCTAAGCTTAAAGGACATTTAGGCATACAAAAGACCATTCATGAGTTCCGAAGGAAATTCTATTTCCCGGGCTACACAGAATTTCTTATTACTTATATAAACAACTGCCTAACATGTTTTCAAGCTAAATCTCCCAAACATGAAACATTGACCATGCCATTATCTCCCGTTAGTTCTAATACTAGCCTACCTGCAGATATGCTTCAAATCGATATAGTCGGTCAATTACCAAAATCAGGAGGCTACTCGTATATACTAACAGGAATGGACGTATTTTCGAAATATATGTTTGCACAGCCCTTACCTTCAATCTCAGCCGACACAGTTTGTAAATTCTTAATGCAATGGTTTATGCGGCATTCCTATATACCATTAGTCATACTTACAGATCAAGGCTCGCAATTTACTTCGCGAATGCTAGAAGAGCTTTCAACGCTTTTAGAATTTAAAATCGAACATGCGACTGTTAAACACGCTCAAACAATCGGAGCTTTAGAAAGGTCCCATGGCCCACTCAAACGATACTTACGAATTTATGAAAACCAACTGCCAAGGGACTGGCATAAATATGTAGATTTAGCTGTGTTCCAACACAACACTAGCTACCAATCTACATTAGCTTGCCCTCCAACTCTTATCTTTCATGGCAGAATACCGCAAAAGCCTTTAGATCTACGCTTCAGTAACAAAAATATATACCACCAGCAATGCCAATATGATTATATTTTTGATATCCAAAGCAAAATGGCGACATTATTTAGCCAAACTAAAGAAAACTTAGTTAATTCATTCAACAAATATCGCGAATATTATGATAGAAAAGCCAAAGCTGCACCATTAAAATTACATGACTATTGCATGTTGCTCAGTCCAAAACTTTCTAAAGAGCATGAAAAGATAAGTAACTTAGAATGCAAATGGACAGCATTGTTCAGAATTGAAAAAGTTCTAACTCGAAGTAACTATTTAATAAGAAGAGTGAACACAAATAATACGCAAATCGTCCATAGAGTCAGACTCAAACCCATCAAACCACAATATAAAATTCAAGATCTGCAGAATATTGATGAAAAACTATTTAAAGCAGACCCAATGATAGCCGAGGAATTGCGTGAACCAAACCTCTTTGACCATGCATTAGAGGAATTGACTTTTTCTTACGACAAAAATCGACGAGCGAAAGTTTACTCCAAAATAGCAACAGAACCTGAGTCAAAAAGTGTAACGGAAATGGTACAAAATACGACTGCAGAAGAGCCCCCACGAACACCTGAAATGGAAAACACAGGGGACACCTCTCCGTTTTATACACCAGAGTCGGAAAAACTTTCCAGCAGATCGCATACTCCGCAGTCCAGTCCTAAGTCTGACCAAAATAATGATATAGTTACTGAACCTCCAACAACATCAAGCATACCAGTTTCAAATCTAGCTAAACTGCTAAAGGAAAAGCGGCATGAACGTGAAACAGCAGGCAGCAAACACAGCTCCTACACTCCAAACACGGATACCACAACCACAAAAACCAACATCATCAAGTTCCCTAAAAGTGGCAGACACAGTCTCGCGATATGGTCGCATACGCAAGCAAACACAGCATTTCCAGTCGTCCTAATGGTTTAACTTTCCTTAATCTCTTTTCATAATTAATTGCCTTTCATAATTGCTAATATTCATTCTTTACTTGCAATTACTTTACTTATACCAAAGGCCATTTCAAACAGTGACGTTTTGCTTCAATGAACAAATCATTCCAAATTAGCCTGAGGGTAATTTGGAATAAATACGATCTAGACCATTACAAGTCCTAAGTTCATGAATGTTTACGCATGAACAACAAGTTTCTCAATGTTAACACATTAATTAATCAAAAAAATGCTAATTATACAGAACCAAAGTCAAAAATCAAAAAAGTACATCCTAGGCGCTTCTTGGCACAACGTTAGCTTTACAATAATATATATTTCAACTATGTACCTTTACAGACGGACAAGGGGATTTAGAATTACTTACTGTAACAACATTTCATAAGTTGGACTTACCGTCCAAAACTGTTGTTTCCTGACATTTTGAAACAGCCACATGCATGCTCCTTCTATTAGCAAGCGTAGAACAGAACTCTTTACAATGTAGTTGAACAATTTGCGGCAACCCAACGCTTTGCGTTGACTCACATATGCGCCAACTGAATTTCTTTATGTGTTTCTTCCATGATTCTAAATATAAAAGTCTATTTTCGTAAGGAATTAATCATTTGAAACACAAAGTTATGAACCTTCTCTCTTTGAAGAGTCGTTTAGGTACTTGCGCTTGTTGTTGGGAATCCTGAAACTACGCTTCATACGTTTATTGGCTCCAGCTATACCAGCTTTTCGACCACACTTTCTTACATTATTTTCTAAATACTGTTGCCCAGACTTCTTAAACGCGTACAAATGTTCCGACAAACCACTGTAACCAGCGTTACGAGCTTTATCCATTTCTTTACTAGTTTGCAGAGCGCCTTCTAGCCCAGCATAACTTAACAAACTTTTATAACCACCGTGCTTTTTACCAGGACCATAATGATAGAGGGTGCGATTAATTCTATCTGAGTCGCGTAAATTACAGGCTTCCCATCCCCATACAAAAGATACACCTAAAGTTGAAGTTAGAACAGCGTGGGAGGCCAAACTGGGCTGACAAAGAATAAGATCGGGTTGTGGAATGTAAAATTTGATATTAGATTTCACAATAGAATTTTCGGGACCAGCTTCAACAAACGACATAAAATCATCAACATTCCGAATTAATTTTTCAAACTTTACGGAATGCGTTCCAGGAGCACAGATAAAATAAAGCTTTTCACCAAATAGGGTAACTGAAATAGAGTCATCACCGCCAGTTTCAATATGACCATCTGTGAGCCAACTATTGTATTGGATAATTCATCAATTTTTGTTTCTTTGAGAGAGTTCGGAACAGAATAGTTTACTAAACCGTTAACTGACATACTGTAACGCCACGAAAATTTATTGATGTCAGAATTCGGACAAAATAATTTCTCGTAAATTCGAGACTCTCGACCATTTGATATAATAGTGGAACGAACGTGAAAATAATTTTCAATTTGCTCGATAAACTCGGTTTCATTATTAATGTCATTTAAAGTGTTTATAAAATTATTATCAAAATGAAAAAGCCGGTGATTTGATAAGGCAATTGGTTTGTTAACCCTATCGTTATTTATGTAGTGAGAATATCCACAAGATGATATTACATTTGTAGCTTCGATCCACGAAGAAGAACATTTTACATCAACAATTGGGACATCCTCCCAACCTAATTGTTTCAATGCTTCTGGATTTCGGAATTTATTATTGAATGCTGTTATTCTTTCATGAATACTTGCTAAACTCGATTTGGATCTTGTTTGAGCCATTATCTAAAAAAAACATTGTTGTTAAATTTTCCAAAATTAAAAACGCAGTTCCTTGACATCTTAAAAAAAAAAGAGGAAAGGAAGAGCTTTACCAACATCTATTAACATTTTGCCATTATTACAAATGCTATTAGGCAAGGCCAGCAACAAACACAGAAAATAACACCCAACGGCAGCAGCACAACCCAAAATGTATTATCGCTGTCAGAAGTATCAGATTCCGGGCAAAGATATTCCACAGAAGTCGCTTCATACACGATCACTCCACCTTCCAAGTAAATCATCTTATCAGAACAACAAATTACTTCTAAGTTAGTTGACACATGATGTTGGATACAACCGTAACTCAAAGTGATGAATAAACACACCATAATGATATTCATTCTCAAACTAAAAACATCCTTACCATGTTATTCCAATATTGGAATTTGAAAATACATTACCACTATACAGAACTACATAGTGCACATTTCAGGCGCACAACATTACAGCCCTTAAACAATCAGAATCACTCAGAGTATTCTATTATTGATGTGCCTCGCAAAAAAAATGCGCCTCTAAATATTCAAATAAAAAAAAATTAATTAGTTCAAGTTTTGCAAAGATGGTTGCAACTTCAGTTGCAATTTCAGTTCAAAGTTAAGACTTCCCATGTTCATGAAGCTAAATATAGAGCTCCTCAAGCAAAAACAGGGTGGCTCGAGATCTTATGACTCCTACATATAGGGATGTCTCAGACAAAGCTTGATAGTTACACAGTCGATTTACTACCGACAAAACATTCCTGAGGAAAAAAGAACACTTGGCTTGACAATTAAGACTGCCAGAACAACATCGTCTGAGTTTTTGTCTTTCAAAAACGCCTCTTTGGCTTCGGGAGTATTATTGCACCCAGCAGCAGTCATAAAAAGTTTCCTAACATTGCCTCAAAATGTTCAAAAGCCATGAAAAACTGAAAATTATTGCCTACTTAATATTTAATTATGTCTATTTCTACAGGCAAAAAAAAATATTTTTAGACTGGCCACCTGAAAGTAATTGTAAGCCCTGTAGCCTTCAATTTCTCGAGAAAAGACTTCCAAAATGATTTCTTGGAAATACCTCATATTTCTCGCAATAATAGTGCACATTTGTTATAATGACAACAAAATGGAATCACAGAAAGGTATTGATTTTATATACCAGCAAAAGCTACTAATTGCTGAAAAATTCATAAACATTCAATTTCTAGTTCCCTTTCCAAGACTGAATGCCTCGTTGGAAAATCAATTCAGAAATCTTTCGTTACTTTTGAAAAACTCTTGGAATGACTACTCATTTGGTTGTCAGCTGGATCATATGAACACAAACGAATCGAGCTTAAACTTTGACTACCTCCTTCGTCATACGGAAAACGAAATCAAATCAGTTCAACTAGACATTTTGAACATGAAAAAAGAAATCCAGAGAACATTTGGAACAAAAGAGCAAACAACTAAACAAACTGATAACGAACGGACAAAAAGAGGAGCCGGCCTAATTGCTTTAGGCGCATTAACAGCCGTAACAGCAGGAGCAGGAATAGCATGTTCTCTCGGTAGCATTTTTGGAGCTTGCGGAGGATCCAGTCAAGATCGTGAAGACATCGACTTGGCTTTATCACAGATTGAATTGAACAACCACCGGTGGGTGGAAGTTAAAGGCAAAGTTAACTCAAAAATGTACCTAATTGCTGAGCAACTTGAAGATGTAAACTCAGTGCAAAAGCGAATTATTCAAACGCAGAAAAATCCCACAATGGTACTGATGAAAGCAGTGGATATTATCCAAAACAATTCAAGAGCATTAATGGCATGCTCTCAACTGTTTTACGCAAGGGACCAAATGCTTCAGGTACAGGCAAGTCTTCTGGGATCTTTTTCAGCTTCACTAAATGAACTAAAAATGTACCGTGTTGCCATATACAGTTATAAGTTAACAATTTTGAATTCAGTAATGATTATGGTGAATAAATTGATTCACATGGCACTTCTACCAAGATCAGATTTAGAGGAAATACTTCGAGATGTAAACCATTGGCAATCAGACACGAATGAACGTCTTTCATTGGCTATACCAATAACACAAATTCTAACTTACTATGAAACAAAAATCTTGAGAAATGTCGACATTGTTGACAATGGGATGTACTTCACATTAGCCATTCCATTTGTTACCGCAGCGACAGTTTTAAATTTATATAAAGCAGTACCAATACCCATGCCTAATGACGGAACAGACGGACACGCATCACAGTATGCCATTGAATCTGATTTTATAGCAGTGTCTTCTACTCAAAAAATAGCATTACTTTCACAAGATGAGATTAATAGATGTGTCGGGTCGAGTAGCTTTTCCGTGTGCATAAACGGTTTCTCTCTAGAAACAGCCCAAGATACATGTCTCGGATCACTACTTATCAACAATCATTTAACTGCTCTGCAAAAGTGTGAAATCAAAACTGTGAAATTACCATTAAAAGAAAAAGCGAGAAATTTGGGAAATGGGAAATGGTTAATAACATCAGCATCATCGAATTTCAAAATGTATTTAAGCCAAACAATAAACCATGATCCATTGAAACGAACAGCTTTACCAGGATGCCAAGTTTGCATTATTGAACTCCAATGCGGAACTAAACTGGAGACTACCTTCTTGGAAATTCGAGCAGACATGTTTTCGTGCCATAACACATCGCTTCAAAAACTGGATTTTAAACTGACTGATCCTTTAAAACATCTTCTCTCAAAAGTTCCGGCAATCGACAACTTACCACATTTTGCTACTATTACTCAAGCGAGACAACAGTTCATTGAAGAAATACAGATCCAGATGTCAGAAATTCCGGACCATCGGAGACCCTCGTTAAATAAATTAGATGAAATTGCACAACCAATTTTAATGGACATGCAGAGTATTAGACCCAGCCTAAAGAACCGTTTCACACAAAGTGACACTTGGAAAATGTCTGTCATTATCGGCACAATCTCTTTCATTATCTCAATGATATTACACTCACTCATAAATTATGTTTGTCAAAAGTACGGTCGACGATATGCGAAAATGAGAAAATTTGTGGTGGGCTCTTTCGGAATTCATCCACGACAAATACTTGTTGTAACAGAAGATGAAAAACAAACACTAATGCTTCAACCTGGAAATCGACTTACAGCCGAGAATATTGTCATCACGGACAAACAATTGTCAAAAATTCTTGGACCGACCGCTCCACAACGAGAGGAACTCAACCACGTGATTCAACCATCATACGACGTTGACTTATTTTGTCAGCACTTGGCCAATAGTCTCAAGTCAGCCTAACAAAACAAAAAACACATTAAAGAAGAATTTATATAGCTCACATTTAAAAAAAGAGGAGGTTGCTGCAAGGAGCTTAGTGATTTAATATTAAGCTAGTGATTTAATATTAAGCTTGCATGAAAAACTTAGAGGCGCAGTGTTCTTTTTGAGAGGCACATTGTTCTTTTTAAGAGACCTATTGCTATATTGTTCTCTTAAAAGAGTCACGTTGTTCTTTTTATAGAGGCGCAGTGTCATATACAAATTCCTAATCCAGATTTGATATGAATTACACTTTTGTATTGGTTGAAATTATGAATTGGTAAAATAAATATTTAGATTGTAGAAAAGGCTTGTGATTGGTTTATTAGATTGACTTACTAAAATAATTGAAGAAGTAGTTGCATGAAGGAGTTGGAAGAGTTAGTGGAATAGAATAAAGTTGCAAACAGTTGTTTTGAATTTGAGGGAATCTGCTCAGAACCAGCATCTGAAATAGATAAAGGATAGATTTAATAGTATTAGAAGACTAATTTTACTCGATTTTGGCAATATTTTGGCACTCTTTATCACGCTATATCTAACGAATTCCCACTCGTCAGCTATGTCCACCGTTGCAGTTGGTGATTAATTTCAGAAGTGTTCCTCTCGATACTGATTGTGGATTAAGAAGACAGTTGGCAGTTTTGAAATTGTCCATATTGTTCACAAGAACAATTAAGTCTTTGAATTAGGTCTCAGTTACTTGCTAAAAAAATTGCGTAGAAGTTTTACGCTAATTACATGACCAAATTGTGGAAATGGTATATTTTCATCCGTAAATACTAGTGTATGTTCATCCATAAAATTTTCCACAATATAATGTCATTTGTTTCCACGACTTAACTAATTTTCTATGTGGAAAAATGGTTGCGCAAAATAAAAAGTGGTGACAAATTGTAGTCACTCATTTCTTTTAGAGGCCACCTTTTTTGGGTTTGTGCCACATGATGACACCAAGAATGACTTTCTTCTTGACGTGATGACTTTCTAATTGTCTAAAAAATTTTACTATATTTCTTTTTTGTTTTTTTTTTGTCTACAGAGCTTTTACAGGTTTCCTGGGGTCTGTTGCTGTTTTCTTTTATTGCGTATGTGTGGCTATCTTTTTGCTATAGCATGCAAATAGCCAACACTGCATAACCGAAAATCTGTCGGTTATTGAATCTTAGTTAGCTAAATTATCATAAGATTTTTATTGGAGCAGTTAAATTCAATTGTTGGATTTGAAGTAATCAGATGATTACCGACAAATTGTTGTCAAGGATTGTGATTGTTTATTTAAACTTTGTCTTCTGTTTCCTTTATTTTTGAAGTTGTGCTTTTAATTGTTTGATCCCATCGTTCGGATGATTTCCTAATGGGATAGTAGCCCTACAGCCTCAATGAGAATAAATTTTAAATGCTCTGGAGTGAAGTTTAAACCAGTTATTGTAGGTGTGTGGCGTTTTTATGCAAAGTTTTTGCTTGCCCGTTTTGTTCTAGAACAATTTTTTCTCCAGTGACTTTTTCATGCTGCACTTTTTGGTTTTGCGTGACCTTAATTGCTTTTATTCAAAAATTATGTCTGTTGCTAAAACAAAAGCGATTGTTTGAGAGCCGAGTGGGTAATGCTGCAGTCTATTACGCAGGAGTTCGAGGGATCGAACCCCTCATTGGTGGGAATATTTTGTGCCAATAAAAAATTTATCTGGGCTACAGCCCCCTCTGAGTTAAATTGCCCCGCCTGTCGTTCGAGAACAATTTGTCCGACGATAGTCAATTTATTTAAGCAATTGTATTTTGCTTGCACTTCAGCTTACATTCATTCTCTGCAATTTTTGGTTATGGCGAGAGCTGAGCGGAGGCACACTAATGATCGTGCGTGCCTCAGATCAGCATGTCTTCACATTTTTGATCGTACGTGCCTCAGATCAGCATGCCTTCACATTTTTGATCGTGCGTGCCTCAGATCAGCGATTTTTTTATTCAGACCACACATAACCTGTTTTGAGCTTGCTGTCATTGTTTGCGCTGAGAGAAACTAATTTTCCGTGATTTTGCCGACTCAGTTTGTTGGGCAAAATGATAATCCAGACTTTCGTGCTTAAGACATTTAAGAATTTATTCTGTGCTTTTTAGCTGTGAAGTACTTTTGTCGTCATATTTTACAACATGTAGGCAAGCATTACCTACACATTGTAAAATATGACGTCAAAAAAACTTCACAACTAAAAAGCACAGAATAAATTCTTAAATGTCTCAAGCACGAAAATCTGGATTATCATTTTGATCAACAAACTGAGTACACAAATTCACGCAAAACCACGTGCTTCTTTTGTTGAACTGAAGGGGAGGAAGGGACAAACTGCAACAATTTTCTGACAATGAGAATGCTAAGTTATTGAGGGTCACTGGAATTTTATTGGGTACAAAGTTTTGAAACGAACATTGAAAGCCTTCTTTGTGTTCGAGTTTGTTAACAGATTACTGGCAAGTTAGCTTTTAAAAAATATTTAAGCAGCTGTTTAATAAGGTTCAAGATTTGATTTTGTTAAAATTTTCAATTATTCTGTTTTTGCTTTATTTCGAACGAAATAGATTTTTTATAAAACAAATGCGGGCAGGCTATTGAAAAATCGATTTTACCGGAACTTCTGAATTTTAAAGCTGAAAAAATATTGCACCAAAATGAGCACCGTTTAATTATTTTAGCTTTGTTGAATGCAGTTTTTGGAAATGGGTTCCAAATTGTGGCAAGTACCCCTGCCCCTGCTCAAGTACCTGTCACCAAATTCGCCAATGTTGCGGTTAGTGTAGTGTACTTCTATCATTTGCCGAATCTATAGTAGTTCATTTTAAATATAGTTGCTTGTCTTTTTTAAATCTTGTTTAGGCATCCTTGATCAACACAAGAAAGAATGTGGAATTGGACAGTCTGATGTTTGTTTCTCACTATGACGCGTTGTCTGCTTCTGCGGTTAGTCTTCAAGGCTTTTTTCTGGCCACATAATCCAATCCGTAATGTTTGTTTAGAACTTGTTGCAATGTTTAATATTAAAGGTGCTCAGGGAGCAATAGAAACAAATAGTTGATTATATGCAAGACCTGAACCGACTGACCAACCCCCCCCCCCCTAAGGGTTTGGGGTTTGACTACTGCATAGTTTCTAGTGGTAATGGAATGGTTTTCAACTTTTTGCCATCATGAATTTTAGCATTTTTTGACATTTATTGTCATTATTCAAGTTGTTTGAGTTCCAGGGGTCAGAAAATCTCATTAGGGGTTGGATAGGAATTTACTGAAAAATTTTTAGCTGCCACGGAATAGGTTTAAACTTTTGAACATCACAAATTATAGCAATTTTTTTGATAAAATTTGCATTTTTTTCAGGTTTTTTAAAATTTCAGTTTTTCCAGCTTCACGGACCAGGCAATCCCCTTTGAGGTTTGTTAATAGGGCACTGCATAGTTTCTAGTAACAATGGAATGGTTTTTAACATTTTAATGAATCGAATTTTAGCATTTTTTTTTTATAAAGTCTGCAATTTTTTACGGCTTACTAAAGTTTTTGTCAATTTTTGATATTCGTCCATTCTCAAGTGCGAGAAAACATATTCCACGTTCTGATAAAAAGTTACTGCATGATTTTTAGTTTCAATGGATTTGTTTTCAACAATTTAACCTTTCGACTTTTAGAAATTTTTTGATAAAATTTGCTAATTTTTTCAAGCTTTTTCAAAACATTTGTAATTTATTTATTTTTTTCTGGCCTCATTAGCCAGTTAACCTCATCCAGGGTTTGATAGTATGTTGTTAAATAGTTGCTAGGGGGCAATTGAATGGCCTTCAACATTTTAATTGAACAAATTTCTATTTTTAAGTTTCAAATTTTTAAAGAAAATTATGGCCTATCGATCTATGCTCCAATTGGTTTTTTTTAAAGCTTAGAATTTGGTTACTGGATAGCTTCTAGAGACACAAAATTGATTCTTAATGTATTTATATCATGATTTTCAGCAACATTTCCTTATAATTTCCAATTGATATCTTTTTCTAAATTTTTTGTTCAATTTCGAGTTAATCGATCTTCAAGGGCCAACGAATTTTTTTCAGGTCTTGCAGATATAATACTGCACCGATTTCAGAAACAAAAATTGTTTTTAAACATATTTTTGAAAAAGGTACTTTAAAGGGAAAAATTTTGCCTTAGGTTTAAAAGCTTAGTGTTTTAGCAATGAGTATATTTTTGTTTAGTTTTGATTCGTTTAGTTTCTCAATTTTTTGAGATGATTTTGTTTGTGTTCTGGCAGGCATTGTTCAATTGATCTGCTGTTAGGGTAGAGTACTTCTGAGTTGTTCATTCAATTCTCTGAGTTGTTTTTCAGGACCTGTCCTGCTATGTTTTTTTACTTCGTCGAACTTTTTTTTTCGCTTTACTCATTTTGCCGCTTTTTCGACATTTTGCGTGAAATGTTTTTGACTTTTCTAGGCTAGTTTCACTCTTCTGTCATTCTGCTCAAAGTCCTTTTAAACAGCAGCTGCCCAGCAAAGCAATTCAAAATGAAGAGAGTCAGTATAAAAAAAATGAAAGTCAGAAATGGAAACGGGATAAACCCATAAAGCCCATTTTTACTTTAAACTTGAACTTTGAACTTTGTTCTCATAATTTTTAGTTACTATCTATAATGCTTATTGGTATTGATACTAGACCCTGTAGCCTCTCACTGAGAGACAGGAGTATGTTCAATTACGAAATGACATCAAAATAAATCGCATTTAAAAATGTTTTTATACAAAAATCAATTTTGTTATTTTCTTTTCTTTCTATCCAATAGAGTTATGGGAATCAACGGCGGTTATTCTCCGGCAATCTGCCGGGTATGTTTTATTTTAAAAGGGATAGTAAGAAGCAAATTGAGCTCGAAGGTATTGAGTTTAAAATTTTACATTTGATACCAAAGAACCAGAGTTGAGTTGAGACCGAAACTTGTCTGAAACATTAGTCTCTGCGTGTGTGCCATAGCGGCGAGGGAGTTAATCTTTAAATAGTGCTTTCATGACAAACCAGAATATCGACAACCATTCTTAAAAAAATTCAGTTTGAGATGAAAATGGACAAGAAAGTCCTTGTTTCGGTGAATTTCAGCTACTTTGTGTTTGAAGTGAGAACTGTTTAGGATTTGTCGAGTGGAGTGGACTCAAGTGGGACTGGACCAGTGTGTCTTCTATCTCTTGCAAAGACCCTCTCAGGACTATATGCAAACAGTGAAACTCAGCCCAAGTAAGTTTAGCCGTCTTTCCTCAATTTCAATTTAGAACTGTTTTCTGTCCCACGTTAGATTGTTGTTTTTTGAACTTTCGCTGGTATTCAAACAACTTATTACGTTGTGATATCTTGCCATGTCTTAGTTAATTGTTTTTAAACATATTTTTGAAAAAGGTACTTTTAAAGGGAAAAATTTTGCCTTAGGTTTAAAAGCTTAGTGTTTTAGCAATGAGTATAATTTTGTTTAGTTTTGATTCGTTTAGTTTCTCAATTTTTTGAGATGATTTTGTATCCAGAAACAAGATCTTGCCGAGATCTTGTTTCTGGATACCCCAGCAAAGATCTTACAACTTTGCACATGTCTTGATGTTTTTACCATTCAACATGATCTTACGGCTTTTTAATGCCTTTTATCAAGAATGTAGGAGCAATTATCGAGGCAAACATGTAATACTCACTTAAGATAGATGTTCACAGCGAATTTGTACTTATCCCTGAATTAAAATAAATTAGAATTTAAGCCAGCAACCCGACAGCGCACCAATTGTAATGGTTATTTCAACTAGTGATATTTTGACCAATCAGATTTGTCAACCAATCACAATTGCTCTCGTTAAAATTTTTCGGCAAATGCTGCCAGAAAACAAATTTTCGGCAAAAATTTTTCAAGTTTTCACTGTCGGCTAAAAGACCGGTTGGTCAGTTTTCCTAGCACCAGTTTGCCTGTTTCGGGATTGATTGGTAAGCAACTAAATTTTGAATAGATGAGTTTGAAATGTTTGTGTTTTAGCTTGAATGTCAATTTCCTTCTCAGTGCAGCTGGCAAGGTCAACTTTCTAGGGTCCAACCACTACTTGCAACACAATGAGCAGGTATTTTTTCACATTTTTTGGGTACGAGATCGCTCCAAATTTTTTAAAGGTAACTATCCGTAAAGCACGAAACGCCTTAAATTAGTTGTCAATCGCTCTCGAGCGAAGTTTGAAGCCATTATTGTAATCGTGTTTGTCTTTTTATGCAATGTTCTTTTTTTGTCGCTTCGACGTTCTTATTGATCATTCTTTTGATTTCACTTCTGGAGTGACTTTTTCACGCTTGACTTCTCGATTTTGGCGTGATCTTAATAGCTCACATTCAGAAATTAAGCCTGTAGACAAAACTAATTTGAATATAAGATAGGATACCACAAGGCCCTTGACCAACGTTAGTCGGTTTATGTTCCACTTTCGTGATTTTCTGGTCAATTATAATACAAAGAGGTAAAGCTTTTTGTCTACCCGGTTGAATGAGTATTTGTTGCTCTTAATTGCTTTGATTTTGTTTAATAGCCGCACAGCGATAGCTGGGGCTATTATTGGCCTTCTCTTGGTTTTTTTATTTCGTCGTCGCGATTTTTGTTACGACCATATGACGTCACAGCCACTTTTTGTTCATTCGTTCATGCAATTTCAACTGAAGTGCGTGTGTGACGTCATTTTTCGCTTTTAGTGGAGCAAGTTTTGTTGTTCATTCGCGTAATTAAATTTTTGGTCACACTTGACTTACCTCTCTCAAAAATGACTTCCTCACTTTGAAATTGACTTTAATTTACTTTAATTCAAAGAGATAAGGTCAAATGGGTGTGCGTCACTCTAAATGAAGGTTTGAGAGCAGCTAATAGAGGCAGCAAAAACTTATACAGATTTTTAATCAAAATGTAATATATCAGCCTTCAATGAAAAGACAAATTTTTTGGTCTGCCTTACTGTTTTTTTACTGCAGATCTACGAAGCTATTGCGGCTATTTTTTGGCAATCTGCCAGCTATGTTATGTGTATTGTGTTGTCATTGTCCTAGCGCGGTAGGTGAGAGATATACGATGAATCACTTAATGATCGAGGATAAATGTTTGATGGAGGACAAATTGATCTGTTGTTGACACGTAATAGAGAAAGTTTCTTAAAGAAAAAAGTGAAGATTTTCGTTGGTTACAAGTTTGAATTAACTTGCAGTTTCCTGCAAGGGTCTGTAAAGTGCAACGGGTTTTCTATGTCCGAGTGAGATTTCCGAGAGAACAATTAACTGTTCTTTACTGGAGAATTGTTTAATTGCTCTCGAACGAAGTTTGAAGTACTTATTGAAAACATGTGTTGTTTTTGTATGCGAAATTTTTGCTTAACCGTTTTGAATTTTGGCTTAAACGTTTTGAATTTTTGCCAGAACATTCTTGAACATTCTTTTGCTCGCTTGAGCGATTTATTTTGACTTCCGTCTTGGAAATGGGATAAAATAAATAAAGCACGTTTACAGTATGTCTCACAGCAGTTCTCTTATAGCTCAATTAAAATTTCGGAGTATGTTAAAGCAGAGATGCTGAAGAACCCTTGAGGCAGATTTTCATAGTTTAAGGGGCGAGCGACTTTAGACAACCCTTCTCCTGCGTCATTTTCCTTTTTACGTCATTTCTCTCTCTAAAAAAAATTTAGGTCATTTGCTTGATTATATTTTGATGATACGTCACCTACCTCTCTCAAATCAATTGTGCTTTTTAAAACTTAGTTTAATTTGCATTAGGTTAAGCTCAAGAAAAGTCATATGTGTAATCGAGGTTCCTAACAAAAAAGGCTTCTGCTGAAAAATTTTGAACAAGCCATATCAATTAATTACTGAAAATTTTGTCATCGGTTTTTGAGCGAGTCAATAACTGTTTCAATTCATTTCGGTATCTTTTTCTATCGATATTCTACCGCACGCAAGACTTTTTTATCATCTATTATAGCAATCTGGCGGAAATATTGTTTAATGTGGCTTATCTGACTACTTATTAAGACAATTATAAAAATCCCTAGCCAATATTTTTGAGGTAAATAGTTTTAATTTGAGCTAAGTAATCAAGTATTGAGACGCATTGTTTGGATAAAATCTACTATTAGTTCTTGGTAGTTACTGTTCGTCTCTTCCTGCGTGAGTGTAATTCAGCTATGATGTCGGAATCGCGCTTCCGTTCTCAGTGTAATGCAAGATTTCGCTCACTGTTGTTATATCAATACGTATCTTTAATAGCTGCCGTCAGCCTCTCAAACGGCTATTATTTAGGCGCTCTCCTTTTTTTTTAATTCGCTTTACCTGTTGATCACGTTTTTAAGAATTAGATTATCAAAGTTCATTAGAGTGTTTGCTGGCTGATATCGGTATTAAGCTTATTAGCTAGCAGTATAGAAGCTGAATTAAGTATAGTTTTAGAATCTAACTAAAACTGCTCGCCAAATTAGAACACTTGGTGACACTGAAAAAAAAAGAGAGAAATCAGTCAATTTGTTTTTTTTCTTTTTTTGTTTGAATCCGGATGTGCATCAAGCGCGTCAACGGCGGCTATTTTCCGGCAATCTGGGGGCTATGTTTGTTTTTCTTCCGCAGAGTGTGAAGAAGATGCGTCTGGTGGTGGCACTTGACAGTCTATCTGGGTTGAGGGATAGTGAGGATGGAGAGGATGTGATCTACTTTCACAGGAAGACTGCCAAATCTACTTCCAATAACCAGCTACAGGAACTGCTCAAATTTCAACAGGTATATAAACCGGAGTTCATCCCCACGCCACCAGCATATAATGCAACCCCAGGTCCAGAGACAGTTTGTTAACATTCTAAATCATTATGTAAAAAATAGCACGTGCGCTTGGGGATTGCAACTAATATGCGCCCGTTAAGTTAGGGAGCACAAGGGAAAAATCTTTTCGAGTAATTATATTCCTAAATAAGGAAATCTGGAGAGCCCCGAAAGGAGCCCTTTACTGATGTCGCTTTGTTAATTGTTTCTGCTTTGTGTTGTTGAGAAAATTTAGTGTTTTATCTTACCAATTTGAACCAGATTACGACCTTCAGCTATATTTGAAAGAGATGATGATTGGGAAGACAGTTAACCACGTATTTGAAACTAATTATTATAGTTTTAAACGTTATTATCGGTATTTACGAGCCTAGGTTTCTTAAGCATAAAGTATATCAAAACATTTCAGCCAAGTGAAAATTTAATATTGAACCGCAATATTTACTGGAGGATATATCTTGTAAGTCCTCAGTGAAAAGGAGGGTCTCATTCAAAACTGACCTTCAAATTGAGTACTGTACACCCTCTTAAACAAAGTATAGTCAAAACAGTACTGAATCAGTTTCATAATCAAATGTTTCTAACGTGGTTGCATGGGATTAACTCTTAGTCTTATTGTTTCGATCAAAAGATTTTTTAGCTATCATGTTTTCGGGATCTTCTCCATTTGTGCGCCCCAGAATTGTGGGTGCATAGTATTTTCACCCCTAAGAGCACGTGCCATATTATAACATAATGATTTACTGTGTTATGGCACGTGCTCTCTACTTGGGAGGGGGAGCATACTGGGGGATGCATAAACGGAAAAGATCACTTTTTTCAAACTAAAGCTGTGATAGATTTCGCTGTTATATTCGCCACTGAAAGCGTAAAATAATTGAATGCATTCAATTTACGTAGATTTTGGAGAGAACAGCTGTGGACGCTGGACTGAAGTTTGAGGTCGTGTTCCGAAGAGTGAATCCAGATCAATGGTTCCAGTGGGAACACGAGAGATTTTCTGGCTACAGAGCGGCCACCATCTCTGGTCACTCCACTCCCTACCATCCTATGAGACGCTCACTTCTAGATGATGGGAGAAAAATCAATGTGAGCAGTTATATCAAATTGACTTAAATGTGATTGAAACAGTCTCTGGCAAATTTTTAAATGCCAGATCTTTCCAGTGCCAGATTATATAATGACAGATTTCGCCTTCTAGTTTTAAGCAAGGTCACGCGACTCCTGCTAAAGTGACTCGGAAATTCGGGCTTTATACTCGAACCCCTGCGCGGTTCTCGATTACTACCAGATTTTCTGTGACTTCATTTAAGTCACGTAACCTATACTTAGTATGGGCACTACGACACGTGATATACTCAAATCGGCTAGCTAACATTCGAGTTCCAGAAACTTCAGAATCGCATGTAACGCTGTATTCTTAAGTGTAACATTTGATGCATTATTTTTAAATCGTGATGGACGTGATTTTTCGTTTGACCATTTTTAATGTGGCCGATTTGACTTTTCACCGAAAGAAACAGGATAAACTGAAATGGAAGTAAATGCTGGCATCGTCGAAACAGGTTTAAAATCAAAAGGGTAAAACCGATAAAGGATGATGTTAAGCTTCTGATCTACCAATTGTTGTAGATGAAGAGATTGCTCAAAAATTATTAAGTCCGGAAGCAATTCTCAATTTGAATATTTTTACATTTTTGATTGGATAACGCTAATATATTGTTTTTCTTCCGATCCCAATTGCGACCAGAATTATAAATCACCAAACGATGAAACAACTGAGTCGCCTCTAATTGAGGTGATGATGCCAAAAAAACTATTAACTAAGATTAATCTCAGAATTCAATACATTTAGAGTTCTTTCCGGGCTCTTTTGTGGAATTTTGGGTACTGCTAATGCGATAACCAATATTATGTTAGGTTCATTTCCAATCGCAATTTAATAAGTGAAGGACAAAGTATATATGCTTAAATCAAATGAACGACCATTTTGTTCTTGCTTTCAGTAAATTGTTTTTAATGGCGCTAAGAATTTTTTTATCTTATAATTGTTCTGCTAGTTAAAGCAATCCCTGGTCTGTAATTCTTGACGACACATGAATCGAAGTCTATCCCCCATTGGAAGTAAATGAGGTTTTGTGACTTGCAGGTTGATAAGCTGTTGGTGAAGATGGAGGTTGTACAGAAATCAGTGTTGCAGTACCTCTACAATGTGTCAGAAGTGTTTGCAATTGATGGTGGAAATAGCAGGAAGCAACTGGGAGAGGAAGAAGAGGAGAAGGAACATGTCACAGAAGCTAACTACTATCAAAAGTTCCAGGTAATAGATAACTGCGAAAGGTAACCAATGATAGATCTGAACATTTGTTACATTTTTGAGACGTTCTTACTAAGATATAGCAACTGATCTGGGTAAGCTATTGAGCATTGTGACAGAAACTAGTTGCTGAGAAATAGTTTGCTTTTTTTAGAACCCAGTAACAAAACTTAATTATTATAGCTGTAAGCTGAGCGTAGCTATATTGCGGTGCTCTTTGTTTTTTGTTTCGTCGTCTGACGTTCTTCGTTTTACATTTGTTCGTTCCCTTGACTTGTTCAAGCTTGATTTAATGTTTGCGTGATTTTTGTGCTAAATTGTTCGTATTCAGAATTTATGTCTGTTGCTAAAACAAAATTGATAGTAAATTTAACGGTGGCAAGGGCCTAATAGCCGAGTGGTTGATGCTTCTAATTATTCACCAAGATCTTATCAAAAACTAGCCGATTGTGTTTAATTTTTGGGCCTGCGTTTTTTCAATCCCGATTCCCCGATGGATAATTATGTATCTATCAGTAGCTTGTTTAAATCACCACAACAAGAGTTAAAAAGAATATTTGCCCAGTGAGCTTATCTATCTAAGTCTATGGGTTAATATAAGTCTCAATATAGCTTGCTACAGATGTGCGAAGTACATTTCTATTACTTAGATTTCTGAAAGAAAATATTTAGTAAAGTTTGAGAATGATACAGCACAATTAAAGAGTGAATTCCTTATGAAAATTATCCATCTTTCTGCTCGATGATGCTGAAAGTATAGTGTATTTGTTGATAAGAGTTAGCAGACCAAATACTCTGCTGAGTTTGTAGTTCCCGCTCAGCGGAGGAGAGAAAATATCGCTGCTTAGAGCAAAAAAAGAGCGGATTAAGTTGCGCTTGTTTGTAACTTTGTGAATTAGATCGATTATCAGATTTCTTGGTTATTTTTTAGGGTCTAGTGGAACGGGAAGAAGTAGAAACATTTCTCAAGTATGTCGCAACTCATCCTCACTCTAGCCAGTATCTATCCAAAGGGGACGCCTATGTACAGACACTGATGAGGCATCTGAGCAGATACGGAAGATTGGCATCACTCCAGGAGTTCTCACTGGAACGAACTGCCTCAGCTGCATCGGCACCCGCTGGAGCCAGTGTCAGAAGGGAGGATGTTGTCTTCTATGACCAAAAGCAAACAACTGCAAATGCATATAGGTTGGTCCAAAAGGTTTTGTTAACACAACATGCACTCTAACTTGGGCGCAAATTCAGTATGTCATCTGGACTATACTGAAATGTAAAGAGTCCAATTTGTCAAAAGTCTAATTGCTCTGAGACAATCTTATTTCAACTAAGCTTTGTTGATTTTATGTGGGCCTCAATTTAGCTGGAACAGCAGTTTCATGGACTGTCTTTAACTTCATTGCTGGGGTGGGGGTGTATTTACCAAGAGTCCATATGTATCCTCATCGGCTACCGAGCCTTCCGATTCTGATGCCCGTTTAATATGAAAGTTCTCCGGAAACAATTGGCTGAATTCAACTTAACCCAATGAATATTTTGCACTATTTAGACGTTTTGTTGTTTTAGGGTGAAGCCGGCTGTGTTTGACTTGTTCCTCTCTGCCGCCATTGCAGCCTACGTCGGAATGGTTTATTTGACTGTCATGGTAAGTTGTCTTCCATAAAATTTATCTTCCTTTAAGTTGGTTGCATCTTTTCAGTCTAATGTCTTAGCTAGTGGTCTATGATCTGCTACCATGCGGCTGGAGCAACCAATAAAACTTTTCGACATTTCGAGATAAAATGAATCAGGTGATCTTCTGTGGGACAATTGACAGAGAGAACCTCAAACTTGACATATACTCGAACGGTTAATTTTCAGCCCCGCATCCTGAAGAACATCAAATCTTACCTGACTTGAAGACTCCGATTTTTAACAGATTCAACATTTCTTTGGTATGCTCGATTATTCATTCTCTCAAAAATTCTTGGTGCAAAAAGTAGCTCCTAAAAATATGGCCTATTTTTTGAACTCAATCTTCAAATTTTGCTTAACTATAAACGTTGTTAAGAGTTGTGAACGTAGAGAGAAAAAGAGGTTTCTGTTATGCATTATTAATGCTCTCGAATGAAATTTGAAGCAATTATTGTAAACGTGCGGGTCTTTTTATGCAAAATTTTTGCTTGTCCGCTTTTGAGCTTTTGTGTTAGGTCTATGTTAAAGTACCAGCCTGTCGTTTAAAAGCGATTTGTCCAACATTAGTCGGTGTATGTTAATTGCCGTCGAGCGAAGTTTGAAGCAATGGTTCTAACGTGTTTGTCTTGATATTTTTAAAAATTTTTGTATAAATGTTTTCTGGAAAATTTCTTTTGACTTCAGTGCTCGAGTGACCTTTTCACGTTTGATTTCTTAATTTTAAGTGAATTAAATTACTCTTAATTAACCGATTGTAAGGCAGGACAGCGCAAGGGCCTGCTCGCCGAGTGCTTAATGTATCAGTCTTGAATGCCAGAGGTCGTGGTAGTGAATCCTCACTAGAGTGGTTTTTGCACCATTAAGAAAAAGTTATCTAGGCTATAGCCCCTGTGAATAAAATTGCCCCGCCATTTGTCCACTTTAGTCTGTTGCACAGTCTTTTTTATGCGATTTTTTGCTCGGCAGATTTTCCGTCTAATCCATTTGACTTTTCGTCCTGAAAAACGTGATAAACAGCTAACGCCCAGAGGGCATTAAGGGCTCTTAGAGCCTTACCAGTCACTAACACTGCGATTGGCCAAATCGTTTTGGGGAAACGATTTCATGTTGTTAATTGCTCTTGAACGAAGTTCATAGCAATTATTGTAAACGTGTGTCTTTTTTATGCAAAATTTTCGCTTGACAATTTTGACTTTTCGAGTGACTTTTACGCCCTTGATTTTTTTTTGCGTTTCGCGTGATCTAAATTTCTCCCTCAATCACAATTTTAAGTAGCTGAATTCAATTGGCGGCAATTTAATACTAAAAGTCGAATGAAAAGTGCGCCGAAACTGGTGCCATTTTTTACTTCAAATCTTAATAGTGGTAAATGCTTTTCCACTCTCCTGTCGTTCGAAAGCAATTCTTCCGGCATTAGTCGGTTTATAATTCTACCCTGATCTAAGCACTAATTTATCAGATTTATCGTGTGTTACACGGTCAATTTAGAATAATTATTTTGGTGTAGCTTCCTTCACAGTTTCCAGGGAGAATGAACAGTTTTCAGATTCTGCTTTCCATTCTTGATTACAGTTCTTTCTTCTGTTTTTTTTTTCAAAAAATAACATAATGAAAAATGGTTTATTAAACTGAATGAGTAGTTTTGTGGTCTAAGTCAATTAATACTTGAATCAATTTTCTTCGTTAATTTGTCTATGCACTGATGAAAAATTGTAATATTTAATTAGCCGAACAGTATCCATTCCATCCCTACTCCATCATGGTCACTATCGAGCGATCGGTCAAATAAATTGGAAAAATCTTGGGTCTCTGTTTAGGGAATACCTGTGTTGCACAGCTACCTGCAATCCAAACTACTATGTATGCCGTCTGTGGGCACTTCTAAGAGCAAACTCAAATAGACACAACCTCTTATAGAAATCAGCCACAAAAACTACTCGAAGATAATAAGAAGTTGACGAGGTCTTTGTCGACAACTACAGAGCTCCTGTTGGTTGCTCTGTCCTATTTGATGTGACGTCACATACCCGGCCTAGACTTGTGTCTATCATTGTTCATCCTTGTCAATCTCGTGATACTTCAACTTGTATTGCTCCCACTACAGCTCCGTTCTAGAACTTTCTGATTCTAGATAAATTTTTCTTGATGAAGAAATTTAACGAGAAGTTGTAATGTTCTAATCTAACATGACCCTGTATCTGTTTGTAAGCTGAAGTTTTATCCTTGCTAACGTAGTACAGTTACTTCATTTGTGTAATTGATCTACGCCAATTAAAGACAATTTATTATTTATTTACACGAGATGTTTTACTCTGACAATAGATAATAATTGATTTGTGAAAGGTGAGTGGAACCAATTCTGCTTACGGGCAAATCATGCGGGATTAAAAAATGATGTAATATTAAGGAGACATTTTCTGAAGACAATTTTTGATTAGCTATATTTCTGTCTATGCGTTATCGGGTTGAAAATGCCTTGACATCTAGAACTTTTTTGGTAAAGCTTGTAAAGGAGTTGAATCTTCAGAACTGAAGAAATTTAGTCCTGAGAAAAATTTTCCTTCGCTGTTCACTTTGCAACTTACATCAAGATTAAGTGCTTTTCGTGATGGCTACTGGCGTCAAAAGACGACGCTCCAAAAAATGCTTATCGTAATTAAAATCCCTCGGTGTCTTATTTTAGTGGCGAAGCTGTATGTAACGTGAGTGAAGCTATTTTGCGGTTTTATTGGTGTCTTTTTGTTTCGTCTGCCGCATTTTTCGTTTAATCTACACAATTTTTTTTTCAAAATGAACAAGGAGGCTGGGTAATTTGCGTTTGCACATAACGTTCCGTCCTCGCTTATCCACATTTCTATTCATTTAGAGGATGCATTCAAAAACTTTTACTGTTCGAAAAGTGGTTTATGAGTAGAGAAATTATAAACTCAAGCCTCTAAAATTTAAATAATGCGACCTTAGAAAAACGTTGACCCTGCCATTAATGAGATAACAAGGCAAGAAAAACATTGAGTAACCGAGTTAAATTGGTATGCGAGAACATCAAATTTAAGCAAATCAACTTGTATTTTACTACAAAGCAGATGCGACTTGTCTTCAGCGTGACTAAGTGACAAGTCGACAAAGAGAATAACAAAAAGGGGCAAAGTTCAAAAATCCATATAATTTTTTGAAAGTTGTGTTTTTCAAAAAGAGGTTATAATAGCCACTCATCAGCTTTTAACTAAAAGATTAGATAGGTTCACAGGTAACTAGCTAAAATCACCTGTCGTCAGAGATACTAAGTTAATAATGCAAAATAACAAATACAGGCAATAATAAAAATATATACCAAAAACAAGTCTTATCGGAATAGATTGTATATGTCAACTCCGTTAAAAGACCATCTAATTTTTTGAAAGATGCGTTTTTCAAAAAGAGGTTATAGTAACCACTCATCAGCTTTTAACTAAAAGACTAGATAGGTTCACAGGTAACTAGCTAAAATCACCTGTCTTTAGAGATACTAAGTTAATAATACAAAATAACAAATACAGGCAATAATAAAAAAATATACCAAAAAACAAGTCTTATCGGAATAGATTGTATATGTCAACTCCGTTAAAAGACCATCTAATTTTTTGAAAGTTGCGTTTTTCAAAAAGAGGTTATAATAACCACTCATCAGCTTTTAACTAAAAGACTAGATAGGTTCACAGGTAACTAGCCAAAATCATCTGTCTTTAGAGATACTAAGTTAATAATACAAAATAACAAATGGAGGAAATAATAAAAAAATATATACCAAAAAAACAAGTCTTATCAGAATAGATTGTATATGTCCACTCCGTTGAAAGACCATCTAATTTTTTGAAAGTTGCGTTTTTCAAAAAGAGTTTATAACAACCACTCATCAGTTTTTAACTAAAAGACTAGATAGGTTCGCAGGTAACTAGCCAAAATCACCTGTTTTTAGAGATACTAATTTAACAATACAAAATAACAAATACAGGCAATAATCAAAAATATATATACCAAAAAAACAAGTCTCAACGGAATAGACTGTATATGTCCACTCCGTTAAAAGACCATCTAATTTTTTGAAAGTTGCGTTTTTCAAAAAGAGGCTAAAACAACCACTCATCAGCTTTTAACTAAAAGACTAGATAGGTTCGCAGGTAATTAGCCAAAATCACCGGTCTCTAGAGATGCTAAGTTAATACAAAATAACAAATACAGGTAATAATCAAAAAAATATAAAAAAAAACAAGTCTTTTGACGGAATAGATTGTATATGTCCACTCCGGCCTTATTTCAACTACAAAAAGGAAAGTTTTTAAAGATGCAACGTGGAACGACAACAAGAATCAGAAAAATTAAAATTGAACAGTATCAAAAGCTAAAAATTTTTGATAACTCAGTGTCAAAGACATAAAATCCGGTTGAAAAGAAAAGCAGTAAAAAAAGCGCCGAAGTCATTGAAAGCGTAATTTATCCACTGAAAATGTTAATGATTCAACTAAGCGTCCTCTAGACAGCAAAGGACTCGAAGTTCTTGTCATATTGTGAAGAGTGACCGAAAAGACAAATAACCACAAATACAGACTTTTTTGAAAATTTAATGTTTGCGTTATTCAAAAGACGATGGCAACAGTCATTAGCAGGAATAAACTGCAAAGTAACCGAAATAAGGTTAAAAATTTGAAAAATTTACCGATATTTATTTCAAAACAAATATTTAAAATCATAAAAGCCATGAGTTAAAACGATGCAGCTAACAGAACAGGTTTTGGTTCACTAGAGAGAAGTGTGACCAGTCATTACAGCGAACAAGCTACAAAAAAGGCAGGATCAAACTTTAAAATCGGTAAAGATAAAAAAATTCCTTGTTTGTTCCTAAAAGAAAAAAATTTAAAGGCATCGTTCAATTATCGACTGAAATTTTTGGATAGTTTCATTTGTATACGTCTTTAGATAGCTAACTAGAAGTTTTGTATTTGAGATAGTCATAAGATTTCAGAAAAACTCCAGTTTTTGGCAATACTCAAGAGTTCATTGAAAGTTTAGCTGTTTTGGGAACCGGAGGTAAAAATAGCCCTCATCTGAGAATAGTGTGTCAGCAGTATTAATGTCTGTACTTAATTTAAAATTGTTCAAATTGATCTAAGGAAAAAGGTTTTGGGGGCCATTTTCAAAAAAATGTGGAAAAGAATCAGGCTATGTGTACAAAGACACGATGCTATAGTTTCACAAAATTTCAAATATCGATAACTCGGTAAACGAAAAATTCACCAAAAATTCTTATTTATTAATCTATGAATGGCAAGTGTTTTGAGACTAACTTTGACTGAATAAAAAATCCAGCTGAGGATATAGTTCCTTCCCCCACTAAATTGGGGTCGAATCAGTCATTTGATCTGCTCTTAACGGCGTCCAAGATCGTAACCTGCTTTCTCAATCTCACTCGATCTTCCAATAATATTGCGACCCAAAAATCAATAAAAATTACTTCGGTAATTTGAAACTCAAGTTCGATCAAACTTATTTTCAGAAAATTTGTAAAAATTTTCACAAAAACTCTTTTTGTAATGATAAAGGCCGCTATTGATAAAGCTTTTGGGCAATAAAGGTCGCTTTTTGGAATGGAGATTTCTGTAGACGAAATTCATCAGGAAAAAAACAATTCTCATATTCTGGTAATAGACATTAAAAAACTTCTACTAATTTCTGCAGCTTTAACTTCTCCGCCAAACGTGTCAAACCATTAAAATTCCAAAACATAGAGAAGCTTACTTATTGTTTCGACCCTCTTGAGGGGGGAGGAACTATATACTCAACTGGGTTTTTTTTTGTTCCGTGAATTTTCGCCGCTCGATATATTCATCGTAGAGAGTTGAGACTGGTATCATTAGAAAGCTCGTCCAGCGTAGAATATGGAATTAAAAATTTTTTTTAATTTTCGTTTTCTACAGGGAGTTATCGAGGCTTAAACTTCTGAGAAAAGAAGAGTGAATTCACGTTGTTTTTATTCACATTTTCCGGAATTTTTGCCTAAATTTTCGTCAATTTTGCTAGAATTTGTTATAATTTTTAAGAATAGTGTCGTTGATTTTATTTTTGAAGACGAACAAGCATTTTTGATTGTTTTGATTTAATTTTTTGGTCAAAAAATCTGGATAGACATTTCAAAATTTAGCCTTTTTCATCAACAACAGCACGAAATAAGCTACTTTAGTCCACTTTGATTAAATTTGCCTACAGTACACCCCCAAACAACACTCATACAATCTTTGTAGACTCAGAGGGGGGCTATTTCTACTTCAGAGTCCGCAGAGAGTGCCTTGTAGTTAAAACTTTGCCGTTTTTTGCTAACTTTACTCGTTGATTATCAAAAATGCAAAATTTATTTTGAGTTTCAACTCAGAAATTATCTATATCTACAACATTCGAAAAATCAATTGTTCTTAACGGACAATAAGTATTAACCGGGGTAGTTTTGGGCCGTTCTTGGACTGTTACAATCCGAAAAAATCGGGTTGTAATCAGTCGGTCTTTTTTTTTAAAAAAAGACTTTTTTTTTAATAATAAAGAACAGAACATATCAAATCAAAGCTCAGGAGTGATAGGTCCAACCAATTCGCTTGCTAAACAGCTCCAGGATAATGCATTTAGTTTTTTAATTGAAAGTTTATGGTCGTTTCTTTTTTAAAAATAATTGACTTTTCAATAAATAATGGCTTAATTAACTTTTCCTCTATTTTTTTCTTAATTTGTTCAACTTCCAGCTTAGTGTCATCAAAAAAAGACTGCTTCTTCTTTCAACTGAGTTAACATTTATTCTCGGTTGCAGTTTTAAGCCTGAATTTATTGTTTTCTGGCTTTGATACTACAAGATTTTAGATTTTTGTTTGTTTTGCTATTTGCCAGTTTTTCACGTTTTCTAATTTTGTCACATTATCACATTATTGACAGTTCTCATGTCACCTTATTAGCATTCAAATTAAATCACAATTGAACATATTAAAATCCTGAAAGATATAAATCATCGTTTTAATGGCCTCGACGCCTCTTTCTTGAAGAAATCAATTGAATTTTTTAATTTTGTCTTAACTGTCATTTATACTTTGTCGTTTCGGTCGTATGAAATTTCCTGTATAGTGATAGCTTTCATTGGCTTTCCATGGAAGAATAGAAAAACCGATATTCTGATATTAGCAGATAGCTGATGGCTTTTATGACTTTCAAACCCATCGTTTTCCAAAATTAAAATAAAACTTTTTTAACTTCGAAATTTTGTTCTTTTTATGTTTCTTTTTGTTACCTAATCTCGTTAGTTGATTACAGGTCAAATATGACATTATAGGTGTCAAGGGAATAAAAGGGATTGGTGTCCCAAAATCTTTTTTTAAAAGATTTTGTTATGACCTTACTGGCTTCGACACCGCTTTTTCACAAAAAAAAATTAAATTAATTTGATTTTTGTCATATTTGACGTTCTTTTTGTAGATGCAAGAAATATTCTGGATAATTACAGATCTCGAGGGTTTCTTTTTCATGAAAAAACGACGATATTTAAATAGCTCTTTTTGTAATTAATGCCTTTCATGACATTGAATATAATTTTGTTTCGAAAAAAAAATTAAAAGTATTACATACTTTAGCACTTCGCTTTTTTGTCTACTTGTTACCTAGTCTTACTAATGAATGGCCACGTACTACATTATAGCTGTTTGAAGAAGGCGCAATCAAATAAATATGAGTGCCAAAATTTGGCTTGACGGTTTTGACAGCGTTTTCTGGCAAGTTTCAATTGAAATTTTGTTTGTTCTTTGTTGTTCTTTTTAGCCGCTCTAAAAAATGAATAAGGTCAGGTCCTAATGCCCTTCTACAGAAGCAGTGGTAATCGCAAATTTGTGGTAATATTAATTTATTCCTAATGGTATTTATTACTTTGAAGTTAATTGTTTCAAAAAAATAAGTTAATTTTTTTTTACTTTTCTGTTTTTGTTCTTTTTTGTATAATTGTTACCAAACCTTTTTATGGACTGGTCGCATATGTTTTCTGGTGATTTATAAGTTATTTTTGTTTAGTTTCAGGTTTATCTGACGGTATGTTGACTCTGTTATTAAATTTAGTTTTTAAGAGGGACATAAATTTTTTGATGTAATTAATGTTTGTTGTTGTTGTTGTTTGATTTTGCTGTTCGTCTTGACTCGCTTTTTTTTAATATTGACTTATTACAGCAATCTAATGCATCAATTTTTACTCCACTGAGTTATTTGTTTTGGAGGTTATCTTATCGTTCATACAGAATTTTTTGAAAAAGACTTGGGCTTTTTTGGGATTCGCAAAAAAATAATTTTTGGGTTTTTCTATCTGTTCCTCATTTGGTAGACAATTATGCCAAAATTGTGGATGGGCGGGGTCGGAACCTTATGTGCCATTGCACATTACCGAGCCGCCTTGTTCTTATCATGAAAGAATTATAGTTGTCGCAATGGGTCGTACTTCTTGTTTGGTAGGCTTCGAAAGTTGTTTTCAGGATTGCTAAATATTTTCCCTTTTAAACTTAATGCCGCCTTTTTTTTTCAAAATGTGGATAATATTGAGAAAAGTGTCATTTTAGAACCACTACCAACAAAATTGTTGCATTGTTAGGCTCCGGTTTTCGCCTTTCTTTTTATTAGCTAATGTTCAATAAGTTTCCGATCAATTGCAACTGAAAAATGATAAAGAAAGTCCAAGAGCACTGAAATAATAAGTTGCTCTAAAGCTAGAGCGAGCTCCCTTTTCACTATATCGCTCGACGAAGCTCATTGTGTCTGTTCCAACTGTTAGTATTGTTATTAGTTTTAACAAAAAACAGTTTCTTTACAACCAGGTGGCGAATAATGTTTCTTTTGATTTTGTTTCTGATCTTCCTTGTTTTATATCGGTCTAGTTCTAAGGAAAAAACATAATTGTCGAACAACCTGAAAGAAAATTTGTCTTTATGAAGAAATTTCGATAACTGCAGAGAAAATACAGAAGTTTCTTGTTACTTCATTTTTTTTGAAAACGCATGCAAAGTGGATTTGAATTTATTTACTAATTAGGCAATTTTTTTCACATGCGATACTTACAATAAATTTCTCCGTTTATAAATGTTTTTTATTGCATAATTTTAATCGGCCTCTTAAAAATATTCTGAGATACTTGATACTATTTTGTTGCTTTAAAAACATTTATTTGATTTTTAAGGCAATTTAAAGTTATGTTTTCAATCTTATTTGGTTTTTGTTCCTGTTGCGTACTAAGATGTTTTCGGTTTTAATTAAGAGCACTTTTCGTCGAAGTGAATGCTATTGTAATTCTCGCAAATGTTTCAATTTTTCAGCCTGGTGCCAAATTAAATGGCATTCCTGTCGAAAGTTAATCCCCTAGCATTTTTTGGTTTATCCTTTCCCACTTTAAGATATTTTCTATATTAGTTTACCTAATTCTGATGCGAACAATTATAGAAAAGCCAGGTATGTGGGACTAGTCCAGTTGAAGTGATCTAGATTGTTGATTTTTCGGAAACAAATTTTGAGAATCGTTTCTGAAACTTCGCCACGTTTTGTTTATTCTGCAGTTTTTGCATTTTCGATGGTTTTGATTAAGATTGTCTTGCCTCGTAAGTTTTATATCCATAAATTGCTTTCTCGGGGTTTTTTGAACAATCTAAGTCTTTTTTGACCGGAGGAAGTCTGGAGATGTTCAAAACTATTTCATATTGTCTATAGATGCGCTATATTTGTTGAACTTCAGTTTTGTATCGTTAAAAGATCAACGGCTAGAGTTCAGATAATAGCATTAACGGAACTTAATTTCTCTGTTCTTTTTTTTTCAAAAATTTTTGGTTCCGGTCCTGAAGGTATTCGAGTTTATGTTTTGGGGGCAACAGTTTTGCATTTTTTTAAGCAAGGGATTTGGAGGAGTGTTTTTTTGGAACGCATTTCACATAAAATTGATTAAATTTGTTTTTCGCGTTTGATGTACTGGACTAGAAAAACTCAATTTTACCATACTTCATTTTGAGGACATGGGATCGACTTAATTGAAAAGCTTTGGGACACACGAACTTTTCATTTTTAGAGCTGAGTTGTATTTCATGGTAGTTTTTTCCCTCAAATATCGTTTGTAATTAGTTTCTTATATGATAGCGTCATCAATTGATTGATTCCCAAAAGATTTGTTAGTTTCTTGAACTAAACAGTCAATTTTGATATTATATGACTTACAAAACAAGAAATTGACCTTTAGACTAAATAAATAATTTCTAATTGAGAACAGTAAAGGTCGGTCTAATTCAAGACCAGTAGAGTTGAGTCATAATGAATTTTATGCTCATGGCCAATTTTATTTTTATGGTAATCTTTTTTTCGCAAGACATCCGTTAAAAATTTTTTGCAGAGAAAACATAACTCTGGACTTCATTTTTGTTTAGAGTTATATGTCTACATAAGTTATTTAACTCGTATACGGCTTTGTTTTTCGCAAGTTTTTTTTGATCCGTTCGCTCCATGATTTTGAATAATAAGTTTATCAAGTTTTTTATGCATCTTTACTGGAAAAACCAACCTTAAAAAAAGCAGAAATCAGTGTCGAATTTTGATAAGTATTAGTTCTCTGGCAATTTTTGTCATTATTTATGCGCTGTAATTGAAAAAAAATTATGCATGTAGGTTTTAGGCATACAACAGTTCTTTTCGAGTACTATACTGATTTTTTAGCAATTGCTTGAGTTTTCTTGTAACTTTTCATTTTTTTCTCCAACTCTGGTCTTCGCTGTCAAGCATTAGTTTTGATTGATTGCAAAAAATAATGTTTTCTTTTCAGCGTTTGGCAAGAAGAAGTTGGTTTTCAAAACAATTCGACAAATTAGTGACAGATTTTTCTAGCAATTTAGAGCATTTTTGTCTGCTTCACCCTAATGGCCAAGAAGGACTTTTGATAATTATAAACATCTCTGTTTCATGGCTTTTTGATAAAAAGATATTGTTTCAGCAACTACCCTATTAATGTCTGCAACAAAAATAACAAGGTGTTTTCAATGATGTAAATGCTGTTTTTGTAGTTTTGTGATCAATTTATGAAAAATATGTTTTTTCTGCCTGTTTGGCTCCTAATGATCAAAAACGTTTGCATTGGGCTGAGATTTCAT
>NC_134475.1:10390637-10491810 GCF_964194025.1 Convolutriloba macropyga
CTATTAATGCGTGCTGAAAATACGCAAAACAAAGACTAGATGAGCCAATTTAAATAAAAACGGGGGGGGATGAGTCAAATGAACTAACTCATCATTTAATAGCAGCTGTTTGCTTGTCCTTACATATCTTGATGATTTCTTACCAAGAATTTTTCTAAGATCTTATCAAGATTTGTCGAGATTCATTTCACTGAGAGGCTACACCTTGACTTCCAATAAGTTCTCTGTGGTCACTAAATTTCCGAAATGCTATCTGGGAAAGAACCCTAAAAATTAAAAGCAGTATAGTGTGACCAAAATGGGAAAAAAGGCGAAAAAGGAGACAGAGGCACCAGCAGCCGATGTGTTCGACCCCGTCAATGTCGAGACCAAAAATGCCAAAACTGCAGTCCTGATGTTAGACTCACCCGAACAAGAGGTAGGAATCCGTTTGATTTTGGAACCCTTGATAAACTAGGGCCATTATGCAGTAATATTCAAAAAATCTAACTAGCAAAAATTTTGTTAAGATCTTGTTTACTTCAGTTTTGAGGCATATTACTGTATTTGTCGATTTAATGTACCGCCTGAATTCCTCCATTTATGATGGTTCGCATAATGATCTCAAAATAAATTCGCATAAATCTGATCCTTTTTCAAATTAGTATGTTTTGAAACGAGAAGTTTGTTAAATGTTTCTATGGCCAACCAATAAAAAAACACACAAGTGGCATCTTAAATACATCGTTAAGGTCAAATACATGTGAGAAGGTTTCACCAAAAATCAATTTGAGAATAACAAGAAGTTTGAATAAATGAAGATTTTGAGTTTCTTGTTCTTAAAATGTATGAAAGTATATTATTTGCATTTCGTTGATGAAGTTCTGGATTTTTTTCTTGATCCATTATCAAAGCAAGCGATTTAATTGATGTCAGTACATCGTGGTAAGATTATAATTTCCGGTCAGTTTTTGCATAAAGTAAATGCGCCAACTATGTTTTAAGTAGTGGAAAAAAATAATGACATCTTGGTTCACAGCCGATCATTGTTGTTATCATAGCTGCAAAGCTGTCAGCTCAATGGAGCTATATTGCTGTGCTTTTGGTTTTTCCAATTCAAAGAATTTGAATTGTATGGAGCTCTGTCTTTTTTTACGACCCGAAGAAGAAATGAAACACGTGAAAAAATTTGGAGTAATTTTGTTGAACAAAAGGAAGAGTGGAGTAAAAAGAGTGGTTTTTTGTTCATAGCGCTGTTTTCTAGAGAGTGAGAAATTGAGGTGTGAAAAAAAAAATTCTGTAAGCGAGCGAAATTTTTTGTTCATGTGCGGCATTTTAAAGCAGTTTTTTCATTTTTTTGCTTAAGAGGCTTGGTTATGATTTTGTTTTAATTTTAGTCTGGTTTTGGTAGTGGTTTGAAGGTTTCTAGAAATAAATATGAATTTTATATTAAATTGGAGGTTTTTCATGTATTTTGCTGATTTTTGGGATAATTTTTTAGATTTTATGACAATTTTTTTCACTGCCTGGAATGGGTATTGAAAAGAACCTTATTATTTGAGCAGTTTTCAGATAACACTTGGTTATTTTTTTGGTATGAAGCATTTTTTGCTGAGAAATATGACAAAAAATGGCGATAATTGGAACTGATTTTCTTCAGTCTTTCGTGTTTTTGTTATTAGACAAGTGTTTTGACCAATTATGACTTGTCTATTGTTTTGAGAGCATCTGGATACCCTATCGGTTGAAAGGTATTTTTCTTTAGTTTTCTGTGCTTTTGTAAATTTTAAGAAATCTATTAACTTTTTCCTTTTTTTATTCCAAGTTGTTTGTAAGGGCTTCTTTATTTCATGATTTGGCTTCAAGTACTTTAAAAAATTCTCATAAGTGATTTTAGTAGGTACTATTTGTTTTGATGAAGTAATTTTGGTAGAGAGAGTTATTTCGGGATCTCAATTTATGAGAATATTTGATCAGATTTTTTGACCACGTTTTTACAGATTTGATTTTCTTGTTTTTACTTTTTTTGTTTTATGGTTTTGTTTCAAAATAATCATAAGTTAGGGGAAGCACGTTTTGTTTGATGAGTACGTGGATGGCGTTTAAGTGGAATTCCGTTTCGAGTCGTTTCCGGAATTCTTCCGGCTATGTTTTTTTTTCAGATCTGTTCACACATTTTCATGATTTTTGAAGACAAATTGGATTATTGAAATTGATCACGCCGAAACAGGAATTGGAGCAAAAAATGAGTGGTTTTCTGGCGTTAATATCTTTTGCTCTCATTGAAGTAGATTGAGAAAACGGTGTTTGAACAAAAATTGGCTCTCTCGCAAGTGGTCTTTTGTTCACATGCGGCAGTTTCACTTTGGTTTTCACTGTTTTTCCAATTTTTTGGATAGGATTTTCTACTAAATAGTTTTCTCAATCCATTCAAAAATCAATCTGAGCCTTGTTTTGTGTAAGAATGAAATTAACATTTTTTTGCTTGGTTTTTTTTTCTCGCTAGCGGCATTTTGACATTGATTTTCTGTTTTTTTTGTTGTTCTGGTTTTTCTGAGAAATGGTTTGCCAAATTTAATCATTGTCCGTCGTTCTACGTCTAGTTTTTTGTTTAGTCATTGAAAATTCTTTGAATTGTATGTCAGGATTTGTCCTGCTATGTTTTTTTGTTTTGTCGTCTGACGCTCTTTTTCTTTTTACATTTGTTCGCTCAGCAAAGCTGGAAAAGTCAGATTTTCTGAATGACTTTTTCCTCTCACTAACGGCATTTGCGCTTGTGAGGTCATTTCTCACTCTCTTCAGCAAAACTTTTTTGCGTGATTAGGTTTTGATCACAAGTGACATACCTCATTCAATAAAATGACTTTTGCTTTTCAAAACTTAAGTTTAATTTGAGTTTTTTAAGGTCAAAGGAACTCATATGTGCAGTAAAGGTCCCTAATAAGAGGCTTTTACGGGATGACTTTTAACAAGCTTTATTAATTTATATTTGAATGCTTTTTCCTAGCTTGTATAGAGGCTTTATTTTTTTTTTCAATTTAGATCTGTATCTGTTTCTATCTCTATTATACGGCATGCAAGTCTTTTTTTTTCGCGGCGATTCCGGCAATCTGTCGACTATGTTTAATTGCTCTCAAACTTTTGTAGCAATTTTAATAGTATTGTGGTTTTTTTGCGATTTTTTGCTCGACCGATTTTTCGTCTGACTCATCTGACTTTTCATCCTTAAAAACAGGTCCCCCCAAATGCTAGTATTCCTAAGCTCCATTAGGCTCCATTGCCTTTTTTTAAATCAACAAAACTGATGATTAATTGCAAAAATATGTATGACGAACTGTTTCTTTATCTCAATTTAATATTTAAATTGCGGTGAAACTGTTACCATTACGTATGATCGATCACCGTCAAAATTTTAGTGATTATACAAAATCAGGCTGACGATGTTGTGAATTTTCGTTTTTCACAGCACGTACTTTGAATTTTTGATCAATTTCACGGTGTTAGGACAATAGATCGAAAGCGAAAATTGAGACAATAGACCGACAATAAAATTATGACGCGTCTTGGCCAACCAGATTTAATTGCTCAATTATTATACAGCGTATAACATCTTCGGTTTTGAAATTTTGGTTGGTTGTGATAAATTCATATCAAATCCCACTTCCCGCTATGGCACAGCCATGGCTTGCAAGGCATGTCCAGATGTGTTAATTTTATGCCAGCTTGAAAATAACGCCTAATTTCAGCTAAAGAGAATCGAGATTCGAGATCTATTATCTCAATTTTACTGTTTTCGATCTGTTGCTGTTTCGATCTATTGCCCGACCACCCAATTCCACCGTCTGGATTGAACGTCATGGGTATTTTCCAGCTATTATACCTCAATCATCGTACTTTGTTACAAAGTGGCGTAATGGCCGAGAGACCATGAAGGTGGCGCAATTCACGCGCCAATGATTGTTGGTTCTATGGGAAGCTGCCTGTGTGGGGACGAGCAATCATAGCTTCAGGTTGATCATTGCCTGACCACTCCCATTTATAGGCAGCTTTTTTTAGTTTACATCAGCATATAAAACACTAATAAAAAACATGATGCCGAAAATCAGTTACAAATCCGATTATATATACTCATTAAAAACAGCTGATTGCCATGTAATATTATGACGAATCTCTGATTCGCCGAATCCTAAATATCCTTTGACGCTTATAAAATTCATAAATGATAGGTATTTAAATTGATATAAAGCAGTATAATTTTTAACCAATCAGAATGCAGTATAATTATATCTAAAAGTGCTGGAAAAAGAATAAATAATATAAGAGAGAGAGACTAGAAACTGGAGAATAATATAGTTGCATTCCAAGACTCTGTTTTCCTACTCGATTATATTTGGGGATTTGTAGGCTAGAACCCGTATCCGCTGGCCGAAACAAGAAACTCGGTCAACCGACGTTATAAATATCTTCGATGCAATGACGGTACCACTTGCGAGTTGCAGACGCAAAACAAGTGACCACGGGTGCCAAACAGAACTGTCTGAAATGTGGAGATTGAAAAAAGGCCGCTGTGGCCTAGTTTTGCTCCTCAACGATTACGCTGAAACCACAATTATTATTATTATAATTATTAATTGCTCTCGGACGAATTATTCTAAAAGTGTGCCTCTTTTTTCTTGCAAAATTTTCGCTCGACCGTTTTTTGAACGTACTTTTGATTTCACTTCTTGAGTGACTTTTTCGAGCTTGACTTTTTGTTGATCTTTTCTGAGCGATTTCAATTTCGAGCATTCAGATATTAAGTCTCTTGCTAAAAAATAAAACCAATTGAGAGATGAACGTTTATAGTCAGTGAATCCAAGTGTTTTTTTTTTCAAGTGTCTCAGCATGGTTGTCGAAGTTTCAAACCCCTCCCTAGTCAGAAGTTTTTTCTAGAATATGCCTCCTTCTAAATTGTTTGCCTCGCCAATCGTTCGAGAGCAATTCGTCCGACTATTTAGTAGGTTTATGTTTTTTATCATTAAACTACCCCCTCCCCACAAAGATATGAGTACCGACTTAGTTGGTTGTTGCTTAGGTGTTGTTGAAGGCATGCGAGTCTCTCTACAGATTTGCAGAAAAGGGCGAAGAAAACAGACTGCACATAATGAACTTTGGAGCCCTTGAGCCACTCTATACTCTTGTAAAAAGTGAAGATAAAGCAGTGCACAGAAATGCCATGATGGCATTCGGCATACTCTCTTGTCAGGTTAGTTAACTAAATAAATATAACTAGTAGTAACCTGTGCCACGAGTGTATAACCTTAAGTTACGAAATTTCTTTTCTTAATTTTCTGCTTTTAAGACGCTTCTAAATGGAATTTTTTGTTGTACATTAATATTGAATTTTATCTAGAATTAGAATGTTATCAAAACATTATGGTCTACCAAATTTGGATTTTTTGAAATTTTTTGTTTTGTATGGCTTGCAATTACCGCGAAACTGCTCAAATGAAATCAGTAATATACATTATCTCAAATTATGTTTTTTGGATAAACTCACTTTTTTGTCAAAGAACTTTTTTCCGAGAGAATTTTTGGCGTTTGTAAAATTAAAGATCGAATCTCGCATTTATATTGCAGTTTTATTATATTTAACTAAAAAAATAGTAAATGAAAGGTATTATAGCGCGTTTCGCTTCATTATCTTCGATTTGATGTAATGGCGCACGTCAATTTTAACGTTCCTTTGAAAGGGAGGGAGTGAAGAAGAGCAAACGAAAATCCTCAGATAAAACTTCAAAAACGAGCTTCTTTGTTTCAATTGAAACCAAAAAGACGCGTTTTCGATGGTTTATCAACAGAAGGGAAGTATAAGCAGGAATTGCTAAAACAGTAGATACCATTTTTGAGCAGAAATTCTTGACTTCGTTTTTTAGCCCTCTTTTTACCAGTTTTTGATGCCAAAAATATAAAATAAACTTGGGATCTTATCCGTTTGTGCCCCGTTACAGAGCACATGCTATTATCTTATGCGCCCATTAAGCTGTGGGGGGAGGGGCAAACGAAAAAGATTCAAATGTTTATTAGTGTCGTGTGTTTCAGGCAGATGTGCGTCGGGCAATGCGTGGGATGGACTGCACTAAAGTGATCATGCGTCTGTTGGACACTGAGCAGGAAGAGCCAATCACAAACGAGTTTGCCTCCCTCTTCTTCTCGTCAATGGCCATCGAGTACACAAACAAGGTTCCATTCTCAAACAGACAAACAAAATATCAATTGTATAGTCGTAGTAGTTTAATACAGAATTGGGGTCACGTATAACTCCATCGTGGATAAGAGATATTTCAGAGAACTCGATCGATGGATCATGGTAGTTTCAGAGAACTCTATCTATGGATCATGGTAGTTTCAGAGAACTCTATCGATAGATCATTCAATGTCCCATTGTCATTTGACGCTGAACATAGAAAATTCATAGGAACTTGTATGATTTATCGATTTGACACCTCTGGACCATAGAACCAAAAAAACGAACATATAGTCCTTAGTTCCCAGTACAAATCTCAGAACTCACTAGTAGAGCAAGTAAATTTATTGTGACTTAAAACACTCACGTGCAGATTTTAAAATACCGAAAGTGTGCACTACCAGAAGTCAAAATGCCAGAAGTTGCTACTTAGTCAGAAGTTGAATTTCGTTGATTTTCGTCATTTTAAAACGTGTGCGTTTCGTGTTTTAAGCATGGTTAAGTGACTCTGCAGAAGTCTTTTCGAAATTCTGACTTAAAATCTCGAACCCCTTCGTGGTTCTCGGTAAACGCCAGAAGTTCTTCTTAGTGACTTCAAGCAGAGTCACTTAACCATTACTTATAAACTATAAAGGAGACCCTATGACTACATTGAGAACAAAAGTTCATGGAGAATTTGAAACTGTAGAATTTAGTTCCTGCGTAGTTTATTGACACCTTTGTTAGTCGCAACTTTATCTTTCACACCCAGAACTTTTGCGGGTAAAATAAATAGGTCCTAATTTTGACAGGTCTCAAATACAAATATGCGTCTTAACATTAGGGCTAATGAAACAAACACTTAGGACTCAAATACCTTGTTCTAACAAAGATAAGACCGAATTAGCACACAAATGACCAACAATACCAAAAGTGGAGTTTTGCACGGCAAATAACACCTGATAAGAGGCACACAAAATTGTGGCGCGATTTAGAGCAAGGCAAATAAGACCAAGATTATTCGAGTTGGAAAACCTCGGGGTCATTCACTTTAGGACTTAGCCTGCTGAAACTCCAATCAAAGGAAATCAATTTGGTGCCCTTATTTTTTTGTTCATTAAAAACTGAATATAGCTAATTGCTATTATTGGCCTTGCTCCATATTACCCTTGTTCGCCAGGCTTTAAAATATTACTTACTCGCAGTATGGACGGCAAAATTGTTAAAGCGCGACATGGAAAGGCCCCGATAAAACTACCTCCAGTGGCTGGCAAAACGCCACGGGCAGAGCATATTCGAAACTCCAAAACGAAGGCAAAGAGGCGAACAAAAAGCGGCAAGTCTAACAATGGAAAGAAGACCCTCGCAGCGAAATCAGACGAGCAATCACAGCAATCAAGCGAGCAACAACAGCCACCAAACGATCAACAACAACAGCAACACGAACAACAGCATCAACGAGCATGTGATAGCGACTTTTCCTATGACGAAAAAGCCGAGCAACAAGCGCTATTGGAAATAAAGAAGAAAGTGCAAATCGAGCGTCCATATGCAGTGTAAAAGCGAACTTTAGTTTAACTTAGATATCTGTCATGTGTGTGCTATTCCGGGTTTATAAATTATGTCATCTAAATTGAACAACTTACCCCTCATTTTTTTTGCTTAACACGAGTAACAATAAAACAATGCCTTGTTCCACCGCTCATGCCGGCCTTTAAGTAAATTCCTCCTCTATTTGGGCCCATTTTATTTCCAGTGTAGCAATCCAAGTGGGCTTGCTCGAACTCATCGGTGTCATAAAACATGTAAATATTAGTTCTAAAGGTTCGGGCTAGCATTCTCAAATCTGTTGTTGTAACGAAATTAAGGTCATCTGGGCCATTAATAAGAGCAGCAGCGCCCATCAGATTTAATAAGTGGCGGTCCGGGCCTTCTTTCCGTAAAGAACGAATTATTTTTTCAATTTTTCCGCCTTGATTAGGGTTTTCGGTCAAAATTGTGAAAAGTGCAGCGCACACGCAATTGTAGTCGGGACCAATAGTGACCACAGTTTTAGGGATAAAAGAAGTAGGATCTATTGAAGGGGCGTTCTTGAAACAATTGTTGTTCAGTAACGGCCTTTCGTTAATATCTAGTCCTAGTTCGTATTAGATTCTATCCAGTGTAGAGCGAGAAGCATGAACTAAGGGACCGGTGAAACGTCGATGAATAATATGTTCATTGCAATAGTCACAGTTGCGTACTACTTCCCGAACAATAAACCAGGCTCCTTGGACATCGTAGGATTGTTTAACAAGCCGCTCGAGTGTAACTGCTCTAATATGCTCGTGGTCCCGATGTAGTTTTTGGATAATAAAATTTGCATTCCTCGAATGCAATACTTTGAGTCCGGTCTTTTTATTAAATAGAGTTAGTTTTGGTTTGTTGTAGCGACTACATAATTGTTTAAAATGGTGCTTTTTCTGTCAATTAAAATTGACATCTTGTGGAAATGTTCCACGACGATGAAATTTGAGAATAGACTGGTATAATTGGAAATCCATTGGCGCTCTAAGTTAGTAGGTAAATGAAAGCTAGTAGGAATTAAGGTTTAATGATTTTGTTAGTTGGTGATTTGCTAGTTCAATGGTATTTGCATAAGTTCATTGGCAAACAAGAATTGGCGTGCACACCTTGACTGAGTTATCAGAGCATGAAATATTGACCTGCTACTCTCTGGTACAGCTTCAGGGCCCCTATTGTCCCAAATCCAAGCGTCCATATTTTTGCGACCCCCCCGCAAGTCCTGAAAACCCTACTTCCTCAAGTCCGATCACCATGAAATTTTAACTGATCACTCCCAGGACAATTTCTTACACATTGAGAAAACGGGCTTTTTCCGGTACCCGAAACCGTTCTGTTGGCCTTTAAAGTAAACAAAGAAAAAAGATGAAAGATTAGTTTCTTACACTCCTTTGAAAGAAACGACACTTTCTCCAGAGTCAAAACATTTTACCAAGGCCTCGTTCAGAGTGGAAAGTTGGGATAAATTACCTTTCAATCCCAAAGTATTCTCACTGAAACTATTCCACAAGGGAATAAGGGACAGAAAAAGCTAAATTTTATTTTTCCGTTTTTTATGACTCTAAAGAAATGGTTAAAGTTTTATTTAGAACGGAACATTACTCCAGCCTAAATGGGAAACAAAGGTATCATAGTTTAAATTGGATGCGTATTCGTTAATTAGGAAGGAAAAAGCAAGCGTGCAAAAAATTGCACACATATTGCTCAGCATGAAACATGGATTGTGCCATATTCTGAAATTATCAAACCGAGTTAAACACGCAGCTCCGGTCATCTCGAACAAACATCAACATAAGATAAGTGGCATCTTGTGACTGACTTTCCACGCCAACTATAACATGACCTTCCACGCCAACTATAACACTTAGACGTTAGGTCAGAATGTTCTAAAAGGAGCGATACGTTACGTTCTGATGATAAAAAACTGATAAGGTTGAGTACCCTTAGGCACAAGAAAAACGACCAGAGAGAGGTTTGCGAATCTGAAAAGCAGTAGTTCGTTAAATAAGTTAGTTATAGTTTGAGGGAAGAAGTTGATGCGTGAGTTCAACTTTCCTAGATTAAAAAAAAGTGTTGAAAAGAGCGATTAATCGATCTTTCGGATTAGCTTAAATTACTCTGACTTAGTGGAATCGGGATTCTTCCAACTGTTGTAAGTTGTATAGGATTCTTAAATTTGAATAACAGGAGAATATTTGATTATGTTCATTAGTTCGCTATTCCGTAATTATTTATTCTGGGCATAACTCTTAGCTTCAATTCGACGAGGCAAAGAACCGATATATACTTGGTTGTTTTGGTAACTACATTTCAGCCACTTATTATTTTCATTACGTGAAAAGGAAATTAATTATTGTGCGCAGCAATTTTTTTTTATGCAGCTTTGAGAGAGCACAGGGGACAAAACTCTATACTTAATTGTCAGACGGACTCACTTTTCTTCGAAGAACATTTAAAATTCGATAGAGTTTTGGGCGCTAGCCAGTCCCCAGCTAGAAGCCTTCTAACGATAAAAATACAAAATTCTACAGAAACAGTGACGTGGTAGCAGACAACGCGTCTTAAAACGATAACGACTAAAATCAACGAAAAAGATTTGTGCTCAACTATATTATTTTCTTAATTTAATCGAGATAGGACAATATATTAGAAGTTGATTTCAGTTAAACAGCATTAGTTTTGCTTTTTCATGCATGTTTACTGTTCTATGATAGTCATTTTATTACTGTCGGCTCTTCCTTGCCTCTTGCTTCATTCTCGCCTTTTTTCTTGATGCATTGCTGTTTTAAGAACTCATTGAAAATCTATCGCTAATTGAAGTTGAAACGTGTATTGTTCTAGAACAAATTTGCTTTGCATGAAACGCAGTACATCAATATTAAAAAAAGGAACTTGAAAGACAATAAATAAATTTCAACACAAAATATGGTCTCATTTCAAGTCTCAAAACAATTTTCAGTACTCGTTCTTAAAAATTCAGTAGAAAGTAGTGTGGCATGGCAGTGGAGTAAACATCCTTCTAGAATGAGTAACAACGATATTTAACATAACGATTTAATTTTCACCAATTTTTTTTCCCTAATTCATATTTTCTTTAACTTTTATGTTGTGTGAACAACTCATTTTTGAATAATGAGCAAATTTAAGATCTATGATATTCTAAGCAATAGCTTTTTTCATCTGTTTCTCTTGACATTTCAAAACAGATTGCAGTGTATCCTTCAAGTTGTTGGTTCTTTGTTTCTGTCACTCTAAGAACAAAATAGAAAAGCATTTCATGAACAAATTTTAGTTAGGTGACACGGTTTCTTTTTGTGATTAAACACATTTTTCACTCTTTTGGGTTCTTTTCTTAAAAACGGAATAAATCCATGATCATATTCTTTGAAATTATTACTGAAACCTTTCTTCATATCTGATGTTCACTCTCAACGAAAATTTTATGGTTCTGTCGACGAAAATTTGGGCAATTTGTCAATAGACGTTTTAGCGTTGCTTTGATCATCGTTACGCATACAAAAGTTTTTTTCCTTGCGTAGGAAAATTCCATTCGATCGAGTAAATTTACATGAGTTTAATGCTATTTTATAACCATGTTTCAAGATCCACACTCCTTGTCACTCTTGTCCGCGCCATCATGTTACCCTCGATTACTGAATGTGATAGTTAACAACGTCCAATTAGACAGAACTGAAGAAAAGCCTAATTGGCCAATAATTTAAGTCCCCCGCACCACCCAAATACAATTGTGGGTTAGTAAGACAACTAGCAGTTTAGCTACTCATATCTCTACTGACACACACTATTAAATCTTTGAATTTTCTCTAAAAAAAATTGCTATAATTAATCCAATTTTGAGCAATAGGGTTTCAGTGAAGCTGAATGCCCTAAATGGTAGACATGGGTTACGTATAACTGTATGACAACGATTAGAGCAAACTTTTTTCATCGTGAATAGAAGCCTGGAGTTTTGCCACGCATTGTTTTGAAGAGTTCTTCGTTGAAAGTGTGTCGAGAGGTTGTGCTAAAAATATAGTACAAGATTTTATCGTGTACGATCTTATTAGACCTGATAAAAAAATTTTATCGTTTAAGACCTGATAAATTGTCTTACAAAGTCTTAGTCAGGCGACGCATTACCTTATAAGTACTTATAAGACAATTTTCTAAGAAATTTGTAAGATCTTACACAATAAAAATACTCAAAAGTCTGGGGTTGTGGTTAGCGACAAACTACATTTTTCTTTTTAGAACAAAATTTGGAACTAATTTGTGTTACAGGTCGTGGAAAAGTATTAGAAACTAATTAGCGGAAGATGATCCCAGCTGTAGTGTGCTATTATAACCCACATTTCACACTGACTATTTATAGGCTCATAAAGATTGTTGATAGTTTTTGGTTGAGGCGTGCACACCTTGACTGAGTTATCAGAGCATGAAATAATGACCTGCTACTCTCTGGTACAGCTTCAGGGCCCCTATTGTCCCAAATCCAAGCGTCCATATTTTTGCGACCCCCACCCCCGCAAGTCCTGAAAACCCTATTTCCTCAAGTCCGATCACCATGAAATTTTAACTGATCACTCCCAGGACAATTTCTTACACATTGAGAAAACGGGCTTTTTCCGGTACCCGAAACCGTTCTGTTAGCCTTTAAAGTAAACAAATAAAAAAGATGAAAGATTAGTTTCTTACACTCCTTTGAAAGAAACGACACTTTCTCCAGAGTCAAAACATTTTACCAAGGCCTCGTTCAGAGTGGAAAGTTGGGATAAATTACCTTTCAATCCCAAAGTATTCTCACTGAAACTATTCCACAAGGGAATAAGGGACAGAAAAAGCTAAATTTTATTTTTCCGTTTTTTTATGACTCTAAGGAAATGGTTAAAGTTTTATTTAGAACGGAACATTACTCCAGCCTAAATGGGAAACAAAGGTATCATAGTTTAAATTGGATGCGTTTTCGTTACTTAGGAAGGAAAAAGCAAGCATGCGAAAAATTGCACACAAATTGCTCAGCATGAAACATGGATTGTGCCATATTCTGAAATTATCAAACCGAGTTAAACACGCAGCTCCGGTCATCTCGAACAAACATCAACATAAGATAAGTGGCATCTTGTGACTGACTTTCCACGCCAACTATAACATGTCTTTCCACGCCAACTATAACACTTAGACGTTAGGTCAGAATGTTCTAAAAGGAGCGATACGTTACGTTCTGATGATAAAAAACTGATAAGGTTGAGTACCCTTAGGCACAAGAAAAACGACCAGAGAGAGGTTTGCGAATCTGAAAAGCAGTAGTTCGTTAAATAAGTTAGTTATAGTTTGAGGGACGAAGTTGACGCGTGAGTTCAACTTTCCTAGATTAAAAAAAAGTGTTGAAAAGAGCGATTAATCGATCTTTCGGATTAGCTTAAATTACTCTGACTTAGTGGAATCGGGATTCTTCCAACTGTTGTAAGTTGTTTATGATTCTTAAATTTGAATAACAGGAGAATATTTGATTATGTTCATTAGTTCTCTATTCCGTAATTATTTATTCTGGGCATAACTCTTAGCTTCAATTCGACGAGGCAAAGAACCGATATATACTTGGTTGTTTTGGTAACTACATTTCAGCGGCTTATTATTTTCATTACGTGAAAAGGAAATTAATTATTGTGCGCAGCAAATATTTTTTTATGCAGCTTTGAGAGAGCACAGGGGACAAAACTCTATACTTAATTGTCATATACTCTTATACTTAACTGTATGACAACGATTAGAGCAAACTTTTTTCATCGTGAATAGAAGCCTGGAGGTTTGCCACGCATTGTTTTGAAGAGTTCTGCGTTGAAAGTGTGTCGAGAGGTTGTGCTAAAAATATAGTAAAAGATTTTATCGTGTACGATCTTATTAGACCTGATAAAAAAATTTTATCGTTTAAGACCTGATAAATTGTCTTACAAAGTCTTAGTCAGGCGACGCATTATCTTATAAGTACTTATAAGACAATTTTCTAAGAAATTTGTAAGATCTTACACGATAAAAATACTCAAATGTCTGGGGTTGTGGTTAGCGACAAACTACATTTTTCTTTTTAGAACAAAATTTGGAACTAATTTGTGTTACAGGTCGTGGAAAAGTATTAGAAACTAATTAGCGGAAGATGATCCCAGCTGTAGTGTGCTATTATGACCCACATTTCACACTGACTATTTATAGGCTCATAAAGATTGTTGATAGTTTTTGGTTGTGGCGTGCACACCTTGACTGAGTTATCAGAGCATGAAATAATGACATGCTACTCTCTGGTACAGCTTCAGGGCCCCTATTGTCCCAAATCCAAGCGTCCATATTTTTGCGACCCCCCGCAAGTCCTGAAAACCCTACTTCCTCAAGTCCGATCACCATGAAATTTTAACTGATCACTCCCAGGACAATTTCTTACACATTGAGAAAACGGGCTTTTTCCGGTACCCGAAACCGTTCTGTTGGCCTTTAAAGTAAACAAAGAAAAAAGATGAAAGATTAGTTTCTTACACTCCTTTGAAAGAAACGACACTTTCTCTATTATTTTCATTACGTGAAAAGGAAATTAATTATTGTGCGCAGCAAATATTTTTTTATGCAGCTTTGAGAGAGCACAGGGGACAAAACTCTATACTTAATTGTCAGACGGACTCACTTTTCTTCGAAGAACATTCCAAATTCGATAGAGTTTTGGGCGCTAGCCAGTCCCCAGCTAGAAGCCTTCTAACGATAAAAATACAAAATTCTACAGAAACAGTGACGTGGTAGCAGACAACGCGTCTTAAAACAATAACGACTAAAATCAACGAAAAAGATTTGTGCTCAACTATATTATTTTCTTAATTTAATCGAGATAGGAAAATTAGAAGATTAGAAGTTGATTTCAGTTAAACAGCATTAGTTTTACTTTTTCATGCATGTTTACTGTTCTAAGACAGTCTTTTTATTACTGTCGGCTCTTCCTTGCCTCTTGCTTCATTCTCGCCTTTTTTCTTGATGCATTGCTGTTTTAAGAACTCATTGAAAATCTATCGCTAGTTTAAGTTGAAACGTGTATTGTTATAGAACAAATTCGCTTTGCATGAAACGCAGTACATCATTATTAAAAAAAGGAACTTGAAAGACAATAAATAAATTTCAACACAAAATATGATCTCATTTCAAGTCTCAAAAACAATTTTCAGTACTCGTTCTTAAAAATTCAGTAGAAAGTAGTGTGGCATGGCAGTGGAGTAAACATCCTTCTAGAATGAGTAACAACGATATTTAACTTAACGATTTAATTTTCACCAATTTATTTTTTCCCTAATTCATATTTTCTTTAACTTTTATGTTGTGTGAACAACTCATTTTTGAATAATGAGCAAATTTAAGATCTATGATATTCTAAGCAATAGCTTTTTTCATCTGTTTCTCTTGACATTTCAAAACAGATTGCAGTGTATCCTTCAAGTTGTTGGTTCTTTGTTTCTGTCACTCTAAGAGCAAAATAGAAAAGCTTTTCATGAACAAATTTTAGTTAGGTGACACGGTTTCTTTTTGTGATTAAACACATTTTTCACTCTTTTGGGTTCTTTTCTTAAAAACGGAATAAATCCAAGATCATATTCTTTGAAATTATAACTGAAACCTTTCTTCATATCTGATGTTCACTCTCAATGAAAATTTTATGGTTCTGTCGACGAAAATTTGGGCAATTTGTCAATAGACGTTTTAGCGTTGCTTTGATCATCGTTACGCATACAAAAGTTTTTTTCCTTGCGTAGGAAAATTCCATTCGATCGAGTAAATTTACATGAGTTTATTGCTATTTTATAACCATGTTTCAAGATCCACACTCCTTGTCACTCTTGTCCGCGCCATCATGTTACCCTCGATTACTGAATGTGATAAATAACAACGTGCCAATTAAACAGAACTGAAGAAAAGCCTAATTGGCCAATAATTTAAGTCCCCCGCACCACCCAAATACAATTGTGGGTTAGTAAGACAACTAGCAGTTTAGCTACTCATATCTCTACTGACACACACTATTAAATCTTTGAATTTTCTCTAAAAAAAATTGCTATAATTAATCCAATTTTGAGCAATAGGGTTTCAGTGAAGCTGAATGCCCTAAATGGTAGACATGGGTTACGTATAACTGTATGACAACGATTAGAGCAAACTTTTTTCATCGTGAAAAGAAGCCTGGAGGTTTGCCACGCATTGTTTTGAAGAGTTCTGCGTTGAAAGTGTGTCGAGAGGTTGTGCTAAAAATATAGTACAAGATTTTATCGTGTACGATCTTATTAGACCTGATAAAAAAATTTTATCGTTTAAGACCTGATAAATTGTCTTACAAAGTCTTAGTCAGGCGACGCATTATCTTATAAGTACTTATAAGACAATTTTCTAAGAAATTTGTAAGACCTTACACGATAAAAAAACTCAAATGTCTGGGGTTGTGGTTAGCAACAAACTACATTTTTCTTTTTAGAACAAAATTTGGAACTAATTTGTGTTACAGGTCGTGGAAAAGTATTAGAAACTAATTAGCGGAAGATGATCCCAGCTGTAGTGTGCTATTATAACCCACATTTCACACTGACTATTTATAGGCTCATAAAGATTGTTGATAGTTTTTGGTTGTGGCGTGCACACCTTGACTGAGTTATCAGAGCATGAAATAATGACCTGCTACTCTCTGGTACAGCTTCAGGGCCCCTATTGTCCCAAATCCAAGCGTCCATATTTTTGCGACCCCCCCCCCCCCCCGCAAGTCCTGAAAACCCTACTTCCTCAAGTCCGATCACCATGAAATTTTAACTGATCACTCCCAGGATAATTTCTTACACATTGAGAAAACGGGCTTTTTCCGGTACCCGAAACCGTTCTGTTGGCCTTTAAAGTAAACAAAGAAAAAAGATGAAAGATTAGTTTCTTACACTCCTTTGAAAGAAACGACACTTTCTCCAGAGTCAAAACATTTTACCAAGGCCTCGTTCAGAGTGGAAAGTTGGGATAAATTACCTTTCAATCCCAAAGTATTCTCACTGAAACTATTCCACAAGGGAATAAGGGACAGAAAAAGCTAAATTTTATTTTTCCGTTTTTTATGACTCTAAAGAAATGGTTAAAGTTTTATTTAGAACGGAACATTACTCCAGCCTAAATGGGAAACAAAGGTATCATAGTTTAAATTGGATGCGTTTTCGTTACTTAGGAAGGAAAAAGCAAGCATGCGAAAAATTGCACACAAATTGCTCAGCATGAAACATGGATTGTGCCATATTCTGAAATTATCAAACCGAGTTAAACACGCAGCTCCGGTCATCTCGAACAAACATCAACATAAGATAAGTGGCATCTTGTGACTGACTTTCCACGCCAACTATAACATGACTTTCCACGCCAACTATAACACTTAGACGTTAGGTCAGAATGTTCTAAAAGGAGCGATACGTTACGTTCTGATGATAAAAAACTGATAAGGTTGAGTACCCTTAGGCACAAGAAAAACGATCAGAGAGAGGTTTGCGAATCTGAAAAGCATTAGTTCGTTAAATAAGTTAGTTATAGTTTGAGGGACGAAGTTGACGCGTGAGTTCAACATTCCTAGATTAAAAAAAAGTGTTGAAAAGAGCGATTAATCGATCTTTCGGATTAGCTTAAATTACTCTGACTTAGTGGAATCGGGATTCTTCCAACTGTTGTAAGTTGTTTATGATTCTTAAATTTGAATAACAGGAGAATATTTGATTATGTTCATTAGTTCTCTATTCCGTAATTATTTATTCTGGGCATAACTCTTAGCTTCAATTCGACGAGGCAAAGAACCGATATATACTTGGTTGTTTTGGTAACTACATTTCAGCGGCTTATTATTTTCATTACGTGACAAGGAAATTAATTATTGTGCGCAGCAAATATTTTTTTATGCAGCTTTGAGAGAGCACAGGGGACAAAACTCTATACTTAATTGTCATATACTCTTATACTTAACTGTATGACAACGATTAGAGCAAACTTTTTTCATCGTGAATAGAAGCCTGGAGGTTTGCCACGCATTGTTTTGAAGAGTTCTTCGTTGAAAGTGTGTCGAGAGGTTGTGCTAAAAATATAGTACAAGATTTTATCGTGTACGATCTTATTAGACCTGATAAAAAAATTTTATCGTTTAAGACCTGATAAATTGTCTTACAAAGTCTTAGTCAGGCGACGCATTATCTTATAAGTACTTATAAGACAATTTTCTAAGAAATTTGTAAGATCCTACACGATAAAAAATACTCAAATGTCTGGGGTTGTGGTTAGCGACAAACTACATTTTTCTTTTTAGAACAAAATTTGGAACTAATTTGTGTTACAGGTCGTGGAAAAGTATTAGAAACTAATTAGCGGAAGATGATCCCAGCTGTAGTGTGCTATTATAACCCACATTTCACACTGACTATTTATAGGCTCATAAAGATTGTTGATAGTTTTTGGTTGTGGCGTGCACACCTTGACTGAGTTATCAGAGCATGAAATAATGACATGCTACTCTCTGGTACAGCTTCAGGGCCCCTATTGTCCCAAATCCAAGCGTCCATATTTTTGCGACCCCCCGCAAGTCCTGAAAACCCTACTTCCTCAAGTCCGATCACCATGAAATTTTAACTGATCACTCCCAGGACAATTTCTTACACATTGAGAAAACGGGCTTTTTCCGGTACCCGAAACCGTTCTGTTGGCCTTTAAAGTAAACAAAGAAAAAAGATGAAAGATTAGTTTCTTACACTCCTTTGAAAGAAACGACACTTTCTCTATTATTTTCATTACGTGAAAAGGAAATTAATTATTGTGCGCAGCAAATATTTTTTTATGCAGCTTTGAGAGAGCACAGGGGACAAAACTCTATACTTAATTGTCAGACGGACTCACTTTTCTTCGAAGAACATTCCAAATTCGATAGAGTTTTGGGCGCTAGCCAGTCCCCAGCTAGAAGCCTTCTAACGATAAAAATACAAAATTCTACAGAAACAGTGACGTGGTAGCAGACAACGCGTCTTAAAACGATAACGACTAAAATCAACGAAAAAGATTTGTGCTCAACTATATTATTTTCTTAATTTAATCGAGATAGGAAAATTAGAAGATTAGAAGTTGATTTCAGTTAAACAGCATTAGTTTTGCTTTTTCATGCATGTTTACTGTTCTAAGATAGTCATTTTATTACTGTCGGCTCTTCCTTGCCTCTTGCTTCATTCTCGCCTTTTTTCTTGATGCATTGCTGTTTTAAGAACTCATTGAAAATCTATCGCTAGTTTAAGTTGAAACGTGTATTGTTATAGAACAAATTCGCTTTGCATGAAACGCAGTACATCATTATTAAAAAAAGGAACTTGAAAGACAATAAACAAATTTCAACACAAAATATGATCTCATTTCAAGTCTCAAAACAATTTTCAGTACTCGTTCTTCAAAATTCAGTAGAAAGTAGTGTGGCATGGCAGTGGAGTAAACATCCTTCTAGAATGAGTAACAACGATATTTAACTTAACGATTTAATTTTCACCAATTTTTTCCCTAATTCATATTTTCTTTAACTTTTATGTTGTGTGAACAACTCATTTTTGAATAATGAGCAAATTTAAGATCTATGATATTCTAAGCAATAGCTTTTTTCATCTGTTTCTCTTGACATTTCAAAACAGATTGCAGTGTATCCTTCAAGTTGTTGGTTCTTTGTTTCTGTCACTCTAAGAGCAAAATAGAAAAGCTTTTCATGAACAAATTTTAGTTAGGTGACACGGTTTCTTTTTGTTATTAAACACATTTTTCACTCTTTTGGGTTCTTTTCTTAAAAACGGAATAAATCCAAGATCATATTCTTTGAAATTATAACTGAAACCTTTCTTCATATCTGATGTTCACTCTCAATGAAAATTTTATGGTTCTGTCGACGAAAATTTGGGCAATTTGTCAATAGACGTTTTAGCGTTGCTTTGATCATCGTTACGCATACAAAAGTTTTTTTCCTTGCGTAGGAAAATTCCATTCGATCGAGTAAATTTACATGAGTTTATTGCTATTTTATAACCATGTTTCAAGATCCACACTCCTTGTCACTCTTGTCCGCGCCATCATGTTACCCTCGATTACTGAATGTGATAGTTAACAACGTCCAATTAGACAGAACTGAAGAAAAGCCTAATTGGCCAATAATTTAAGTCCCCCGCACCACCCAAATACAATTGTGGGTTAGTAAGACAACTAGCAGTTTAGCTACTCATATCTCTACTGACACACACTATTAAATCTTTGAATTTTCTCTAAAAAAATTGCTATAATTAATCCAATTTTGAGCAATAGGGTTTCAGTGAAGCTGAATGCCCTAAATGGTAGACATGGGTTACGTATAACTGTATGACAACGATTAGAGCAAACTTTTTTCATCGTGAATAGAAGCCTGGAGTTTTGCCACGCATTGTTTTGAAGAGTTCTTCGTTGAAAGTGTGTCGAGAGGTTGTGCTAAAATTATAGTACAAGATTTTATCGTGTACGATCTTATTAGACCTGATGAAAAATTTTTATCGTGTAAGACCTGATAAATTGTCTTACAAAGTCTTAGTCAGGCGCCGCATTATCTTATAAGTACTTATAAGACAATTTTGTGAGAAATTTGTAAGATCTTACACGATAAAAATACTCAAATGTCTGGGGTTGTGGTTAGCGACAAACTACGTTTTTCTTTTTAGAACAAAATTTGAAGCTAAGATGTGTCATAGATTGTGAGAAAGTATTATAACTAAAATAACGAAAGATGATCCCAGCTGTAGTTTTCTATTACCCACATTTCACACTGTCTATTTCGCCACCGTACTCTTAGGCTCATCAAGATTGTTGATAGTTTTTGGTTGTGGCTTTGTTGATTATTTGATTGTTCTCGATTCTGTGCCCAGGTGCACCTGATAGAGAAGGGAGTGATGGAACCCCTAGTGCTTCTGCTGACGTCACCAGACCCAGACGTGCAGAAGAACACGGTGGAGACAATCAACCTTCTCCTCCATGACTACCAGAGCAGATCTCAAGTCAGACAGTAAGCACTTGTATCTTTAGCACAGATCAATTTCTGCGATCAAATTCAGTGATAAAATTGGGTGATCAAATTAGCGGTGATCAAATTGGGTGATCAAATTGGGTGATCAAATTGGGTGATCAAATTGGGTGATCAAATTGGGTGTTCAAATTGGGTGATCAAATTGGGTGATCAAATTAGGTGATCAAATTAGGTGATCAAATTCAGTGATTAAATTGGGTGATCAAATTGGGTGATCAAATTAGGTGATCAAATTGGGTGATCAAATTGGGTGATCAAATTGGGTGATCAAATTGGGTGATCAAATTGGGTGATCAAATTGGGTGATCAAATTAGGTGATCAAATTAGGTGATCAAATTCAGTGATTAAATTGGGTGATCAAATTGGGTGATCAAATTAGGTGATCAAATTGGGTGATCAAATTAGCGGTGATCAAATTGGGTGATCAAATTGGGTGATCAAATTGGGTGATCAAATTGGGTGATCAAATTGGGTGATCAAATTGGGTGATCAAATTAGGTGATCAAATTAGGTGATCAAATTCAGTGATTAAATTGGGTGATCAAATTGGGTGATCAAATTAGGTGATCAAATTGGGTGATCAAATTAGCGGTGATCAAATTAGGTGATCAAATTCAGTGATAAAATTGGGTGATCAAATTAGCGGTGATCAAATTGGGTGATCAAATTGGGTGATCAAATTGGGTGATCAAATTGGGTGATCAAATTGGGTGATCAAATTGGGTGATCAAATTGGGTGATCAAATTGGGTGATCAAATTAGGTGATCAAATTAGGTGATCAAATTCAGTGATTAAATTGGGTGATCAAATTGGTTGATCAAATTAGGTGATCAAATTGGGTGATCAAATTAGCGGTGATCAAATTGGGTGATCAAATTGGGTGATCAAATTGGGTGATCAAATTGGGTGATCAAATTAGGTGATCAAATTAGGTGATCAAATTCAGTGATTAAATTGGGTGATCAAATTGGGTGATCAAATTAGGTGATCAAATTGGGTGATCAAATTGGGTGATCAAATTGGGTGATCAAATTGGGTGATCAAATTAGGTGATCAAATTGGGTGATCAAATTAGGTGATCAAATTCAGTGATCAAATTCAGTGATCGAATTGGATGATCAAATTCAGTGATCAAACTGGGTGATCAAATTCAGTGATCAAATTCAGTGATCGAATTGGATGAGGAGCATCCCGGGTTGAACTCGCATTGGTTTTCATCGATGGATCAGCATTTCATTTAAAAAATCCCATTAATGATTTATGGAAATTTCGTGGAAACCCAAAGTCGCATAGATGGTTCATAGCTTTTTAATAGATTCCAAAATTCCCATTATTGATGAATTATGATAATTTCATGGAAACCGCGTCGAAGGATGACAGTAATTTCATAGAAACGTTTCCACTTGGCTAAAAACTTACATGCATTCTGCTAGTGTTGTAGGCAGTTGCAATACAGGGATCTTTTCTGCTAGCGCCCCCCCAGCCTTATATAGCCGTTAAATTTGCACCCCCCCCCCAAAAATCTAAGTTTTTGTGAATTGTAAGAGCGATATTTGCATTTCATTGAAACAAGAGTGTCTAGGTAGATTGAAAGCACTTTTAGAATAGTTTCCTTAATAAGTTTTAAAAAATTAAGCCGTTATTGTAGCCGTTAACCCCAAAAATGATCTAATACGGAAATTTTTATTGATGCTTACGTTATATGCAACAAATTTTGGTTGAATGCGTAATGCTTTCAAACCATAGCTGTGGTAGCTTTTAGTAAATGCATATTGCTCATATATGTTCACGTATAAGATTACTTAGCTTTAACAATATGTTTACACATTTATAAATGGGGGTGCCTAAGCGGGGGGGGGGGGCGCTAGCAGAAAAGATCCCAATACAGTTACCCAAGGAAATTTGTATGCGACTGTGCCAAAGTGGTACGATGGTTGGCTTTCAACAACGGAATGCGAGATTGTATCCGAAGAGGGGAGCCTTGTAAAAATGGAAAAATAGTTTATAAGTACACCAAATACGGTGACGTCTTAACAAATAGACGTACCAAAATGTAGAAATTTCAACGAATGTGATTGGTTGAGAAATTTAAAACACTGTACATTTAAGTGCTCAATTAGCCTAAATTTGGAGAGAGCCTAATGCTAGATTACCGCATCTGGCCATGCCTTACGGGCCATGGCCATGTCTTAGCAGCCCGTGGGACTTGATATGAATCTATCAGAACCGAACGTGAGACCATTTTCCCCCAAAAAAGTACATTTTTTCTCTTTCGGCTTAGCGCAGTTTCTGAGCAATTTTAAATTAACGTGCATATCCTAATTTACAACATGGAGAATTTGTTCAGCAATCAACCAATCAGAAAACAATTTTCCATTTTCTCGATTGTGATTGACCAGCAATAAAATTTCTATATTTTGGTACGTCTGCCATTTTCACTAGCGCCACCAAATACGATGGAGCGAGAAGTAAATGAAATTTATATCATTGAATGCAATTTTGTTTTAATGACTCTACTATGATACGGCAATATTCAAAAATATTGCACTAACGATGTAATTTGTATGACCAGGAAAATGGTAATGAACTATCCATAGTCGATCGATGGAGTTTCCAAAAATTTACAGTGATCCAGAAATGAAAATCATTGGGAACCGAACTCGGGATAGTAATGTCAAAGAAATTCCTTCGATGGATCATCGATGGTTGATCGCCACTCTTTCTCTGATGATAGTAACATGAGTGGGATATCTCTGATTTTTTGTTTTATGATAGTAATAGAAATAAGTCGCACATTTCATATACATTTATTGCTCGTTACTTCTTGCTCATTTGATACACTTGTATACTGAATTTCCAATTTTGTGAGGCTCCCATCTTCACATTCTATTTTCCATTTGTTTTTGAATAGCAAACCATCTTATCACTCTGCCACAGTTAATCACATATTTACTTGAGTAAATTCACTAAATATATTTTAACTTCACTGCGTGTAATAGTAGGATAATGCATGTAAATTTGTAGCCAATCGAAAAAATTTCTATGAAATTGCTATCATCCTTCGATATGGTTTCTATTAAAAAATTGCTGTGATGCATCAATGGGACTTTTGGCTTCTACGAAAAATGCTATGAACAATCGACAGGATCTCTATTAAATTGTAAAAACCATTTATGTGATTTACTCTTCACGAAGTTTATGATCCATTAATGGGTTAATCAAATTATGCTGATGAAAACCAATGGGACGTCAACCCGGGATCATCAAGATTCAAAGTAATTTGAATCTTCAGAGTCTAATAACTTCGATAGTAAAGATTACTCTTCTAATTAGCGAAAAAAATTACGTCGCAAAACACTTTGTGTTATTGTGGACAATAGTGAAGACCGCTTCAATTAACGCAAAAAATATTGCTCAAATCTTTTTATTAATTTCTTTTGAAACCCAACTTTTTCGAGAGCCGATACTTATAAATTAGGCTATCATTGATTTTTGTCTAATTGAATGGTGATATTTATTTCGGAAAAAACGGAAAAGAATGTGAACGAGATACGACCATAAAAACAGTTATAAAAAAATGATTCCCAATTACTGCTGGACACTGTTTATTTGTGACTGCCCACGCAACATACAGCTCACTAAACTTACCCGACAGATTGTCAGAAAATAGCCACCGTCAATTCTTATGAACCTCATCGGGATTGAAACAAAACAAGGGATTAAACAGCCATCATGAAAAATGCGGAGATTTCTAGTTAATATACTCGAGCAATTGTACGTTTTGTGGCGTAATTATCAGTTATTTTTTAAAAAATTTGGCTCGCTCAGATGTTTTTTAATTAAAAAAATAAGTTGAAATAAGTTAAAAATGATCATTTTGATGATTTTTTTAAAAAAGAGAAAAAAATTAGCATTGACAATAAAAGTTTCATTTTAAATTTGATCAACCAATTTACATATTCTTCCTTGACACTAAAATAATTTTTCTTCGTATTCCATAAACAATTTTCTGTCCCAATTCAAAGTGGCCGTGAAACCGAGCCCTCAAAAAGATGTTGTCGTTTCAGATTTGAGGGTATTGCGCCAATTCTGGACCTTACAAAGTCAGAGTACCCTGTGATCCAGCAACTGGCGTTGGAAGCACTGACTAAGATCACCCAGGATATTGAGAACAGAGATGCTCTCAGGGAGCTGGACGCCCTAGACCATTTCGTCAAGGTCAGATTTTTCCTTTTGTGGTGAGGTAATATTTGAAATACGAGGTATTTCGTCTTTGAACTTCCATTACGAGCCAGCTCTCCCACCAATATAGATTTTAAATACTATAGTGCTAATTTGTGGAAATTCGAGACAAAGCCATTATGAAGTTTATTTCCGATTATAAAGTTTTATTACTGTATAATTTATCATAATCTATTGTTTAATAGTATAAACCAATTAGTATAAAGGTTTCATTGTCGCTATACCACACAGTAACGATCTTTTTAGATGTATAATTGTATATTTAAAAAAATCAATATTTGATTTTACATGTGCTATTGTATATATGTAATATGGTTTATTTGGCCATGACTCGCGGGCCATGACTATGCCGCAGTTTGTACTTGGTTCGTTGTTCTTAATATAAAACTGTCACAGCCAAACATGACATCAATCCAATTCCAACTTTTCTACCCTCTTTTGTCAGTTTCTGGGCAACAAAGAGTGGCAGGACCAACATGTGAACGCATTACTTGTGTTGTCCAATCTTCTTTTGGACCCAGAGACGGTGGAACAACTGGCTGAGTCTGGAGGTCTGGGAAAATTTTACGAATTACTCACAGGTCAGTTTCAATGTATCTCGGCCTACGTCGGTTTGGTCTGGCCAAGGGTAGCTAAAGTCTGTTCTGTCTCGCCAGTGTCTTTTTTTGGGTACGGTCGGTCTGAAACACTGTACGCGACTCAATTCCGGCTGGCCAATACCTGTCTTGGGTCGCGATCTTCATTCTGGGCCCCCTCCCTTCTCAAATTCTCAAACTATTTGCACCTAACTTAGATTGCAAGACCTTTATGGCAAAGAATGCCCGATAAGTGAGGCTTCTCTAACAAAACTTTCCAATGCGGTGATTTCTTTAGGAGAAGACGTGAGCCCAGAAGTCAAAGTGCATGCTTGCATAGCCATCTCAAGGTCAGCCAAGAACGAGGACAACAGAAGGGTCATGCACGAACAGGAAATGGAAAAGGTCGCATTCACACTAAACTTATCAATTTGGGATCTATTCTGCCTCCCCCCCCCCCCCCCCCGTGTTTTATACCCGGATACAAATTTTTATACCAATTTATGTGTTGTTATATAGAACGTTAATATGCAAAAAAAATTGCATGCGCGCGACTGGGGGTGTAAAAGTTATAGGCCCACTAAGTTGGTGGGGGGGGGGGGGGGGGTAACCGCCCACAAACCACAAATAAACACTTCAGAGCTCTAATCCGAATCAGGATTTTTTCCGTTTGTGCCTCCCCCAGCTTTAGCGAGTGTATATTATTTGCACCCTCCAGACGCACTTGCCATATTTTTAGATAATCATGTACTATGTAATGGCATGTGCTCTGTAACTGGGGGGCGCATAACGTAATGGGAGGCACAAACGGAAAAGATCCGTAATGTAATACATATCATCGGCTGTTTCTTTGTATGATCCTTATATGGTTATTGGGAACTCGTCTTTTTTCTATGATCCCCGGACAGTACAATATACAATCTTTGATCATTGCCATGTATGATCACTGCGATTTTTGTACAATTGTCAACCGGGAGACTATGATAGTTTCGTAAACACAAATCATGCAAAAATCTCCGCAATAAAGAATAATTGGGTTTTTTCCGTTTGTGCCCCCATCTTAGTGAGTGTATATTATTTGCACCCTCCAGACGCACTTGCCATATTTTTAGATAATCATGTACTATATAATGGCATAGCCGGGGTGAGCATAACATGCTGCGGGGAGGGGGGGGGGGTGCAAACGGAAAGATCCCAGAATCAAATCACGTTCATTAATTCCATGGCAACGTGATGAGGTCAACTGAAACACTCGCTGATCTCGTACAATTTTAATCAAACTTTAATCTGTTTTTTCAGTAATTTATGATAAAAATTTAAGGATATCTTTTCAAGCGGGACTTGAATTTGGGGCCAAAATTTCATTATTGTATTCCCATTCTTAATATGGAAAATTTAAAAAAAAAACATCCGCACATTTAACTCGCAAGAACTATGACAGTTTTAATATTTTCGTTTTAATATTTTTTAATTTGCTTAAGTTTGCAATAGTCCTTAATACTTTCTTAAGTTTACACTTTAATTGAAAGGAACAATCGATTCTCTAAACATATTGATCAAATTATACTCAATGTTAGTAAGATTGTATCACAAACACAATCACAATTGTCAGTAAAAACAATGCATCGGCTTAAACAAACATGAGGCGCGCCAATTATGCATTATTTTTTATGATTTGGAGAAAAATAGTTGCAAAGAAACTTGAAATTTTCAAATTAGCAACTAGAAGATATTAGATTTTAACTTATGTACTATTCATCACTTTGAAAAAACAAAAAAAAGAAAAAGGATTAAAGAATTTTGAGTTGCAAACGTTTTCAAATGTTTTTAAGATAAAAATGCGTTCAATGTACAAATCCAACAAATAATACGAGAGTGTGTACCGTTATAGGCAACAAAATATTATGCAATCGCTTTTCTTTATACATGTAGTTAAACAAACTAGTTAAGATCTATCTTATAAATGCCCGATTCAGTGTGACAAAATCCTATACAATTGTTGAATTTTCTCTACGATTAATGAAAATTAACTCAAGAATACTATGAGGTATTACGTGATTTAAAGATTTGATTGGTGAGCAAACCCGGTGGTCGAATGCTGATAAATTTTGACCTAGAATTTTGATTATTTTAAGAGTTTGAAAGCTTAGTTTTCAATTTTTATTGCACTCGCTCAAAAGGAGGGGAGTTTGAAGTGAGGTTCTGGTTAACGATCTGACTCGTCATTGTTTTTTGAACTAATTGAACTAAGCTAAAGTTAATCAAAACATCAGTAATTTAGTTTGAGTCTCTACAAAAATTTGCAGAATGTACTGAAAATATTTCGTACAGGACTTTAATAGAAATAAAAAAAACATATTTCTCCGAAGAAACCATACGAAAATTAGTCCCTATTTAAGAAACAAAATTTTTTCGATTATTGCGTTTTCTACAATTTTTCGATGGCTCGTGAGTCATGTTTCATAACTTATTAAAAACACTATTAAAAACCCCTAAAAATAATTCTAATAGTTTCATTTATCAAACTCCAAATAATCAAATGCGATCCAATTTGTGAACAGATTTTGATAGGCCTGTTTCATTTTAGGTTCTGATCACACTGTTGACAGAAGGCGACGATGCTCAAGTGAAGGCCTCAGCCGCAAAGGCACTCGGACAGTTAGCCGAAAGCATGATATGTGAGTACTCTTATAATTTTAAGAATATTTTCAACTGGTTCCTTTTTTCAACTTAGAAAGTGGTTATGCAAATCGGATAGTATTGATAAAATATTGGCAAAATGGGAAATAATTTTGAAAACAGCTTTTTGCTAATTAATGCTGGATTTGTTTGTTTTCCTGTGTATCTATGCATGTATGTATATGTACAGGTAAGAACTTCATTGGCCGTAACGAGGGTATTTCGCCCCTTCTGTCTCAGATGAAGAGTAACAATGAGGAACTGAGAGAGAGTGCGAGTCTATGTGTAGCCAACCTCACTGCTGCTAACCAGTACAACTGCAATGAGGTACATACGCTCAGGAAATACACGCTGTATACCACACTCTCACCCTAGTTGAGAAATTTTTTTAAACATAAGGTTTTTAAACATAAGAAACTGTTGGTATCGTCGTTTTTGTAGCCAAAAGCGACAAAATTTCCTATGATTTTTTTGTCCGTATCGTCGTTTTTGTTCGGTGTTTAACATAAGAAAGATTTGGTATCGTCGTTTTTAAACGTAAGACAGATTCGGTATAGTCGTTTTTAAACATGCGTGTGTTTGTGTGTATGCGTGTGTGTATTTGTGTGTGTGTGTGTGTGTGTGTGTGTGTGTGTGTGTGTGTGTGTGTTTGTTTGTGTGTGTGCGTGCGTGTGTGAGTGTGTGTGTTTGTATGTGGGTGTGTCGGTGTGTGGGTGTGTCCGGGGGAAGTAGTGATTCGAGTCTTTCTCCTTATAGCCGCCCATGAAAATATAGATCATGATTGTGGTATATCCACGCGTACTCCGGCTTTAACGAGCTTTCCAAGTTTGATCAACCCGGTCGGTAAATAGGGGTAGCAGGCGTGTATACTTGTATGTTTGACCATTAAGCTAGGGGGAATGGAAAAAAGGAGGGGTTCTAATTGACTCGACCTTTTTTAAGTTTTGTTCCGCTGTCATATTATTCAAATTTTTCTGATAGGGATCAGAAAAGAGAACTAATCTAAATAGTGAGTGTTTCCTGTAGGGGAGCGTTGTCATCACAGCACAAGAAAAGCAGGATGTAACTTGAGGCCGAGTACTTTACCACAAAGTTCCACACAGTCGGGAAACACTGAAGGAAAAAATTTCCCGACTGTATCGCGCTCGCCACATCCTTGATGACCAGGATTACCAAAAATACTAACAAATCAACAACCACCAAGTTCAAAATGAAACAACACTTTGTAGTTCTCATTTTGGCATCTTTGAAACTCTTTATAAGTATTAAAAAACACTAACTGTTGCGGTTAGTGGGCAAAGGAAGATAAATCTGTTGTAAGTTATGATAAAGCACTGGGGATAAGTTATGCCTTGTTCTGGGTTTGAGATAGTTGAAGTTGGAGGGTTTGAATGCGGGCTCTGCAAGGCGACTTCAGTTACTTTGTCAATTAATTCATTTGAAGATGTCATTTTATCTGCTAGTGTAGATATAGAGTATAATGATAATATCTGGTCATGGAAAAAAAGACTGTTTTGTTTGCACAATAAAACGTCCGTCCGGAATTAAACAGCTAATAAACAAATTCGCTAAAATTGAATAATGACAATTGGGCTGTGAATTTCAGAAAGAACATTGCACTGCTTATCTTGAGCTGAATATATATAGTTCGAATCTCTTCTTTGGTTTAGTTCGGTGGCTCGCTACGGGCATCGTCCTTTGTGAAAAAAAGCTTCACGGAAAAAATTTGTCTTTGTAATTAATTAAACAAATCAGAGGTTTTTGTTAAGAGTATCAAATTAATATTGTCAAAATTGAATCAACAAAATAGTTTTTTTTCATTGTAATTGTATCTATAGAATTGAGCAATTTTTCATCCAATCGGAACTCATTTGTCCTGAAAAAACTGCGTGAATGAAAATTCTTTAGTCAACGAAAAATTTTTTATTTGAATATTTTCTTATTTTTACACGATAGCTCAAATGACGCTGCAAAATGGGCGCAAATAGAGAACAGTGGAACAGAGCTTAAAACGAACTGAGGAAAATCCTACCAACAAAATTTACCAATACGCGAGCAGCAATTAGAAGCGATCCTCAACCTTTTCATCGGTCTGGTAAACATAGTGTTGTCAGAGTTTTTGGATCGGTAATCATTATATCTGAACAAATTAGAAAATGTTACGTTGAAGCCTGTAAGTTTTTTCTGTTTTTAATTAGCCAAGTTTAAGGAAACGCAGAAAGATATTAGGAAAAATATGATAATGAGTCAAAAAATGTACTGGCCTTTTAAGCGATAGAATCGCAGGAGTTATGTTTGATTACAAAAATTTTTACAAAGAGAAAAATCGAGGGTAAAATGCTACGGAGACTCGAGGGCCGCATGAAAGAGAAAATTAGAATAAAGTTTTAGAAAAGGAAAAGATTGATTAGCACTTTCAACGAAAAACAAAATTAAAAGCCACTTAAAAAGCAGTTGGTATGTTTTGCGCTTTCAGGTGCAGTTGACGCGTTCGACGTAAATTAAACGAAAAATTTAGTCATAAAGGCAAGCCGCTTGCTCTGTTCTTAAATGGAAAAAATTGGATAAGGAAAGATAATAGAGTTTAAGAGATGGCAAAAGAGAGAGTGACATAAAGGACAGAGAGAGAAAGGGAGAGAGAGAGAAACTATGAAACGAAAAGTTCAATACACAATTATAATAAAAAAATTGACATTTACTACAGCAAGGAATAAGTTGAGCTCAGGAAAATAATTTGTTGGAACACCCTCGAAAATAGGAGAAAATATGTAAAAACTATAATGTAACAATTAGTGCACTATAGAAATATAATGCACTAAAAAATAATGTAGCAAATGTTTAAATATTAAAATATACACCTACACAAAAACACGGGCACACGCACACGCAAACATACACACACAGACAAACACACGCACACAAACAAACCCACACACGCACTCAGACAAACACACACACACACAAAAACACACACACGCACTCAGACAAACAAACACACACAAAAACACACACACACGCACACAGACACACACACATACACACACACACACGTACACACACACACACACACACACACACACACACACACACACACCATAACACACACACGTACACACACCATAACACATACACACGCACGCACACACACACACACACAAACACACGCACACACAAACACACACACGCACACAGAAAAACACACAAACACACACAAACACACACACACACACGTACACACACACCATAACACACACACACACACGTACACACACACACACACACACACACACACACACACACACACACACCATAACACACACACACACGTACACACACACCATGACACACACACGCACGCGCACGCACACACACACAAACACACGCACACACAAACACACACACGCACACAGAAAAACACACAAACACACACAAACACACACACACACACAAACACACGCACACACAAACACACACACGCACACAGAAAAACACACAAACACACACACACACACGTACACACACACCATAACACACACACACGTACACACACACACACACACACACACGTACACACACACACACACACACACACACACACACACACACACACACACACACACACACACACACACCACATAACACACACACACACGTACACACACACCATGACACACACACGCACGCGCACGCACACACACACACACACACAAACACACGCACACACATAGACACACATACACGGACACACACAGTCACGCACGCACACACCCTCTATATTTTAACCCTCTATTCTGCAGATAGTGTTTTACGTAACGCCTCTGCTTTGTGTAGTTGTTTGAGAAGAACGGCATGGACCCCCTTATCAATCTGCTGAGTGACACCAAAGAAGCCTGTCAGGCCAATGCAGCCACTGCCCTCACCAACCTGGCTATAGACGAGGTCATAAGGTCAGCAGAGTGTAGTAACTCTTCTTTTAGGTTGTTAATTTTAACTAGTATCTAAAACTCGCCCAAAAGTTCATTTTTTCTGATAACTATTTCTTTTTATTTTCATTTATATACTCCCATTGCCATGGTATCATATATCTGACATTGGAACTCGATTTTTTTCTCAACAATTCCAAAACTTGAACAGTTTTGGAAAGTTTTGAACTGTGTTGCAGAGACACACGTCCTCAGGTTAACTTATATATTGAAGTACTTTTTTCAAATCGAGTTTCCAAATTATGTCGCTTAAAAACATGAAGACACTGTTTTTAAAGCACAGTGAGTGGAGTGGTCTTTAAATTGTGCAGATAAAGAATATGGTATGTTATGATTTTTATAACCATGCGCATATAACATAGTATGGTCTTTGTATGCACATTTTTTGTTTTATGGGCCCGAAAAACCCAAAATTTAAAACTTTTTTTCTTTTCTAGTGCCGAGTTTCAAGGAGAATTAAAATTTTGCTTTCTAGTCATGTCGGCTGTTTGAAAACGATCAACCTCAAAAGGTTTTATTAATTGAGGTTTAGTTCTTCCACCCCTTTGAATGTCTGGTTAGAAGCTATACGCCAGCCCGAATTTATTTATGAAGCCAATTTGGCCAAGAGAACTTTTGCGTAGAGAAACCAAAGGGGTATAAATGGTAGCTCTCAATTAAAGGAATTGGTTGTTGAAGTAACATTTTCCATCATTATTTTGTTGCAGAAAATTTGATGGCTTGAACAACATTGAAGAATCTGGTTTTGCTGCCTTTTCACGCCATTATCTCCCTAAAATTCAATCCAAAATTATATAAATTAAGTTGGACATCTGAACCTGATTCTCAGAAAAAGATAAAAACTGTAGTAGATTAAGAAGAAACTAGTGTTAAAAAAAATTGCCAGATGGGTTTTTTCGCAATATTTCAAATTGGCAACCATTTTTCGATTACTTATTTGTGACTAAAAATATTTACACAATTACCATCTAACAACATTTTTGTATTTGAACTCGCGAAAAACTATTTTTCAGAGGTTGAAAAGATTCTTCCAGGCCGGTAAGTTTGTTTTAGACTGGAAACGTTTGGAATATTTGCCATATCAGAGTTGAGTTTTTTTTCGATGGGATGCACAATTTAATGAAGAAAAGTATTGTTATGTCAATTAATAAAGAACTCAACTCAATAAAGCTTGCTTTTTGTTGCTTTGGTTTGCGAGAGTTCTTGACTCAAATTACATCACGGCGCGACTACAAAAATTTTGATGATAATGATATCGCCATCTAAATGGGAAATAGATTTGAAAAAGAAAAAACAATAATTAATTTGATTGATGGACAGTAAAGTGTCAGGTCGCTTGCTTGATAGGAGAAAAACTCATGAGTTAGTTTTTTCAACTTCATGAAACTTGTTATTGTCTTTGTCTTGTTTTTAAGCTTAACTTTAAAATACAAAATACGGGCCGGAAATGTATGCAAGTTTTGAAACTTTATCCTCGTTTATGTTGCTTACGATTGATCATTGATTAAACTGCAATCTTTTTTTCTTTGTATGAAGTAATCGGAGAAGTCAAGTAATACATTCTGGCTGCTGGTTATAATCTAGGTTTTTTGCCAGTAAGTTTTCTGACGTATAAATTTGGGTAATTTGGTAATTTATCAACCTTGTTCTGAAGCAGTAATTGCCGTGAATGATTTCTCTTCTATGTCTGGACAGGTTTCATTTCTTAAAGACTCCAGAATTTTTCTTTTTTTCTAATTATCAGTTGTTGCGAAAGCAATCAAAGATATGCCAAAAACAGAATACGGAATGTTACCCTTACTGAGAAACAAAACCCCTTGTCTAAATATAATTACAGCCCGACTTGATTATAAATAAAACTATATCATTCATATAAACTTGTGAATAACAGATTTAAAAATTATCTGTCCGGAGTCAAAAGAACTGTAGACAGTATATATATATATATATATATATATATATATATATATATATATATGTGTGTATCTAAATATATATATATATATATATATATATATATATATACATATATATATATATATATGCATATATATATATATATATATATATATATATATATATATAAATATGTAAATATATATATAGGTATATATATATATATATATATATATATAGACACACACACATATATATATATATATATGTATATGTGTATATGTGTATATATATATATATATATATATATATATATATATATATACTTTCTATTGCTTTTTATTTTGTTAGTTTACATTTTTACTCATAGAATTTAGTTTTGGTCGTAGTTTTTGTTTTTTACCTCAAACTTAACTAACAAAAATTATTTTCTGTGTTTCGGAATGTCTCAAATCTGTCCATTGCTGACATTATCAAGATGCTGACTTAACAATTGTTTTGCACATGAAATTACCTCTTATTGAATTTATTAATCAGAAGCTGTAGAATACAGCCAACTCTGCTGTTAGTGATTTCGAGAAACGAAAATTAATACAATAAAAATCTTCTGGGATCAAAAACAAACGACCTTTCCTCTGACTGTATCTGAAAATTTGACTTTTTGAATAGTTTTCTTCAACAAAAAACAAGAATTACAAAGTGAACTTAAATGATTTAATTCTTGAAAGAGAAAAACCAGACATCAGCTTGTAGAAAGTTACTTCAATTATTTTTATGCTTTTTTCTGCATCAGTCGTGATTCCAGTTTCAACTGAAACAAAAACTCCTTATACTGACCAAATTTAGCCATAAATTAAAAAACTCAAAAACGCGATTTATATTTCAATTTCATTATTAGTGACATTTTGATATGCGATGAGCAGCTATTTTCAAGTCATTACTTGCTACGAAAGGTCTTTTATTTCGTATTAACAAGACACAAAAACAAGATTACAAAAATCAGAATTTGCGATTTCATTCATTAAGAAACAAATAAATCTTATTCTGATATAAAGAGAGTTTTACAATAGGAGACATAAATTCTATGCATCCAAAAAGGTAGAAAAAACACTGTTAATTCCTTTGAGTATGAACTGTACAAAACAGAACATAGTTTAAAGGTAATGTAGTGTTAGGAATTAGAAATGAATAAACAGTGCGTGTTGAGACGGGTGGCTAGCTTGGGTTCTTCGAATGCTGGGAGATCTGCTTTTAGAAGCCTTATAAATTATATGAAAACCCAATATTTTATGAAGAGTTCTACAGGTAAAATTTTGCGTTTAATCTTTGAGTTGCTAAGAATTAGGCTGCTAATAATAATTAGGTTGCCAATTAGGTTGCTAAGAATTAGTTTATAGAATTCGTTCTCAGATATTGGTACAATAGTTGGTCAAAAAATCAATTTTATCTCTGGTGACAGTGTTTGATATTCAAGACGAATCTGCAAAATCAGAAATGGTTTTCCATGCAATTATTGATTGGTATTTTTGAAACTATTTCATAACCCCCCCCGTACTCCAAATTTGATTTGACAAGCTTCCCAAGCCTGTGAAAAAGCTATTGCGTTGAAAAGTCTAATTCAAATGATTATGGCTTGTGTAGCTTCAGACGGCGTGGGACTAACGATTACAGCAGAAGCGTATTAATGAGGAGATACCGGTCTGTTATTTTATCGAGTTTGGTATGCGGTCGATTTCAATTATGATCAACTCTCCTAATTAAAAAAACCGGGCCAAAAAGACAGCGCTAAAAAACGCAAAAATGTGTAAGAGTAGAAGTGAATGCATTGAAATTACCTAAGATTTGCGGTCTATGCGGTGACACCAAATTTTTCAACGTTAATTATATTTGAAAAAAATATTTAAGACAGGTTAACAGATTTTTGTTTAAATTTACAAAATAATTCCGAAATAACTTCGTATTTTATCAGTATTTTTTCCCTAATTTTAGGAGTTCGATGCAGGCACTGACAGTTGTGAGTGCTCTTGCGGTGCCACTGCAGTCAAAGAGCAACATAGTCCAGTCCAGGGCAGCCATGTGTCTGGCTAGTTTTTGCTACGATGCACAGTCCAGGCGGGAGTTGAGGGAGAGTGGTGCTATCACTCACCTGGTAAATTTACTCGGCAGAAAAATTGAAGATGAGTTGAAGATGTGGTTGTATGTGGTCCATCTTATGAGTATTAGACAACTGCTCTTCCGCGTATAACGAGTTGTTGATGGATTGAAACCAAGTGTAAGGTCGACTTGCGAGTTTGAAAATGCCGAAAGTTCATAGAAGTCAATTTCTGGCTATTTATATGGGAACTTCTGGGATTTTGAATTCTGGCACTGCAGACTTTCGACATTTTAGAACTTTTTTGCATGCGTTAATACAGCTGTTCTACGAGCAAAACGGTTTTCATTTGATGCCGAAAATAACGTCCACTGTCCTATAGTATTTCCTATCGTTGAACATTTGACGTAATAGCATGTATTATTGCTCAAATGACGTAACAGGTATAATATAATTGGATTGCTGACGTAATATTTAGTTTAAATGATGAATTTTGGCAGTAGTACTGATGTCTTAACGCATAAAAAAATCACGCACATCTGTAAGTTAATGTTTAAGTTAGTAATATTTTGCAATGATGACACAGGTGTCAATGTTGGGAAGTGGGAATGACGAGGCCAGACGTAATGCATGTTGGGCAGTGGCAGTCGCTGCAGCTGATATAGAAACCACTTCCGAGCTATGTAGGGCAGGTTCGTAGAAACACTTTACACGAAGAGCTCAGTTCAGGATAAATGTAATCTAGGTATCAGAAATTGGGGGCTAATCAACTTGGGATACAATTTGAACAGGTTAACTAAACAATTATGGAAATTCTTTAACATTCAGGCTGCAAAATCAGCCAATCACTTATTAAACATTGTTGATAAAGTGCAGTTTTTCTTCTGCAAATTGATTGACAGCAACTAGGCAGCTAACGGAACCGAAAATTAGCAGAATCGCCATGTGAGAAATCTAAAGTAGACTGACATCAGGATTTTTAAAGAATAGATAAATCGGTGTGGCACAAAAACACTTCTTTCCAATTTCAGAACTTGCATGAAAACCTCAGGGAAAAAATGAACCGAATAGGATCGTTTTTTGCGTAGAGTAAATGATATGGGGCAAAACTGACAAGAACTGGGTTTCAAAGTGTCTGAAAACGTATAATTATAAATTTGCTATAGCATTACAAAAAAGCATTTTTTATATTTTTTCCTCAAAACATGATAAATGACAGTGCCATAAGAGCATTACAGAAGTGCAATTGATTGCATTGATCGGCAATGAAAAACATTTTAGGGCCACTTTCCGAACAAAAATAACAATGAGGATAACTTTTCACATCTGCAAAATGTTTCAGATGCATAAACTTGCATAAACACGCAACCATTAAGACATCTAATTGCTAATAAAATCAGAAAAGCAATATAAAAGTTTTCTTTTACATTCGAATTTTCGGAAGTTGTTAGCTCACACTTTGTTGTTTCATCTCGGTCTTGAGACGTTTCTTTCATTTGATCAAAAGGTGGGAAAATCTTTGCATGGGCTGAGATTGTCTCAGAAATTTTTCGATTTTTCAGAGAAATGGATTTCTTGGATATTACGTGATTTTTTCTAGGTTCAAAACGAAAAATTGAAAAGTTGACTAAAATGCTTCAGTAAATTTTTAATTGACCTAATTTTTTTTTGTTCTGGGAATGTTTTTAATCGCCTAACTCTTTGTTGTTTCATTTTGCTCTTGAGATTAGAAGTTATTTTAATTGGTTAAAAAAGTAGAAAAACGACTTCAAATGGGCAGAGGTTGTCTCAAAATTTTGCTATTTTTGCAGAATATTACCGGCATTTAAAGAGCACAAAGTTGGTTAAAGGATGTAACCCTAAACGACTAGGCGAAAGAATAAAGAAAAGGTTGAACTTCATTTTGAAATTTAACCCCGATTTCAGTCTAGAAGTACTCATTTTGATCAAAAACGAATTGAAACGCTATCAGTATAGTTTAGATACAATTACATTTGCAATAACGAGCAATTAATTTCAGTAATGTATTAAGTTGACCTTTTTTATCCTTTGACCTTAACTATCTGTCTTTCTGGCATCACTTGACTAGAGCCATCGGACCTTTTGATGACCTATCAAGTAAGTGGCGGTTCTGCGCGGCCTGTTTTGCACAGCAATGCTAAGTTACTTGACAACAATTTATTATTATGTTTGAAAACGAACATACCAAATATACCGAATATTTCTTACATGAAAACCTAAACATGCCAAACATTTGATAAGTGCTGGTTTTTGTTCGGCACTTTTTGGAAACTCGAGGGTTTTGTTACAAACAGGAGCAGTGACTCATTTGCTGCAAATCAACCAATCAAGTGTTAGAAGGAGTAACTTCTCTGAACTGGCATTGGAGAGAGTGTTGGACAATTACCTGCCTGGAAAATACTCCTACCTGGGCCACCTTGGTGTGAACAACATCATCGGCAACCTATTCTACGATGCAGGGGCACTGAAGGTACCCTAATTAAATAATGCACTAAACTTAGCGTCCAGGGAAAAATCTTTGAACTGAAATGTTGTTATTTTGCTGAATTGACTGGCGATTCTTCAGTTCAGTTGTTTCCGTTTTTGATAAATGGCTTTTATTGTAGAAAAAACTACTGAATTGTTATGACAACAAATTTACTCTATTTGTTTTTGTTTACGACGTTGCATTTGCCACTCAGAGATCTGCCCAATATAAGATAAAAGTAAAACTGAGGGGTTCTTCATTTCAGTAGCTTAGGTCGAGGATTTTTCTAAAGCTTATGCCTGAAAAGTGCAGAAATTCGCAAATTTTAAAAAATCAGTTCTCATTTCTGGCATAGTTGCAGGTTGAAAATACATGAAAATTGTTGAAAAAATTTTAGCGAACTAAATAAAATTCTTCGAAAAATTTGGCACATTCTTACATATTAAGGCGTCAAAATTGCGCAGGAACTTTAATCCGAGAGGTTCTTTTTTGTCGATAGATGACGAGCGAACTTGACAAGTTAGAGGATTTCTACACAAGACAGGTAGATGACAAGAGGGAAGTGCTTCTAATTAACCCACACCAGTCAGAAGCATCCAAGGATGATTTAGGGGGCGGAGCAGGCACTGCCAGCGAAATGAGTGGAACCCTGGATGACTCACGAAAAAAGGTAGCCCAGTCCTCAAAACATAAAATCCTTTCCGTAATTGCACCCCAATACAGATAGAGTGCCGGTTTAGCCGAACGGGTGTCTGGCAGAATGAGAAAAAAAAATGAGAAATAAAGCCCAATAATTCCCGCTCTCTCGTTGGCCAGTTTTAAACATTTTTCGACAATTTTTAGAATAAAATAACATAGCACACGTAGAAGCCGAGCGCACACCATCGATAATCAAGTGCAAGTGATTTCTCATTATAAGAACTGATTATGCAGTTTCTGAATAATATCAACAACGATGACGTCAAAAAATACCGTAGATCAATCTAGGACTACCGACTACCCCCCCCCCCCCCCCAGGATTCATTAAACGAAATAGGGTGTTCTGAAAACCGTCAGCCGAATGTTGTGATTGACATTTATTTCATCATTACTAGGGTGGAAACTTGAAATCAGCAAAAGGTGGAGTCAAAGGTGGGTCCAAAAAGACAGACAGCGAAAAGGGCAGCAGGGGAGACGGGGCAACTGCTACCCTGGATACGGAGGGAGGACTGGGAGATGAATCCGGAGAGGGTTCCAGCTTTGTGGCACCTGAGGATCACAATTTGGAAAATATTATCAAACAGGTAATGTTCCGAAAGACTGATTTAGCTTTTGCCATTTTTTTGCATAGTAATGTGCTATATAACAACATATTATTTGTAACTGGGGGTGGGGGCCGTAAAAAACTGTGGTGGGGGGGGGGGCGTAAAAAACACTGGGGTGGGTGGGTGTGGGGGGGGGGGGGCAAAACAGAATAGATCCAGAAAGTTTATGTGAAACGGGCAGGGAAAAAGGAAATAAGCAAAGTGGGTGGATGGAAAATGTTTCGAAAGATTTACCATTTCTCGCAGGAAATTTCTGCCGATCAGTTCCAACAAAAAAGAACTAAACAGCTATCGTTCCAAAAACGCTCAATTCTTATCAGAAAACGAACAGAAAATTTAGAATCTTTACCATTTGTGCCCCCAATATGTTATGTAACCCCCCCCCCCCTTCAACTTCACTTGAAACTCGAGCTGAAATTTTGAAATCTGGCACTGTATGTAGGAATACCTGGCATTGTAGAATCGGATCTTTTCCGTTTGTGCCCCCCCCCCCCCCCCCCCCCCAGTACGTTATGCTTCCCCCAGTTACAGAGCACGTGTTATTAAATGGGAAATCATTGTGTAAAAATATGGCACGTGCGTCTGGGGGTCTAAATAATATGCACCCACTAAGCTGGGGGGGGGGGGGGGGGGGGCACAAACGGAAAAGATCAGTAAAACCTGTTACTGCAGTTATCTGGCATTTAAAAACTTGCACGTGATTGCTTAGAGTTACAATTTGTTATAGGTGAAGAACGAAGTGGTGCCTCTTGCTACTACTAAGGAGCAGATTGTGACACTGGCCAGGATTGTCTCAGATCGAATGGGGGGACAGGTAAACAGTCTCGAAGAAGGTTTCAACTAGTTTTACTCAGAATGGCTCTGCGGATCTTTTCCGTTTGTGATAGCACATTATGGTGGGGGGGGGGGGGGGCAGAAACGGAAATGATCCGGCTCAGCTTATGAAACACACTCCTATGTATTTACTGAATACAGTTAATCAACTCTCGGTGCAATAACAATAGTTGCGCAACAAACTGATGTAATAATGCCCAATTAACTCTGAAAAAATCTTAACCAATCGCATAACGCTGTTACGTAATTAGGCTACGGGGTTACGTCATTGTTATTACAACTAGTCTATAAAGCAACAATAACAATTAAATATTGGTAAAGCTGATAAAATCAGACTTTCGAAGTTTCAATTCAAAATCGTATAAAGCAACGTTTTAGCAAGAAAAACAACTGTATTCAACAACGTATTAAGGCAAAAGCATCGTTTACTTGAAGGCAAATCTAGCTTGATCTTTTTTTAGCAGGTCTTAGTCTAGGTCACCAATTTAAACTAATCCGTTCAAAAAACCGAATTTTTTAGGCTAAGCGATCAGTTTTGAGCCATTTTGGAAGTTATTCTTAGTGGGAAATCGGCCTTGGTATTTCTCAGAAATAATACGTATGTTGCATTTAGAACGGAAAATCTAAGCGAAAGTTTTGATATAATACGCACAAAAATTCTCTATCTAATGATAAATTTATTCATTTCAATTTACTCGGTAGCATCCTCCGGCCCGGAAGAAGATGTTGGGAGGATTGGTACAAGCTTAACAAATGGGCGGACCAGCGATCCGGACGACGTTCGTACGACGGCGGAGAGGGCGACGCTGTCGGAGCCGTAACGGAGCTCTTCAATCCGAGCAGTTGGATAGTAACCCCTAGGGTTGCTTTCTTCAACGATCCAAACCAAATCACCAACCTTGAGATGCTGCTTGGCAGGCGTCTGCCACTTAGATCTACGGTTCAGCGCAGGTACATACTCTTTAAGCCAACGTGCCCAAATTGCATTTGCGTAGGACTGTGCACGGGCGTACCGCTTACGATTATCGAACTCGTCGACGCCAATGATAGACGGATTTCCGGTTGCTTGATTACCGAGTAGAAAATGGTTAGGTGTTATTGCGCCTAGGTCGGACGGGTCGGCGCTTACGGGCGTTAAGGGACATGAGGCCCAATAAACGGAGTAAACTGAGCAATGCGGCTGCTCTTCTTAACGGATTTGTAGTCAAGAAGATCCTTTCTTTCAGTATTAAAAGACTCTCCCTGAACCAAGTACTGGAGATGATGCTCGGCTTCGTCAAACTCAACAGGGTCGGCTATGCTGCCGTCTACGGTAGGGTAACTTTCATGAGATGGTAAAAGACGGAGCACATATGCGGTGACACGAAGTAATTTTTGATAAGAACTGAACTTATCAAACGGGATTAGATTAATGCTTTGTTCCTTAGGGGGCTTGGTTACGGATGCGGCTAGAGATGAGATGGAGTCATCATCTTGTTCCTTAGTTACAACGCCGAGCATGATGTTATCAACGACGTCAGTATTTGGTACAAAAGGGAATTGCTTAGTTCTCAAGAAGTCAGGACCCCTCACCCAGCTATTTGATTGCAAAACTTCAGCGGACATACCACGCGTGCCAGCATCTGCCGGATTATCACAAGTGGCGACGTGGTTCCATTCGTCAACGCTGGTGTTCGCAAGGATTTCACTAACACGATTTGCAATGAAGATGGGGTGTTTGTTGTTGAGTTTATCCACTTCAAGACGATGGTACTATCTGTCCACATAAAGTCTTTGTCCACAGTAACCGTTAATGCTCGACAGATTTCCCTTTTTAAACGGGCAGCGCGGAAAGCGGCTTGTAATTCCAACTTAGGAACTGTCATTACCTTCATAGGTGCAACACGGGCCTTGCCCAAGACAAACGCCAGCTCTGTTATAAACTCCCCGGAGGTCCAAGTTACTTGAGCCCTAAGAAAACGTACTGCAGTGAATACGTCTTGCGAGCTGTCACCAAACATGTGGAGTTCAAGATGTTGGAATGGTCCTGAAAAGTAACTTCTCGGTATAGTGATCTCAGCTAACCGCGGCAGTTTCACACACCCGGCAAAGAATCTGTCAACTGTGTCTTTAGGCAACTCGTCATCTCAACTTTGTCCATTGCCACGCCAGATGTCTTTCAAGATCAAACGAGCACCAACAGTAAACGGTGCGACAAGACCAATTGGGTCGTAGACCTTTGACACTAGACTTAAAACCAAGCGCTGTGTTAGACTTTTTGTGATGGTGCTGTTAGTACCTCTACTCACAACCAGAGTATCGTTGTTGTGATCCCACTTAAGCCCAAGCACGTGCATTGATTCCTCCTTGGATAAAACGATGACCTTCGGTTCAGTGGATTGAGCTGACCCATCAATTCGGTCAGCTAGATCTGGTACATTGCTTACAAACTTAGTAAATTTGAACCCACCTAGATGGAGAAGATGTACCAATTCCTTCGACCTAATGAGGGCCCTCTCGGGGGATTCCACTGAGTCTAAGTAATCGTCCATGTAGAAGTTCTCAAGGACGGCTTTTGCAGCTTCTGGGTACTCCTTAGCATTATCACTTGCTGTGCGTTGAAGTGCGTAGTTGTCGCGGGTGGGCGAATCTTTTGCCCCAAGGATGTGGCGTGTATACTGGTGTACTACAACATTTGATGTGGGGTCCTCCCGCTACAAAAAGTGCAATGATGGCTGATCACATGGTAACACTTCAAACTGGAGGAACTTTCCCTCGATGTCGGCGGATACGGCAAATGGATGTTTTCTGAACCGTAGGAGTACCTAGATTAGGTTTTACAGTAAGTCAGGTCCGTTGAGTAATGACTTATTAAGAGATCTGCCATGGAATTTAGCTGCTCCGTTTAGTACCCTACGGACCTTGCCAGGCTTGTTCGGGTTAACAACCGGATGGTGTAGTAGGTACCACTCTCGTTTCAAGCGACTTTCCACCTTATGAGCATCTTTGACCCTTACTACGTAGCCTTTGTCTAAGTCCTCTTTGATGGTATTCGAGTACTTTTCCCCTAAAGTCTGGTCTTTCCAAAGATTTTAATTGAACAAGCGCTGAGAAATAATTGTTGGGCAGTTAGATGTTATCTTAAGCCCATAGAATTCCGACATTGTACCTTTTTCCATTATGCACGGTGGTGTTTTCAGGAATTTCATGCGCACGTGCATCCGAGGAGGATCGTGGGTCTACTTGCTTAAGTGCGCCGTACGACTCCATGTCGTACCAAGATTTTACCTGACTAGCGAGTTCAAAATCCTGCTCCACATTAGCTTTGAAATAAGTCGAGACTAAACCTGAAGACGACGGTAGAGGGCCGCTTAGAACCCAACCTATGGGCAAGCGAACAGCGAGGGGTGAGGACTTCGCGTTGGCAGCGAAGTACTCTAACGAGCGGATGGCATGATACACATCCTGTCCAAGTATCATCTCGATGTTTCCATATCAATATGTAACTGGGTCTAGAACTGCTAGGTGCGGGTATGTTTCCTGAAGTGCTTTAATGTTAATGACATCGGCGCCTACTTTCAAATCTTCCTTTACGTAAGGGCTGACTTTAAATGGTTCAAATGCTTGGTTGTCGCGTGGTGTTGCAATTAGTTCAACTAACTTAGTGTCTACAACCTCCTCGGTATTTGTACCCTTGACTCTTAGTTTCAATGCTGTACCGTGCAAACCAAGTCTATTTGCAAGATCATTGGACACCCAAGAGTTACTGCAAGCGGTATCGCACAAAACTAAAGCCGTGGTATTTTTACCAGAAGAGCTCATCAACTGTAATTCAGTCACCTGAAGGAGGCTTTTCACATTGCTCACAGATGACAAAGTAGTGGTCTTACTCGATGATTGGACACTAGAAGGTTTACTTTGACTTGTGCCAGCATTGGAATTACTATTGATGTTGTTTGAAGGGGATTTTGACGGATAAACCCTCTCAGCTCTACGGAGAAGTGTATTATGGGAGCTGCTGCAACCGTCCTTTCTGCATTTCCTAGGGTTTGGGCATTGCCTGAACATATGCTTTTCTCCCAGGCATGAAAAGCACAGTTTTGCTTCAGCCAATACCTTTGCTCGCTGAGTGGTAGACTTTTCTTTGAATACCCTGCAATGTTGCCATGATCTTATGAAAACAGGAACCAAAAATTTAATTTGGTACTAATACAAAAGTACACATACATATACAACAGCACAACACAAATGGGTTGAACCGAACCCTAGTGTGACGGTTTGCCTAGCAAACCGCCAGAGAGCTAAGTTGTTCGTCGAGTACAATAGTACCTGGCGAAAGAAAGAAAGAAAAAAATGTGAGTGCTGAAGGCGCGACACGGGACAGAACGGGAGATGGGACGGACGGGACGATACGCCGAACGAGTAACGCACGACGCGACGGAAACTGGACGGACAAACGGGAGCGTCGGTCGAACAGCGCACGACGTAGCGGCAAGATGGCACGGGCGGGGCGGAAACGTCGGGCGGACGGCGCTCGACGAAACGGGAAAACGGTACGGACGAGAAAGAAACGTCGAGCGGATAGCGCGCTACTGGACGGGAAACCGGGATAGCACGGGTGGGAGACGGTAAACCACAAGCGAGGAGGCGGGAAGATCAATGCTAGCCGACCACAGCAACGAACTCAACCAAACAAACTGGCCGTAACTCCAGAACAAACTGAAGTCACACCCTAGAAAGAGGGAGAGAATCTACTGCCAGTTAAACTAGCACAAAACATTATGGGACTTTATCTACGGTACCAAAACATCAAAACATTTTAAATAATTTACGGCAACGAAGTAGTATAACCAAAGGTCGAAAGGTCAGGAAATTTACTAGCTGTAACTCCAGAACAAACTTAAGTCACACCCTAGCAAACCACCATACCCAGACAACAGAAGGGCATACTACCAATATTAATCCAGCTACAACAAATTGCTAGCAAGCGAGTGTGGTGAAAGTCACGAAACAAACCAGCCGTAACTCCAGAATGAACTTAAGTCACACCCTAGCGAGGAATGAGACTAAACAACCAACCAGCATACTAGCAGAAAGTAAATTTACTACAGCAAAACTCAACATACTAAATCATACAAGATAAAAACGGGGGATAGAAGGAAACAGGGCGACACGGAAACAAAAAGGACGGAAACGGAATAATGAAACCAGATAACCTGCGGAAAACGGACGGTAGTGAATAACTCAAAGAATGGGGAGAGCGAAACGTTTAGTAAAGCGCTATCGGAGAGAACGAACCACAAACTAACCCGTTACTCGTGAGTTAACTAAGTCACACCGCCAGTCAGCGGGTAGACTAACACAACAACGCAAGACTAAGTGACATTCAGGTTATCAAAGGCTTGAGTTCCACATCCTCGAACGCATGACGGGTGCGGAGCGTTTTACGGCGGCGCTTTGAAAGTTTTTTTCGGTCGGGAGCGTGTTATTAAGGACCGGAGGTTGTTATTATGGGCTAACCCTATAGTGAGTGTTTTCAGCTCAAGCGCAAGCCTTTGGTGTAACGCTCTGTACTCTTTAAGTAAACTAAGATCTTTCTGTTTACGTCTAGACACAATGTCTTTCACTAAATGGATGGTAACTAGAGTACCACGCTTGAGCTGATTTTTTTTAAATATCAGGAGTTTCCTCTCTGGGGCAATACAATATAGCTTCCATATGCTCCTGTTACTCTTCAAGCACTGCAATAAGCTGCGAAGGTGTTAGAGGCTTATTGTTGTTACAGCGAAGACGGGATAATGAATTGTTCACCACATCATGCCATATAACTAGCCACTTTTTATCACGAAAAAAGTGACGCGGTTTTTCGAAATTGCGCGGTTTTTCGGACTTTCAAAGCGTTAGGATTAAAACTCAGACCCGGTAATGCGTAAATTCCTTTTTTACAATGGTCTTGTAACGCTTGAGGCAAAGTTTTTACGGCGTGATGCAATGAACTGGCAGCTAATATAAAAGCCATATAATGTTTTCTACAACATAATTGACTTGAGGTTTGCTCAAAATCCGAACCTTGATTTTAAATGCACGATTTTCACGAGTTACCAAAAATAAGCGCTTATTTGCAAAAAAAATCAGTTTTCTGATTCTTTCTGTTTCAAAATTTGATAATCTTGACCAAACTTTTAATTCTACTCTTTTTTATACAAATGTTCGATCCGCCATCTATCAACGCTTTATATAAAATTTTTTTGCAAAATTTTACCAAGTTTGGTCAATTTTTTCAACCTTTTTTTTGCTTCGCGAGATATAAGGCGTATACAGCCTTATTGCAATTCAGAGATACCAATACGTACTACTGCCAATTGTTCAAATATCGGCCAGATTTTTTCAATTTTGATAAATTTTTTTTGACAAACAAAAAAATATGGGTTAGGTTATCGGTGATGAGGGATTAATGATAATACCAGAATAAAGGAAATGAAACAGAAAAAAAATTGAGGGGGGTTACTAGATTTGCCGGTTTCTATAATATTAATTTACTGCAACAATCAGAAAATTTATTTGAATGCGTCTCACAAGTTTTTTTGAAGTTTGAGACCACCATCCGCTCTTTTTTATGTTGAAAAGGTCATCAACTTGCATCCCCGTTGGCTTCAAGTGAAAGTTGGGTTCAAGCGATGCAAACGTCGGGTAGTAACATGCGTCGACTTTCTTTTGGCTTAACTGGAAATCCAGGGTAGCATCCAACATTGCCAATAACTTTTTAAAATGCCGGCCATCTTCAATCAAATTTCAAGACAGATCGTCTAATTTCCAAACTGCTGTGACCTCTCTATCAGATTCACAGCCGGGATGATCAATTTGAAATGAAGTAATTTTGAGACGTTAACCTAGTTAGTTAACTTAGTTAATCTAGTTAGTATTTAACTTTTGAGAGATTATAATTAATTCGCTCTCAAACTGATACCAGATGACTTTTTAGCTATCAATCATTGTCAATCATTAACAATCACGCGCGGCTGATAACTAAAATTGAAACTAAATTAACTCGCATGTTCAAAACGATTTCAAGTCTATCCTCAATTTCGCTAATACATTGTTGACAGCAAGATTGTTGACGTTAATTAGTAGACGTTTTTCAGTTCAATCTTATACAAAAGTGTGATAAATTTGCGAAAGTTGTTTTTTCCCCGTTAGAATACACCTTGTGTGAACTATTGGAAATCGTTGGGCGCCAAAAATATAGGCGGCACCAAAAATAAAGCTGATAAAATCCGACTTTCGAAATTTCAATTCATAATCGTATAAAGCAACGTTTTAGCAAGAAAAACAACTGTATTCAACAACGTATTAAGGCAAAAGCATCGTTTACTTGAAGGCAAATCTAGCTTGATCTTTTTTTAGCAGGTCTTAGTCTAGGTCACCAATTTAAACTAATCCGTTCAAAAAACCGAATTTTTTAGGCTAAGCGATCAGTTTTGAGCCATTTTGGAAGTTATTCTTAGTGGGAAATCGGCCTTGGTATTTCTCAGAAATAATACGTATGTTGCATTTAGAACGGAAAATCTAAGCGAAAGTTTTGATATAATACGCACAAAAATTCTCTATCTAATGATAAATTTATTCATTTCAATTTACTCGGTAGCATCCTCCGGCCCGGAAGAAGATGTTGGGAGGATTGGTACAAGCTTAACAAATGGGCGGACCAGCGATCCGGACGACGTTCGTACGACGGCGGAGAGGGCGACGCTGTCGGAGCCGTAACGGAGCTCTTCAATCCGAGCAGTTGGATAGTAACCCCTAGGGTTGCTTTCTTCAACGATCCAAACCAAATCACCAACCTTGAGATGCTGCTTGGCAGGCGTCTGCCACTTAGATCTACGGTTCAGCGCAGGTACATACTCTTTAAGCCAACGTGCCCAAATTGCATTTGCGTAGGACTGTGCACGGGCGTACCGCTTACGATTATCGAACTCGTCGACGCCAATGATAGACGGATTTCCGGTTGCTTGATTACCGAGTAGAAAATGGTTAGGTGTTATTGCGCCTAGGTCGGACGGGTCGGCGCTTACGGGCGTTAAGGGACATGAGGCCCAATAAACGGAGTAAACTGAGCAATGCGGCTGCTCTTCTTAACGGATTTGTAGTCAAGAAGATCCTTTCTTTCAGTATTAAAAGACTCTCCCTGAACCAAGTACTGGAGATGATGCTCGGCTTCGTCAAACTCAACAGGGTCGGCCATGCTGCCGTCTACGGTACGGTAACTTTCATGAGATGGTAAAAGACGGAGCACATATGCGGTGACACGAAGTAATTTTTGATAAGAACTGAACTTATCAAACGGGATTAGATTAATGCTTTGTTCCTTAGGGGGGATGCATTAAATCACCAAGAAAAAGTTCCAACCTTACCAGTACCACTGTTCTTATTCCATTTACAAATGTAAAATTGAAGATTTTTGGGTGCAATGTCTTCTAACTAATAATAGGGTTCAAGGGTAATAAAATTGACCCGCATACTTGACCCTCATACTTTCTAACCCAAATACTTGACCTGTTCTTATTTCTAACCTTTAGGTCTCGCGGGAGGACATGATTAACTTCCCGTACAAACTGCACGTGGCCAAACTGAAGACAGACTTGAAGACGAATGTGATCCCGATTGGCCTGATCAAAAATGGAACATACTATCACAGGTCAGTATAGATTACTATTAAATTATACTCAAGTTAGTTTCGCGGTAGCCCAATTTAGTAGCCATTCATGATGGAGAAATTGATAGCTCACTTGTAAAAAAAGTTTAGGTAAATTTCATCATTTTTCGCTCTCATAGTTGTCAGTTCTCGGCTTAAGTACTCAACAGTCATACCTGGGTTTAGGGTATGACACGCCATTTCAGCACACTTCTTGTACACAATGCGCTGATTTGTTAAAAAAAGTTTAGCTCAAAAAATACATAATATGCTAAAATTATATCAGGTTTTTGAGCGCAATTTCCTATATGGGCTTTCAAACAATTCCTCGGCCGTATACGCATGATGTGATTAACATTTTTCAAACAGGTAAACTTAAAGTTTAAACAAAGTTAAACCACGCAAAAAATTGTATGTATAAATGGCGGCATAACATCTTTTAATTTTGTTTGGTCAGTACCAGTAAAGTCAAATAACTGAATAAATTCTGGCTAAATTAAACGAAAAAATTAAACAGAAAAAAAACGAAAACAAAAATCAATCGCTTCTGTTAATGAGTCAGTAAGATAATTGTTCCGACCCCACCTTAGTAGGAGGAGGAGTTATATGCTCAACAGTTTTATTGTTCAGTCATTTTTGGGCGATCAATATACTCATCGTACAGAGTTGTACCGATCGCTATATTCATCGTACAGAGTCGTATCTTTGTTGTTGTCCAAGAAATCGTTTGTCAGTTTAGTTAAAAAATATAATAATGCCGAAACTCAGCCCTAGAAATTGCTGACAAAATCTTTCTAAGGGAGTTCCAGTTGTGTTTCCAGTTCCTGAAAGAGTGTTGTCGAATTAAAACTCTGCCCGTTTTTCGCTCGTTTAACTCGATAATTATCCAAAATGCATCATTTTAAACATATCGGTTTTGCAGTTATTTGGATTGGATCAGTTGTTTGTTTCAATGGACACGCAGCAATGAGAAGGTTTTGGTGTCAATATGGCTTCTAAAAATCACAAACTATTCGGATTGGAGCACTATCTTTTTCTGCTTTTCACAATGATTCCAAATAAAGATTCAATCGAGGATACATTCTATTTACGTGCAAATGAGACCCGAATTATTTTGTTTCTGAAGAAAAGCTGATGGTTTTTATGGATTCGACCATTTTTTTGGGTGTTCTTGTGTGCTGCCGTCATTTGTTGTTCTTATTGCAGTCTTACAATCTAGTCTCACTAATCTCAATTGAACTGGCTTCCTTACGTTATATGAAGGAAACTGAGTAATTCTTCCAGTTGATACCTTATGGCTCTTATGATTCTAATAAATATATTTGTTTTATAAAAATATTAGTTAATTTTTCAACTTGCGACTTCATCTTCTGATTTCTGTCAACTTATAGCACCCCATCATTGAGTTTAGAGAGCATTTCTTTTCTCGTGAACAAAAATTTAGTTTTTTTATATTGTGTGTTTCAACTTATGGTTTTACGGGATTGATCCTATTTAAAGATCCTGTTTAAAATGGATAACATGCCGTTCATACTTGGGTGAAAAGGAATACGTTGAAAACCTGATTCGCAATCGCCTACTGCCAGTCTGTTATTTTCTAGTTTTGGATGACATAAATCTGTTTAACAAGTTTCTATTAGACTTAACTTCTATGATTTGCATCAGAACACTGGTTAATAACTTCTGTTTGTGCAAAGACCAGATCCAGTGAAATGTTTTTTATTAAAGACAGGCATACTTTTCGGAACTGTTCAGAAAATAATAATAAATTTTTGTCTCCCGTCAAACAGTTTTCCTAACTATTCACCATACAAGAATCCATTTCAGTTTCGAAAAGAAATGAAAAACTTTTGGAGGGGGGAAATGAAAAGATTCAAGTACAAATCTACCCTTCAGTATGGCGAGTTTTCGAGAAACTTTTATAATTGTAACCTTTTTTACCGTAATCTGGGCACTACCAAGCTGGTTGTAATATTTTTGGTTGAATTTATTTTTAGTATTATCATTATCATTATTATTTTTTTTATCATACTGCGATTTTTCCGAAAAAAGTTAATATTATTTTATTATTTGGTCATTTTATAGGTTATTTGCGTCATCTTGTAACCTTATCACTTTAATGACAGCTCCGCTTTGATTTAAATGGTAGCAGAATTGGACATATATAAATTACTTAGTGGATATCTTACGGTTTAGGACGGCTTCGACACTGTTTTGCCGGTAAATTTTATCGAATTCGAGTGATTAGATTTTGAAATACTTTTTTTACTCATACATCAATTAATTTCGAATAAAAAATTTATGAAAGAGTTCTATCTCTTCCCCATTTGATAAACAATTTAAAAAATGGATGAGCGGGGTGGGAACATTATCTGCTAGCCGTTATCACCAAGAGCCCTTGAGTTCAATGCTTGTTAGTTATTCTGTTTTTACATTCAGCCTCCACTATTGACCCAGAATAATAACGTTAAATACAAGCAGTAAATGCAACAAAAATTATCATATCTAAATCATGCCAGAATATAATAATAGAAGTGTAAAGCCGAGAACATAAACATCTTAACTATCTTTCGCTTTCTTCACAATAGTTTTTAAAAACAATTTAATAGCTGCGAAACGAGAGCAGCTATTATTGGGGACGTCGTTGTTTTTTTTACAATTCAAAGAATTTGAATTGTTTTGGGGTGCTGTCTTTTATCGAAGATCTGTTCACATATTTTCATGGTTTTTGAAGTCAAATTGGAGTAGTGATTTTGGTCACGCCGAAACAGGTAGTGGAACGAAAAAGCAGTGGTTTTGTGGCGTTATTTTTTTGCTCTTATTTTAAAGTAGAGTGAGAAAACGGTGTTTCAATGCTTGTTAGCTATTCTGTTTTCACATTCAGCCTCCACTATTGACCAAGAATAATAACGTTAATTACAAGCAGTAAATGCAACAAAAATTATCATATCTAAATCATGCCAGAATATATTAATAGAAGTGTAAAGCCGAGAACATAAACATTTACTATCTTTCACTTTCTTCACAATAGTTTTAAAAACATTTTAATAGCTGCGAAGCGATAGCAGCTATTATTGGGGACGTCGTTGTTTTTTTTACAATTCAAAGAATTTGAATTGTATTGGGGCGCTGTCTTTTATTGAAGATCTGTTCACATATTTTCATGATTTTTGAAGTCAAATTAGAGTAGTGATTATGGTCACGCCGAAACAGGTAGTGGAACGAAAAAGCCAGTGGTTTTGCGGCAAGAATTTTTTTTGCTCTTATTTTAAAGTAGAGTGAGAAAACGTTGTTTGAACGAAAATTCGCAAGTGTATTTTTGTTCACATGCGGCAATTTCACTTTGATATTTTCTGTTTTTTCGGTTTTTTGAATCAAATTTTTCTAAATGGTTTTCCCAATCCAGTCATAGTTTATTCTATGTCTAGCTTTTTATTGAACCAAATTTCTCTTTCTCGCTAGAAGTCTTTTGTTCACATGCGGCATTTTGACATTATTTTTGTATTTTCTTTAATCTGACTTTTTTGGAACTGGTTTTCCCAATTAAATCATATTCCGTTCTAGGTTTAGTTTTTGTTTAGTCAAAGAAAAATCTTTGAATTGTACGTCAGGAGTTGTCCTTCTTTGTTTTCTTTTCATTTGCTTTAACTTTTGATCTCGCTTTTCGTTTTAGATCGGTCACGATTTTCACGTTTGACTTCTGACTTACTTCACTACTTTTCAACTGAAAAGATTTTAAATTTTTTCACGCATTGAATTACGCAATGGGGTGAAAAACGGTCAGAGTCAAAAGAGCAAAATCAGAAGAGGCTGGATAAACCGATAACGCCCGGTCATTAAGACAGTTCAATAAGTGTTTGCTAGCTGACAATGAAATTAAGCTTATTAGCTTCCAGTTTAGAAGCTGAATAAAGTATAGTTTTGGAATCTAACTTAAAGTGCAGGCAAAATGAGAACACTTTTTGACACTGAAAAAAAAACAGAAAAGAATTCGGTCAATGTGTCTAATTGGAGTACTGATTTTGGTAGCGCCGAAACGGGAAATGGAGCAAAAAAGCGAGTGGTTTCGCTGCGTGAAATTTTTTCGCTCTAATTTTAAAGTAGAGTGAGGAAACGGTGTTTGAACAAAAATTCGCTAGTGGTTTTTGTTGCAGCAATTTCACTTTGGTTTTTACTGTTTTTTTTTCAATTTTTTGGATCGGATTTTTTTCTAAATGGTTTTCTTAATCCATTCATAGTTCAATCAGGGCCTAGTTTTTTGTTAGAATCAAATTTACATTTCTCGCTAGTAGTTTTGTTCTCGCTAGCGGCCTTTTGACATTGATTTTTTTTGGTTTATTTTCTCATTTTTTTAGAAATGGTTTTCCCAATTCACTCATTGTCCGTTCTAGGTCTATTTTTTGTTTATTTAATGAAAATTCTTTGAATTGTACGTCCGTCAGGACTTGTCTTGCCATGTTTTTTTAATTCGTTGTCTTCGTCGATGATTCTTGCTGCCATTGAGCATATTTCAATTTCAGTGACTTGTACTGCTTTGCAATTGACATTTGTATGCATGACGTCCATTTGTTCTGCTTTTATGTCAATTGCGTGACTTGCCTCACTAAAAAAAATGACTTCTAAACTAACTCAATGAACATTAAATTCACTAGTTGAAGATCAATAGTGTGCATCTAAGTAGTGCCAACCGTGTATGCCCTAATTCTTTTGTTTTAGAGTCTTGATTTTTTGATTTTAAATATTAATTTTAAAAAAAACTCCATTAGGGCTTTTTCCTCATAGAGCGTATGTGTCTCATGAAAATGACAGTCCGAATCTAACCCGAAAAGTCTAGTGGTCTATTAACGGACTGGTGGTCAATCTGTCTATCTTATTTCTTTAGTTGTTTCAATTCCATGGAAGGCTACAAGCGTCTATCGCGGCTATTTTCCGGCTATGTTTAAAAACTGTCCCGATATTAGATTCTCATCTTAATGAGCTTGTTGTAGTTAAGGAGAATCAATACCTCATTAATTAGTTAATTAATCAGTTAATTATATTTAATTACACTAGTTACCAAATTGTTCTGCTTATAGAGCCCTCCTGTTCAAAGCATTGGCTGACCGCATTCTTGTCCCGGTCACTCTGGAGAGGGGTTCTTACAACAGGGCATGGAATGTGGTCACCCTCATGGATGATATTCCCCCTGGGGGACCCAATTACCCCCCTAAACAGTACCTGGTCGACCTTATTCACGAACCGGGAGAACTTCACGAGTTGGAGTCCCAGAAATCAATTGCGTACCAGCGACTATAATTGATTATGCACGCTAATTATGATCCAGTTATGATCGAATCCAGACTTTATACGATCAATCCGTGGTGTACCCCATTCCATGGTTTCAAACTACATGTCAATTTCTTAAACTCAAATTTGGAGAAAAAATATATAAATTTTCACTCAATAATTTTTTTTGTCAGATTCAACCAATCAGCAGTGCGCCCCGAGTCGAAGTGTGCATCTGAACGCGTTTGTGACGTAGACCGTTTCTAAAAGCGCTCAAGGGGAATATTTTATTTCAAAATCTTGGGTTTACAATCAAAGAATAGTGGTCATTGCTATTTTATAACATGCATCAACATTCCCATTTCAACTCAATACATTAAACGAGTAACAAAATAATAGCTCATAAACCTCCACATTATCACCGAATTTCTCTCTCTCTCTCTCTCTCTCTCTCTCTCTCTCTCTCTCTTCTCGTCGATTTGATTTTTTCCAATATCCAAATAGTCGCTCTATGTAGATGTGCTCCGCTCTCGTTGAGCGAGACAACAACTGCTGAAACTGGATACATGTCCCAGCTTGTTGGGTGACAAGTTAAGATAACTATGCTCTCCTCTGACAGGTTAAGCTACAGCTCCTCCAACATTGGATTTATTTGCTACAGTTTTCAAAATCGAGCAATTATCGAAATTATCGCTTTCGCTGAGCCACGCATTAGTGTGCTGGAGTAAGCTTTGCCAACCGATTGAAAGCAGGTGATATACCTGAATGATTTAAACTGCAGTTATCGGTATAATGAACGATTTGCTACAGGGCCTTTGACACTGTTCTATAGAAGCCTTCAAAATCTCAAATGCTAAGCAAAAAATGAGTTCCAATAACACAGCGATTTTGGCAATTTGCTAATATTTTCGTTCCACAGCAGATGTGAGAACATAGCTATACCTCTTTACTGTATCTGATATAATGTTGGTATGCAGGGAAGAAGCAATGGTCAAGTCCAGTGCATCCAGCTAAATCACGTTTTATTAAAGCAAATAGAAGTGACCTGGCATAGTTGCTGCGTGGTAATTTTGTTCACTAACCATTGAGATTGACAGCAGTACATGGGATGATTTTGGTTCTCATTCGATTACGTGATGTCCTAGAGATCAATACGGCCGTTAACAGACTAAGAGTGGTCTGCAAGAGTGTATCCCAGGATGATGTGCGCGACCCAAGCCAGCTCTGATCAGACTATCCAGACCAAAATCGGCTCTGATCAGCCAATCCAGATCAAAATTGGTCATAATCAGACATCCGTGAGTCGCGCACTGGGGGTACCACACCGAATTCAGTCGCGCAATGGGGGTACCAGACCCACTTCGATCGCTCATAGGCGGTACCTTGACTGACACTTTTAACTGTTGAAGTAGCAGTAATCATTGGTATAAAATATTTTTTTTCAGAAATATAAACGCCATTTTTTAGATGTTTTTTAATGTTAAAAAAAATGTTAGTTTGAAACAAAAAATGTCTTCAGGTCAATAACAATTATCAAAACTTAGTATTTGGCGTGGTCTTTGATGTTCATCAAGTAAAATTGGTAAGTGCTCTTCAAAAAACAGTCCCACGGGTGTAACTATATCTTTTTTTTCGGGGGACTGGCCGTTCTTTTGGCTTAAACTCTTGGTTATCATCAGACTTTCCAGACTCTGGAAAAGTTTCTGATCAGACTGTACAGACTCTGAAAAAGAGTTCTGTTCAGACTATGCAGACCATACCACGAATGTATCATGACCCCAGAGCACGCTCTGATCAGACTATCCAGACTCTGGTCGGGGTTCTGATCAGACTGTTCAGACCGTAATAGTGCCCTGATCTGACCGTGCAGACTCCGGATGGGATCCTGATCAGGCTATCCAGACCGTAGACAGTGATGCCAGACTCTGTGGAATGGTCGCGCTCTACCCCTGTGCGCAACCCAAGTCGGTCTGACCAGGGCTGGCTTGGGTCGCGCACCTCTTCCTGGGATAGAAATCAAACATGCAAAACGGAAACTTTGTTTGCTTCCTTATGCAAGAAATCCGTGCTGAGCTGGTACGTACAAGTCCATGAGCCGAAATGATGGAGATAGAGCTCCTGTCACGCCCCTATTTCGTGCCTCATAGTTACGTGATGATTTTCCTTTAAATATCCATATAAAGTGCAATAATTAAGTTCGTATTCAGATAGTTTTCAAGGCCATATCTAGCTCGCATTTCCATCAATGCTTGTAGGCTCTATTTTGTTTATGATTACTAAAAGCATTCGCAGATTGACAGATTACTGATAAACATATTACGTACCCAGAAGCCACAATATTTACCTTTTAAAGTTCCGTAACAAGGAATTTGTATAATTGGTATAAAAAATCATGAGAATTTATGTACTTGGTGAAGTAATTACGCTGATATAGTAGGTGCTAATACGGAAATTGTTTATGTATTTAACAAACATCAAGAGACATACAAAATCCCGGCAATTGCCCAACTTGAAGGTCAGTAAATAGTTGCGAAGGATCAATACAACTCGAGGTACCACTCTGCGGAGCCTAAGATCATCACAACACCAGAGAAGCAGCCTGAAAATCAGTTGATAACAATATCTCAATTTATCAATAAAAGTTGCAAAACTTCTTATTGAATATTGTTTATGAATTCTGATATGTTTGAAGGTTGAAATAGAAAATCTTTATAAAACGCTAAGTTACGACAGACTTCCATCGAGCTAGGTAAAGCCGTGAAAAACTATTAAAACACAAGGCAACAAGTGGATACATCAAGCATTCCAACTGCTCAATAAACGGCTACTCTTAGCTAATTATATTCAAATTATATCCACAAAAATCGCACTATGAAACTATAATAAATCCTTTTACAATGGCAGTAATTCTAGTTTATTTCTCCAAAACACCAAAAGAATAGCTCTTAAAGTTAGTGCGTAACAGCTCCCGACAACCAGTCTCTAGACTGAAGCAGTCAAGGCTGTGCTAAATAAGCAGCGTCTTCTAAAGAAGACTGGTGTTCGAGGATTGTTGCAGAAGCGTACTCACCAACTTTAGTTTGGTTTTGTGCTGAAAGAAATCTGAGTTTTGGAGCAAAATCCGCTTAAAATTTGTCGTGTGTTTGTTTTTCATCCAATGAAGGCTTGCAAGTGGTCTCTACACTTGGAATTGAAGCCCACATAGGAGTCATTTACTTGATCGACTGATTAGAACTCTTAAACCTGCAAGCCCCTCTTTGTCGTTTTCGTTGTTCCTCTGGATTTTGCTATAGACTGCGTTAAAGTTCGAAAGTGATCGATGGTCATGTTTGAATTTTCATCAACCAGGGCGGTATTGTGCTTTCTAAAAGACATCGCTAAGTTTAGTTTGAACCGAAGTTTTGTCTGAACCGCTAAATTTTACTAGAAGTCGAGCCGAAACCTGCAACACAGAAAAGCCAATTGTTGCTTTTTCCAAATCATAGTCATGTTCTGTGTCACTTTCTATATTTTTCTTGTTGTAGCATAAACAAAAAAAAATAAACCAATAAAAGTGTCGAAAAATATTATTACCTCCCTTCACTGTCGAAGACAACAATTAAAAAAAACACGTCAGCAAATTTTTGTCAATGTCCTCAAAAAAGAGGTATTCTCCTTACGAGACACTTCGAAATGGATTACCGGATGAGAGGAATTATATAACACTTGAGCATATAGAAAGTGCATATAGAGTCGAACATATATCGAAGAGTGATTTCATTTTAGTTAATGGAGCCTAACAATTAGCAAGTACCTTAGACCCACATGGCTTGTATTACATAGTAATAGAGCAAAGCCGCTCGCTGTGGTCTGTGAATATCAAAGAAGAATCTCTCTAACCTCTCTAGCATCTCAAAAAATTCAATTGCCGTCAAAGTAAATTTTCTTAACTTAAGACCCGAAGTCGATTTCAAAGAAAATAAGTTTGACAAAATTTTGGAGAGGCTAAGTAAAAAAGGACAAATATTTTGGATTGAAAATCATATTTTCCACAAACAATGCAAAAAATGGACGGCGCTCGTCTTTGGCTTTTGTTGATATACTTAGTGCATATGCTTTTCAAAACACAGCTGGAAATTTGATTTAATTTTTGAAGAAAAAAGGGATTCAGTTTGAAGAAAAAGCTCAAATCTTCAACATAATATAAGCATTTGAGTGAAAGAAAATTAGATTGGAACTTGATATACTTTCAAAGGTTGAGCTTGATTAAACAATTAATCAAAATTGAATGACAAATCAAAAAAGTTCCCAATGTAACATTTGCGTTACATTTACATTCATTTGCAACAACCTCGCATGGCCCTGCTTTTTTTTTAGTTCTCCACCAGAGAGACCAGCAGTTTTTTCAAAACGTTACGAGACTGCTTTCCATTATCAGATATTCTAAATTACTTTAAAAAATTTATTAAAAATTATTTTGCTTTTTAAAATTAAATCAATGTCTGGACCTCAAATATAAAATACAAAGCGGCATTAGAGTCAAAAGAACATTTCAGATCTTTGCTCCTACGCTATCTGCTAAATTTTGGGGTTTAACTCATAATTTTTTTCACAATTGCTAATCATGAAATTCTTTAAAATGCATTTGTCATTTCTGTTCTGCAAATGATGCTCGTAACGCTTACTAACTTCGAATTGGAACTTATCACAATGGCATCATTTTTCTGCTGCTACGCTACTATTTGCAGAGGTACCTCTGAACGACCTTCAAAACAATAATGTAAGCTCAAAAAGCATGCCTCTGCCAGAACATGTTTTACTTATGAGAGCAGAGATTCTAGCCACTGGTTTGTTTGTTTTTTTAAATCACATTCCTTAATTGAAGTTAAGTTCAAACCAGGAAGGCTCGTTAATGTGCGTTCACACAAGATGTTCCGACATGCGCTCATCTACATTTTTGACATTAATTTCAACCAAATGAAGAGATAATCAAAAACAGATATTTGAGTTTAAAAAAATTGTTACACAAACTGCTAAATGAATAACATAATGCCAAGCCCCATTACAGCGCGCACGAGATTCACACGAGTAATAAAAATTAGGGAGAAAAAAAATAAACAAATAAATAAGCAAAAAACAAAATACATTTTTTACGTCACAAATTCAACACCTACACTGAAAGCACCTAGTAACAACGTCAAAATACAATCAGAAGAAAGCTTCCTAAACTACACAAACTTACTTTTTCGTTACTACGAAGCAGATGGGACCTTATGTTAATAAGACCAAGTAACAAGTTGACAAAAAAAGCAATAATGAGGCGAAATACAAAAGTTAACCAATATTTTTTAAACCAAATATTTACCAACGTCTTAAAAACCTTTAGCTTTTAACAAAAAATTCTTGTTAAATTTATTAAAAAGCCATTACGAAACCAATAGAATCTGTCTTTGGTTAAACTAAGCCGCAGAACCGGACTATAGATCGAGCAAAAAACAAAAAAAAATACAGACAATTTGCGAAAACAAATTATTGAAGCCATTAAAATCTTTCGCTTTTATCTGAATATTATAATTTTTAATTTAATTGGTTAAATAAAATATTTCAGTAAAAACTATACTGAAAAAAAATAGGTTCACCTGGGCCTAATTTAAAAATCATTAGGATGTGTTTTTACGCGATTGTGCTTACAGAAGAGAAATAGTAACAATTATTGACCACTGACAAAACTTTTATGAAAATGAATATTGTTTAATGAACAAAACAGCAGCTACGATGTAATATCATCAGCCAATTTAATCATCAAACTACAGAAAAGTGAATGGGGCCCCTCAATGGTGAGAATTAAATACCCAAGTTAACAATATAACAAAAAAACTAAAAAGTTCAAAAAAAAAACGTTTGAAAACAAACAATATCATAAACTTTAATGCTTTTTGCTATAATCTTACTACATTGAGTAACTGCATTCGTTCAATACTCAGTTAGAAGCTTCTGAGACCTCTCAGCCCTTAACTACTGCAAAGAATAAGAAACAGTTAAAAACATTAAACTGAAAAAAAAATTGAGAAAAGTATCGAAGCCATTAAAAAAGGAACTATTCATTGAAAACTTTTTAATTTTGAAAATTTAACAACTATGGAAAATGATTTATTGAAAGTTTTCCCTATGCCTATGGGAATAATAATAGGATAATTAAGCCAGGATAATACGATAATTTCTCTATGCCAGTGGCAATAATAGGATAATGTGATAAGATTTCAAAGGGATCCAAAATTATGAAAAAATAACCAAAATTAAAAAAAATTAAAAGCTTTGGCATCCAAATCATAAACACAATAATTAGAAGATAAAACCGTTAACCAGATTAATTTTGGTTGCAGTAGAAAGGAAGCGGGTGCTGTCTATAGTGAGACTGACTAACAGTTCACGGAAACAAGTTTAAGATCGGTTAATGTTCAAAAAAAAATTTTTCGAAAAATTAATTTTAGAAGTCTTAACAGCCATTAGCTGTCCACTTAAGTTGCTACACAGTTTCACTTACTGCTTCTTAGGAAACCCATTCCACTTTTAGTCAACGAGTCTACATCATAGGACTACAAAACTTTTAAAAATCTAAAGAAAATCAAAACTTCAATAAAAAAAACGAAAACTAGTCTCTAAGTGACTTGAAAAAAATGAAACGGTTTTTAAAGTATCAGCAACCAAATAGAAATTTTTTTTATAGTAAACTTCCTTATGAGACGAAAACTACCCTTTTTCATGGCCTTTCGTCTGTTATGAACACAGGATTGTTTCATTTGTAGCATAAAATGTAACTTTAAATTGATATTTTTATAGAAAAAAATCTTAAATTGGACAAAAAAGTGACTAAAATCATTCCAAACAACACTGTTCACACAAAACGGTAAACTTCGATAACTCCTCGAAACACACAAAATTCAGAGAAATCTTATTTTTTGATTTCTACGCTGGACGAGCTTTATAATGATACCATTCACATTTCTCTACAACGAATATATTGATCGGCCAAAATTGTCTGAACAAAAAAGCCCATTTGAGTATATAATTCCTCCCCCCGCAAGTGGGGTCGGAACAAAAAAATAGCGAAAAATCATTAGATAATTCATGGTTGAAAAATCATCAAATGCACGACGTTTTTTGTGTTGATGCCGAAACAAGCTAACCCCTTTGTTGTATCAAAATTATGAAGATTATGGCGGAGCTAATTATCAGTCATTTTTGAAAGGGATTTCTTAGTATGGGAACGGCTACTAGTCAGAATATGAGCCTATCTGAATTTTTATGTTCTACCGAAGTCGGGAAAAAGTGAAGATTTGAAACAAAATTTTTGCAGGGGTCTTCAGAAACTTTTATGAAAACATACGACTAGTCTACCAGACTCTTACAAAGCTAAAGGAGTTATGACGCTTTCCTTGAAAAATGATTTGACCCTAATTCAGTTCATTTGTTCGTTTTACAAAATCATTGCTGTACGTATATTTTTGGTTTTTAAAAATTAGACGGATTAATTTCCTTTCTGTTTGTAAATTTAGCGTCCTGAGAATTCTGCGTTTTCGCAAACATCGTTCTGCCAAAGACTTGTTGAAAATTTCAATCTTAAACTTCGTTCTTTTTTATAGAATCATTTGTAAAATTCACACCTGAAAAAAGGTTTCTATGTATATAAAATAACCGACTAACGTCGGGCGAATTGCTCCCAAACGACCGGCGAGCGGTTGGCTTCGTCAGAAGCTAGGCACGGTTTAGTGAAGCTAGCTTTAGCTTAATTGAAGGGGCGTAAGTGAGCGCAGCTGGGGAGGGGGTGCACCGGGGGACTGATGGGGTGGCAACAGTGGGGGTGGGGTGGCGGAGTCAGTCTTTAAGAACCGCCCTTCGCACCATAAGTATAAGTCTCCAAAACATTTTCTGTGAATCGCATACTTGAAGACTAGTGAGCTGAAAGGTTCTAAGAGCACTTAATGCCCGCTGGGCTACCTGTTTATCCCGTTTTTGAGGACGAAAATTCAAATGCGTCAGACGATAAATTGATCAAGCGAAAAATCGCATAAAAAAGACCGACAGGACTAATATAATTGCTACAAACTTCGCTTGAGAGCAATTAATCAGCACATCAATCCTAGTTGGTGAGGAAACTAGTTCCCTGCAAACTATTGCGGAAGGTCGATTAAATAGGGCAAGAAACTAGACAACTGAGCGGTAAAAGGATTTTCATTCAGCACGTTAAGTTCGAAGTATAGTTTATACGACTTAATTACAAACTACTCGACAATTTGAGATGTTTTAGTGCCTGACTGTTTTTTACCTTCTATTGCTTTCTTCAGACTACAAAGAAGATGAGAGGAAAGACTGTATTTGGCGACAACCACAGATTATTTTTTTGCCTCAACTATGTGCATCTTCAACACAAATAATAATCTATATAAGAATCTCTGCTCTTCAATAACAGCTACTAATTAGTACTCTAATATTTTCAAACAATAACATTAGCTTATCTGCTTTTCCCGACCAACCTATAAATTAAAAATGCGTCTAAAATTCGATCAAAATAAAAACAATATACATTGCAACTTTCTATAAGAAGATTTATAGCACCCTTGCAACATTTATAAGCTTTAAACCGCTTATTTCTCTGGAAAAGTGAAAAAACTGCTGTCAATTTATTTTAACACATTCTCTAGATAGAAGCTATAATTGAGTTTGAGTTTTGACACAGCATACGTACGAAAACCAATTCTTGGGCAGCCTAGATCAAACATCAATCAGTTCAAAGGAACTTTCATTACTGACATCCAGATCATCGGCAGAATTGGTCGTAAAAGGACTTGATGAAGACTTGGAAGAAGAGCCAGCTTCTGTTTCTGTAGTTATCGATTCAATTTTCCTATCTGTGTAATTGGCTACAGCCGCATCACAGTACTGAAGAATAGCAGAGTCGATCCAGACATCCCTGGGGTAGATCATTCCTTTCTCAAAGTAGCCCAAGTGTCCCCCGTGATGTGTCTCCACGAAGGCCACGTTCCTTTTCCGTTCTGAAACAGTTCAACTATTCAGTAATGCCAAATTGTGCAATTCAAGATCAGCGCATTTTGAATAAGGAGTACAGTAAAAACATGATTTTTACTCAAAATAAGGACACTCACCAACTGAAAATACAAGGGTGATAATTCCAATATTTACCATTACTCTATTCACTTCAAACACAGCGCATTCATTGTGTTATGCCTTTCTCATTTAAACACCCAAACGCCAATCAGCAGTTAAGAAAAATTGATTTTCCAAACCCACATTAGATAATTGTAATATGGAAAAGGTATTGTAATTTTACTACGAAGTATACAATATACAACATAAATGCTTTATTAATGTTAAACATTAAAATCATTTCGTTATTTTTTTTCGAATCGGATCTCCTTCCAAGAATTCTGACCATGTATTACATTTCTTTGGTCCCTCAAAAAATTCATTAAAAAAGTGCAGCATTTTTAAACTTTGCGGAAGCTTATGTTCGGCGAAATTTTGTTCCTTTACAAATAGCTCCTTTTCGAACAACTTACAGTTAAACTATTATTGCAGATGATTTTAAAAAATCTATACGCTTGTTTTTCATTTTTTTAGGAACACAGTCTCGTAAGATATATAAGATTTGTATCCCTTTCTCCATTTTGCTCAAAAGCACTTTCACGTGTTCTGGATAGTTTAGATTATTGTCAAGAATAACTACCAGACATTTAACCTACTTCTTTTTCGAAAGCTTCCGGTTTTTACCTGTAGATCAACTTGCTGCTCTCTCCCATTACCACATTTGAATGGAAGCATTTTAGTTTTGTTACTGTACATTGCAAAACAACTTGTTAAATTGTTTCAGTTAAATAAACATAACCGGCGGCGTTGTTGACGCCGGCTAAATACACGCGTCGGCTGAATACACTCCTTCTTAAGACTTTTTAAAAATGGCTCGGACACCCATGACGTTTTGAATTTGGCATTTGATAATTTTCAATATTGGCTCTGCAAAATTTGCTGTCTAATTTAAATTTTCAAGATTTTACTAACGAGACATGAAATTGGGTGCCCCCTCCAAATAACCGAAAATCTACTATAATATGGGGTTACAATTTGGGGAGGGGTGGGGTATAATGGGAAGAGAGCCCATTGAGTGGGGTAGTGATACTAACTGGCGACATTGAGTGGTATGTCGTGGTAGAAGGGACCAATGAGAGGGTCATCGATGGCATTGATGAGGAGTAGGGGAATGTGCTCTATCTTGTCCAGGTGTTGCGAGCAGCTGTTCTCTCGCATGAAGTCCTCAAAGCACTCATACCCGTAGAACTTACTGAAACACCAAACATAACATGAAAAACCTTGTTATAGAGTCAAGTAAAGATAATCTAACCAAACAGAAATAACTACGATGTACGAGAAGTTGAATTTCAATCCGCTCTGTTGAAATATCAAAAGAGCAATTGATTACTGATGGAGAATTTAAGTACAATGAAATCTTTGGTCAGTTCTTTCGCAATGTTTATGAATTTGAGAAATTACGAAGGAAACAGTCTGAAAACCTCGAGATCCAATAAATCTGTTGAACACAGATGCCTTAGAATACAAGGTTGAATCCATTTGAACCGTGAAACGCTATTTCGGCTTCTATGACGAATCGCGGGAACATTGATCACGGTCAAAATTGAGTGCAATCAAGCCTCGAGCCTTTTTTTGGAAACTGAAATGCCAAAATAAAGCGATCTCACAGTATTGATACTGTTGCAGACCTTTAAAATAAGTTCATGGTTCCAACGTAGCCTCAATGCTATAATTGTAATAGAAACATTTCTTCGTTTATAGATAATTTTGGTACTCCAAAAGTTCACGAGCTGATCTCAAAAAAGACAAATGAACCTAAAAGTCTAAGCTGTTATTTCAACACGCAAGGTCTAAAATAGGTGAGAGCATTGCTTTTGTCAGAAAGTTTAGAAAACTAACGATAAATAATTTGACCTAAAAGAAAGTAGCTCAACATAGTCAGTTTAATTTTACAGAATTATTACACTGTGTTTCAATAGAACCATTGTTGCTTTAGCCCTGGCGCCCTCATCCGTCAACTTAACAGTCATATCTTGCAACATAAATTTTCCTTGCTGCAGTGACTTAGTGACCTGACACCCGCGCCAATTGAAAAGCCCAAAGCTCAAGTACGGTAGGGGGGATTTTTTGAACTAAAAAATGTGTCCAATTGCCTTTGCCCTAACTTAGAAGCCCTACAACTTGGCCATCCTCAGGCACGGGCAAATTTTCATTTTTAGGTCTTCTTGTTAGGGCACTAAGTAATAGCTGGAGAAAAAACGTTTGCATGAATTGAATACTATAATAGGCTTAGGCTTAAATGAGACGAGGGAAAACCGATTTAGAAAAAAAAACCAACTCAAACAAAGAGGCAAAAAAAAAGTAAATGCTAACACATAAAACTTAGTCGTCCGAGAAGCCTATGCTTGATCTTTTATCGTATTCAGAGAAACAGAGTAAAAAATTAAGCGTGCGTTTTTTGCTGCGCTCATTAGAGAGCTCAGGGTACCGCTAAGTAACACGTGTTCGATCTTTTCCGTTTATGTCCCCAACAGCTAAGTAGTGCATGTTATTTGCACCACCAGACGCACGTGCCATATTTTTAAATAATGATTTACTATGTGGGGGTTGACACTGGGGATGACAAACGTACTGGGGGGCACAAAGGGAAAAGATCCCAAGTGTTTATAAAACCCTGAATGAATGCATTGAACATATTGCAAACTTTTCGGTCCTCGCAAAATGCGTTTTTTTTTTCACTATAGACCCCTTGCCTTAGCTTAGCGGTGATAACCATAATCACCCCCCCCCCCCCAAGGGAGTCGAAACCTCCTCTAATTTTCAAATACTGGCGCGGGACCTCATAATTTTTGCACTTTGATCATCATGTGCAATTCTAAAACGTAAAGATAGCCAGCCCGCATATTGCGGGAACATAGCCGCCGTTGACAGAGCACAATTTGAGGGCATTTCGTAATTGAAAAAAACTGTGGGGTATCTAATCTTAATCAAATAATTAGGTCCATCAAACTGTTAGATAATGTAATTATTTCAGATTAGCTACTGCAGACTTACAATTGCAGCGAGAATATACCCACTTAGTGGAGGTTGAAAGAGAAGGCTGTTTTTAAGCAAAAATTGAAGAAATTTTAGCGGCTTACAGTTGCGATAGCTTGCGACTGGACCAGTTTCCTCCAACAGCAAGCTCTACGCTCGTACGTGCTAATAACTGTGTTAATCACGAGGCTTATGACTAACTCCGAATCAATTCCTAGGTCATTCATGGAAGCGACTAATATTCGTCTTTTAGTGAGCTATTCGTTTTATTCTTGCTTCAGTATCTTTTGCTTAGTACGCAAATTAAAAGCGGCAGTGAATCAACCGCCAGAGCCTTGTCAACAGTGTATTGAACAATACACAGCAGTATTGCAAATTAATAATGTATTTTTTGCTCTAAAGTATTACGCAGCGCAGCTCGCTTTTAATATTCCCGTCACTTTAGACGAGGTCTAAAGTGCTCACAAACTCGGCGGTTATATATTATAATGAATCTGTAGTATCGGTAATTGCGCGCAGCGGCAATTATCCAATTAGCAATATTACAATTGAAACAGAAAAAAGAGAGAAATCGACTGATTTTTTCCCTAAGTTTCAAAAAGTGTTCTAATTTGGTCTGCAATTGCGATTATATTCAAAAACTAACTAATTCAGCTTCTAAACAAAATGCTTTTAAGCTTAAAACTTTTGTCAGCTAGCAATCGCTCCAGTGGACTTTGATAACCTAATGCACTGACCTAATGACCGGGTTCTATCGGTTATTCCTGTTTCTTTCGATTGTGCTCTTTCACCAATGACCTTATTCACTAAATTGTGTCCTTCGATGCGTGAAAGAATTTAAAATCCATTCAGTTGAAACAGTGAGTGAAGTAAGCCACGAGTCAAACGTGAAAATTGTGAAAACATTTTTGTGAAGCGAAAAACGTGATCAAATGGTAAAGCTAAATAAAAAGAGCCCCTAAATAATAGCCGTTGAGAGGCTGGCGGAGGCTAATAATTACAAACGAGCTGAGTAAATTGAGCTGCCTCGAGGTTTTAATGCCTGAATAATTTTTCACACTGATATATCAAAAAGTGTTTGTGTTATATCAAAAATTCGAAAGTAATTTGAAAATTTCCCGCTGGTTGAGCTAAAGAGGGCAGCTCAAAAAATCCAAAAATTTGTAAAATTTTTGGCGTGAAATTTTTATTAATAACGTAATTAAACGGCCTAGACCACTTTTGATTTTCCCCGGTGACAAAGAATTTGGAAACACAAGCCTTACTAGAAGCTCAAATGAACAGCGCAAGTCGAAAACCTCACCAAACAAATTTTTGATGTGCACATAGTGTAGTAATTCAAGTTATTAGAGTAATTCAAGTCATTAGAGCACCATAAGGGCTATGTAGTTTTTGTTGTAGAGCTGCTAATCCTTGCAGATAGGTCTGTACTTTAAGCACAAAGTTTTACCATTAAGTTTACCTGAAAACGTATTAGACAACCTTTTCTACGTATCGAGTTATTAATGGATTGAAATGAGGCCGACTTGAACATTTAAAAAAGATTATCGAAAATGCAGTGGTCAAATATACGCCTGACTTTAGTGTTCATTTCCACGACACTCAAATGAAGCGATAACAAATTGTCTGTTGTGCTTTTTCTTCATGATTCTTTTGAAGTATACTGAACGGCAAAAGTAAGTTTGCACCCCCTATTTTCACGAAGTTAAAATCTAATTTTGACGCACTATTACTCCAACTTAAGATCAAATTTTGAAAACAATTTTTGCATCATTTATCCCCTACACTAGACTTCTAGCCTACCTATGAAAATCGGCTAAAATGCAACGTTCACTCACTACAAATTTATCTGAATTTCATAGGTAGGCAAGATTACTGTTGTAGGGGATCGATGCTGTAAAAATTGTTCAAAATTTGACTCTAAGTTGGAGTAATACTGCCTCAAAAATTGATTTTTTACTTAGTGTGAAAATAGGGGTTGCAAACTTACTTTTGCCGTTCAGTATAAGATCAATTTTAATTTGACATTCTGAGCAAGAAGCAACAAGCTGTGGTTAAGAGCTTCCTCGTCATGTACATGTGCAATGGGACGCGGGAGAGCTGTCGCAGGACTGGGGACATGATAGAACTGTTGCAGGTGGAGATGCAACACAACGAGAAAGCGTTCAAGTCACACTGGAACAAGCAACTCTGTCCTGACAATCTCAGGTACTCTTGCTTGCTCTATAGAAACATTAGTTGTTGAATGATTTACAGCCGGGCTGTGTAGCTGAACTAATGTACAATACAACTGAATACTGGTTGACATTGCTGTGATAAATTAAATTTTAACAGTGAAGTCATTCGATCACAGAGTTAGAGTTATTCAGATACAGACGGAAAACAGCTCATTTCTAATAATATCTGTAAGATAAATTGCATTTTATGAAAAATTACCTTTTTTGGAGGCAACTAAATCAACTAAATTTTTGCCTTGCTAATACCAGCTTTTGTATTTGTTTTTACCAATACGATGAAACCAATTTTGCTACCCCAAGAATTTATTTATGCAATACATTTCAGACAAAAAAATGGACCCCCGACCGCTGAGTTATGAGATATTCCTGAAGTTGACTTGAAAACAATTTACCAGGAAATTCTGCAATTCCGGTAACAGTTGGTTGAATTTCAATCCCGCGATTTATTCCACTAGGCTTCACCTCAGGAGTATGTTATCCTGACAACTCAAATTTTTCCTTATATAATTGAAAAAATAGAACATTGCGAGCTTTAGGACAGCACTGGTTAACTCAGATTCATTGCTACTGAGCTCAGTTGGCTCCCATTGAAAAAATTTGATTTAAAGGCCTTCACTTGCTGCAAAAAATCTTTCAGAACAAAATTAGGTCCCCGACCGATGGGCTCTTAAAAACGACTTCTAAGCAATTTGTCAAAAAATAGCAAGCCTAGACTGACTGACGTCGGATGAATAGCTCTCGAACAACTGGCAAGGAAAACAATTTAGAAGGGGACATAGGGCAGAGAACGTTATATTGTGCAAAAACTTCTGACTGGCCAGGGCTTCGAAGCCTCGACCTCTTGTATGCGAGACAGTGACAAAAACCTCAAAGATACACGGGATATGTACGGTTCAGCTCATAATCGGTCTTATCTTAGCAGCACACATAATTTCCGAATGCTCGCAATCCAAGCATTTTAAATAATCAGAAGTTAAGCGTGAAAAAGTAACTCAAGAAGTGAAATCGAAACAATGTTCTAACAAAAATGGTCAAGCATAAATTCTGCATACACGGACAAACGTTTACAAAAATTTAATTCGTTTAAGAGCAATTAGAAAAGTTAGGTAAATTTTGCAAGTTTTATTCTATCGCGTGATAACAAATTGTTCATCCTAGTTTTGCAAATGAACAAAATGGAAAAGACTTGATGAAAAAACGCCATCATGACACCAATAAAGGCATTACTATACCTTGTTTTGCGGCCGTTAAATTTTAATTATATCCTTTGCATTGAGCCAGTGATATCCAAAACCACTTCACGGCTATGAAGTGAAGCTGACATGTGAGAGTGAACTCTCACAAAATCAATTGAGGGACAAAAACTTAGAACATAACCAACTAACGTCGGGCGAATTGTTCTCAAACCACCGGCGAGTGCTTGTAGAGGGGTGGGGATGTTGGATCAATTTCTAAGTAACACCACTCACATCATAAGTATAAGTCTCCAAAGCAGTTTCGGTGAATCGCATACTGGGAGACTAGCGAGCTGGAAGGCACTAAGAGAATTTATTGCCCACTGCGGCATTAACCAAAGAGTTGAGGAAAGAGAAAAAGAGAGAGAGATAGAGGGAGAGAGAGTAAGATAAAACGTGAATGAGGAAGAGACGGAAGGGAACCCCAACCGAGAGAGCTAGGAATATTTTCCATTATGAGATTCGACTCGTCAACTTCTAGTTTTCTAGCCTTTTTAGTAATTAAATCATATAGAAAAAAGAAAAGTGCCAAAACTAAAGCTTCCAGATTTCGCAAAGAAAGTATTCAAAACCATTTTTTTTGTCTCTGTAGTTGTGCCATGTAACCCATCTGCAAGACTTGAAGTTTCGTTGGCCAGTAATGATCGTTAAAATCAGAAAAGAAAAAATATTCCAAAATTTTTAAAACAATTGCAAATTTGAACAAAATCTTGCTAAAAGAATATCACTGGCACAAAGATCCATAAACTTGGAACATAAAATTTTCCAAAAATTTGAATGTTATCAAAAAATGCTAAAACTCGAGTCATTAAACTATTGATGACCACTCGATTACTCCTAGAAACTATGCAGAACCTTATTATCAATTCTTGGAGGAGGTCCCTGGTGCCGAAAAAAAAACAAAAATCAAAAATATTCAAAAAAACTTGAGAAAATTTCAAATATATTTTAAATTGCTTAACCTCGTGATATCAAAATGTTGAGAAACATTCCATAACATCTAGAAACGATGCAGTACCCTATTATCAAATTCTAGAGGAGATTCCTTGGTTCTTGAAGCTGAAGAAACTTACAAAATGACAAAATTTTTATAAAAAAAAGAGAAAAAAATTGCATGTTTTATCAAAAAATCGCCTAAATTTGTGATACTAAAAAGTTGAAAACTAATCCGTGGCCAATAAAAACTTTCCAGTAACTTATTATCAAACCCTAACGGAAGCTTTCTTACCCCCCTGAGGCTGAAAAATCCTGAACAATGGCAATAAATGAACAAAAAGTGAAAATTCAAGTCTTGTCAACAAAATCAAGAATTTCAAGAAACATGAGTTTAATGTCGGCGGCTCTCATCAGGGAGATCGGGGGTTCGATCCCTCCCTAGTCAAAATTTTTTGCATAGTAGTTTCTTTAGCCTATGACCCCTTCTAAATTTTTCCAAGCCAGTATTTCGAGAGCAATTTGTCCGACGTTATTCGGTTTATGTTTTATCAAGCACAATCAATTGTTAATATGAGAAACTCCCGATGGTCTATGAAACGATTCGTTGTGTTGGTGATTTTCTACGCTAAATCACAACCAAATTACTCAGAAATTATCAAGAGCGAATATCAAATAGAGATTTAACAAACTGATCAAATTTACCACATATGTACACAGTTCCTAAACTTCCTGATTTTAGTTTTATTGCATGTTAGAGAAGACAAGGTCAAGCTGTACAAGCTACACACAGTGTTCACTGCAATGTTGCGCAAGAGTGGAATGACAAAAGTAAGCAGAGTGGACAGCAAACACATTCTACAAGAGATAGGATTCAATCCTGACAAGACAACTGATGTGGAGTGGAGGGATCTCCAGACTAAGATCATATACTGGACAAGGTCTACCAGGGTTCCCATTTCTTATATGATGTCATACGAATCATTACAGCTGGCAATTTTGAGTTCTTTTATTATAGATTCGATGGCACCAACAAAGTTAAATTAAAAGCGTCTATTGAAAAACGGCAATAAGCGCCTGTATCCCGCCCAAATTACCTGCGAATTGCAGCTCTGTGCGACAGCTGCAACAACAAGTTAAATTGAACAAGATGTTCGCTATTATGCGTTCGCATGTAATGTTCCACAACTGTCATCCAAAAATTATCCGAAACATTAACTAAAATTAGTTTTTAATCTAATTAAAAGGTACAAAATGTCTCGAACAGACAATGCTCAACCAGGAAAGAACCCATCAATCACTTCATTTTAGACCTTACAGCCCTCCAATGCCTTCAGACCAGGATCTGCTAATGCGTCTTGGGGATGAGGATGAAGGCGAGATCAGCAACGGTGCTCCCGGTCCCAAAGGCGACATCGAGAACTTCCTCAGTGGGAGCAGAAATATCAACGGGAATGTCGAAAACTTGCAGAACAGGTACGCATTATTTTCAGAATATAAAACGTCGGACGAATTGCTCTCAAACGACAAGCGGGGCCGTTTAATTTATAAGGAGAGTAGCTTAGAAGTTTTTATGATACTAAAAACGCTGACCCCAGAGGGGTTCGACCACGCAACCTCCGGAACAACAATCTGACGACATCTTAACCACTAAACTACAATGGCTTTGCTCCTGGTTCACTCACAATCGCTTTTAGAAACAAACTTTATTTCAGAACTACCGGGACTTAGATCACTCAAAAATGAAGAATTCAGGCGTGAAAAGAATTCAGTCACTCAAGAAGTAAAAGAATGTTCTAGAACAAAAGCGCAAAAACGGTCATGCAACAACTTTGCATAAGACACACACGTTTGTTTAAACTTCGTTGCTTCAAACTTCGTTCTTTTGAGACCAACTAACAATTTCCTCAATTGCACGAGCAACAGGCGTTAATTTGCCTGACTTTGAGGTCATTCATAGAAGCTTAAAGTTAAATTCAAGAAATCAAGAACCTAATTTCAGCTTGCTTATAAATGGCGGGGTGTTTCCCATTATAGTCCCCCCTTGGTCAGATAACCTATAGCCCCCATCATGGTAAACATACCATAATGGGGGGCGATAATTTTCCAGTGGGGATATAATGGGAAAGACCCAAATGGTGTTCTTCGAAGACACTAATTTTGTTTAAGGTCCAATAATGAAAATAGATCTCGAATGGGAAAACTGTTCCGCGTTCTCTTCCGAAGTGCAAGTCAACCAGCTGTGAACATCAAACACCCACAACCTGAGATCAAAACGACTCTGCCACCTGTCAACTCTTCCTCAAAGCTGAGAAAAGTGTCCAATCTCTACTCCACAATCGGTAATAAAATTCGGGTCTGACCCCTCCAGCTTAGTGGGTCATATAACGTATATCCCCGTCATTGTAATTGCACCATAATGGGGGGCTACAATGGCAAAGACCCTAAATTTCTTCACAACAAAAAAAAATAAGCAAGCAAGTTAGAAATAAGTTACAATGTCACAAGTTACAATAAACATAGCCACGATTTAAAATGCAAGGAATATCCGGCATGTCAAAAATGACGAAAGGTATGTTTTAAGTATACTGAACGGCAGAAGTAATTTAGCACTCCCTAGTTTTACGAAGTAAAAACTTAATTTTTGAGGCGATAATACTCCCAAATTAAAATCGCTTTTCGGAAACAATTTTTCAGCCATTGAGCCCCTGCACTAGTCCTCTCGTCTACATATAAAATTCGGATGAAACGAAACGTTCACTTGCCAGAAATCCCAATGTAAAGTTGATGAGCTCCATCCAAGTGTCACAGTTAAAAGAAAGTTGTTTAATTGCTCTCAAACAAGATGTGATTAATTGCTCTCAAACAAAGTTTGTAGCAATTAAATTAGTCCTGTCGGTCTTTTTATGCGATTTTTCTGTTGACCGATTTTTCGTCTGACGCTTTTGACTTCTCGTCCCCAAAAACGGGATAAAAAGGGGCGCCTAGCGGGCATTAAGTGCACTGTTTCAGCTCAAACTGTTCTGAAGACTTTTACTTATGGTGTGAGGGCGGTTCTTAGAGGTCTAAGGCACCCCCATTGTTGACCCCCCAACGCGCTGTTTCCCCCCTCACCGTTGATAATAAGTTGATGATAACAACGGGCTTGATAATAAAGTACTGAAAAAATTTTTTTGCCATCGAATAGCTTTCAATTTTCTAATTTGACGAATTTTCGCATTTTTTTTTATAAAATTTGCATTTTTTTCAAGTTTTTTTAAAAAATTTCTGTCGTCATTTATTGTTGTCAATTTATTGTCATTATTCATGTAGTCAATTTATTGTCATTATTCATGTTTTTCAGCCTAACAGAAAATCTCCATTAGGATTTGATAATAAGTTAATGGAAAAGGTTTTTGGCCATGGATTAGTTTTCAACTTTATTATCACAAATTTTGGCAGGTTTTTATGCAACCTGCAATTTTTTCAATTTTTTGAATTATTTTTGTCAATTTTTTAGGTTTCTCCAGCCTCCAGAGCCACATAAATTCCTCTAGGGTTTGATTTTAGAAAACTGCATAGCTTCTAGATGTAATGGAATGGTTTTCAAGATTTTAATATGGCCAATTTTGAAATTTTTTCAAAATTTTTGAATTTTTTTCAGTTGTTCCGGTTTCAGGGTTCTCCTCCAAGGTTTGATAATAAGCTGCTGCAATGTTTCTAGTGTTAATGGGATAGTGATCAATATTTTTTATGACTCCATGTTTAGTAATTTTTGGATAAAATTTAAAAATTTCAAATTTTTGGAAAATTTTTATCATATTCCAAGTGTATGGATCTTTATGAGCCAGTGAAACTATTTCAGGCTTGAAACGGGGATACTGAATAGTCTCTTGAGACAATGAAATTGTTCTTAAGATAATAATATCTTGAATTTTAGCAAGATTTTGTTAAAATTTGCGATTGTTTTCAAAATTTTTGAATATTTTTGTCCTTTTCTGAGTTTAATGATCATTACTGGCCAACAAAGCTTTTCAAGTCTTGCAGATGGGTTACTTGACATAACTCCAGCGACAAAAAATTTGTTTTGAACATTTTCTCTGTGAAATCTGGAAGCTGTTCTTTTAAATTTTGCAAATTTTTAAAATATCAGTTTTTTATTTGATTTATTTACTAACAAGGCTAGAAAACCAAAAGTTGCAGAGTCGAATCAAGCTAAAGCTATCCTCACTAAACCGTGGCTAGCTACTGACGAAGCCAACTGCTCGCTGGTCGTTTGAGAGCAATTCGCCCGACGTTAGTCGGTTATGTTATGTTTTAGGTTTGTTCAACTATATTAAGTTTGCATTTGCATTAACCATTAGGGAGAGAAAAAGGCAAATAAATTGTTATATTGCAAAATCAGTGAAAATGTTACTGTGTTATGTTCATATTTAACAGAAGAGAAACAACCTCAAGTTACGAGGTCCTTCAGTCAGATGGACAACAGGGAACAATTCTGTTCACAGTTTGAGGGAAAGAGGAGAACGCAGCCCAAAGGCAACAAAAAACAGCAGAGGACTGCGAAACAACCCAATAAGTTAGTTATCGTCAGATCGACACACAGAAAATTTGTTTTCAAATTAGGAGATTTCTTGTATTTTGCATAAACTTTTTGGCTAAGAAATTTGGATAAATTATCTCTGTCTGATAGTTTGATCAGTAAGCCCGTAAAGTCGTTTAAATTTTAAGTAACAGGTTTAATTTCCATGATAAAACGCCAGAGCAAAAAAAAACTAATAGACAATTTGCTATAGCTGCGAAGCTGTAAGCTGAGCGCAGCTATATTGCGGTGATCTTGGTTTGTTTTTATAGCTGCGAAGCTGAGCGTAGCTATATTGCGGTGATCTTGGTTTTTATTTTACATTTTTTTCACGCCGCAAAATCCCGAAGAGGAATTTTGTTGAACTTTTCCTGCACTTATTTCACCACTCTATTGCCTCTCTTGCTTTTTTATGTGCGTGACGTCATTTCTTGAATTAACCCGAGGTAAGTTTTAAGCTGAACTGAGATAAGTTTTTTTCTGGTCATAACTGATTTGCCCCACTCTCTATATGACTTCTAGCTTTATTAAGGTCACTTGAGATCACTTCAAAGACCTATCAAGGTGAATATAATGATCCATGTTAATTATAAAGCATGGAGACCAAATTAAAATTACGAATTTGATTTTTGTAAAAAAAAGTTTGAAAACGTTATGGTCTTTTAAAAATGTTGGCAACTGATTTAAGTCAATTCTGTATCTGTTGCCTTCTATTCATCATAACGTTGGTCTGTTTCGCAGCTATTTACGGCGATCTGAAAAAAATCGCACAATCTTGTAGGATTTGTTTACGCCTCTAAAGAATAAGGTATCCTTTGTTTTCACATGTTGTTTGGAGACATGATTTTCGGACAACCACCAAAAAACTCAGAAGCAGGGTTCCTTAACGCCACAATTGAAGCCCTATAATTTAACTATAATGCTAAATTAAATGAACCCGCAGCACTTCAGTAGCAATAAGCTTCATTTTAGAGCCATTGTTTGACGGTTATGGCCTTTAAAAAAAACGCGATTGAGCAGCAACAACAGCAAAAAACCGGGATGTATTCTGTCTCGAACTTCACCAGTCCCTTTAGAGCCGAGCTACAAAAAATGAGTTATATTGCATCAGCGCCAGAGGGCGTAAAATTCACTGATCAACTTTTAACTATTTAAAACATAACCGAAGACCATCTGACAAACAGCAACCGAGCGAGAGGCGACCAGTAGGTTTTGGTTTTAGATAGATTTTAGATAGATTGAGCAGATCCATTTTGCCCCCCCCCCCGGTTAGTGGTTATATCTTAGGCCCCTATGCCGCGAACTGAGCTTTCTACATAGATAGTAAATGCTATATAAAACACAAATTGTAATTGGGGACATACAAATCACTGGCGGAACAGAACAGATCCGCTTCAGCTTACGGAGGCAGACTTTAGAGAACGAGGACAAACCAAGCGAATGGCAGCTCTAATTTATTAATTTATCACAGCCTGCTTCAGTGGGGAGGGGGTAACTAAAATCACTTCGGGTTCTTCAAATGACGTGATCAGAGGTTATTATATACCACTAAAACCACAAAAAAGTGGGCGTAAAGACACCAATTGTTGCGCACTTTTCATTTGACTATTAGTAGAGAGCCGATGCCACTTGAGTTCAGCTGCTTAGAATTGTGAATAAGAAATTTAGATCAGGCAAAACGAAACATAGCCGGGAGATTTCCAGAAAAATGCCGCGATAGACGCTTGTGGCCTTCCATGAATTGAAACAGCTAGAGAAACAAGATAGACAGATCAACCACCGGTCCTTTTATAGACCACTAGAATTTTTGGGTTATATTCGGACTGTCAATTTTATGACACATACGGTCTACAAGGAACAAGCCCTAAAAGAGCTTTTTCAAAATTGATATTCGAAATCAAAAAATCAAGTTTAATACTAAAGAATTAGGGCATATAAGTTTGGCACTACTATAGATCTTTAACTAGTAAATGTTCATAAAATTATTAGCGAGTTCAAAAGTTTCATTAGCGAGTTCAAAAGTCAATTTTTTGAGTGAGGTAAGTCACGCAATTGACCTAAAAGCAGAAATGACGTCGCACAAACAAATTTTAACTGCAAAGCAGCAGAAGTCATTGAAAAAGTCAATTCCAAGAGGTAAGAAGTCAGGTCGTAAGAATCATCGATGGAGACGACGAATTAAAAAAAAACATAGCCGGTAGAATACCGGAAACGACTCGATTCGTCGTGCAAAATAATCTCTACCCTAACTTGGACAAAATCAGAATATCGAAAAGAACACTAGAAATAACAAAAATAGTAGACCAATATAACATAAAAAGCGTCAAAATTTTTTCAGTTCAGGGGTGTGGGTAGGTGCTGGGGGGTAGGTGGGGCGGGGGTGTAGGTAGTTAAGTGGGATCAAATTTTGTCAAATTGACCTCTTCACCTTGAATTACAGACTGTTACCAATGGCTATGCATTACAAACTAAGCTGTTGTTAAAATCCAATGTTCAAAAATAGAAGTCAACGATCAAAAATGGAGGTAAATGCTCGAACACAAAGAAGTCAAAATTCAAGTCATGAACAAACTTGCTTTATGCTAAAAAAAACCTGTAGAATCTCATTACTCCTCTCCGAGTCGTAAAAACCTGTAGAACATCAATACTCCTCTTCGAGTCGTAAAAACCACGATGTCCCCAAAAATAGCCGCTATCGCTTCGCGGCTATTAAAAAACAAGGGGTTAAAAGTCACCCGAAAAGTCAGATCGAAAATTTTGCATAAAAACACGTTTACAATTATTGCTTCAAACTTTGTTCGAGAGGAATAAAAAACGGATGCCGGACGGGGAAGGAATCGTTTAATTTCTGTATCTGTTTAGCGCGATTATAGACACGAAAACATTATGCAATCTATTTCAGGCGAGGTCGGAACGCCACAGATTCAAGACCATCGTCAATCAACAAGAAAACTACGAACAGTTCAAATAATTCAGAGGTCAAAAAGCGACACAATTCAAATTCAAGAAACAGAAACCAAAACCGAGCTTCGAGAACAAAGAATGACAAAAGAATAAGTTAACAAAGAATATTAAATTTTCTGGATGTGAAAATTATTTTTAACAAGAGTAAAAGAACATTTAAGATGTAGAGGATTAAAAATAACCGAATAACGTCAAACTCTAAGAAGTACCCTTCACACCGTACGTATAAGTCTCTAAAACAGTTTCTATGAAGCGCATACTTGGAGACTTGTGAGCTGAAATGCTCTAAGAGAACTTATTGCGGCCAAGCAAAAAATCGCACGAAAAAGATCAACATGACTAATATAATTGCTACAAACTTCGTTTGAGAGCAATTAAAGAGTTACGTCGAGTTTAATTAAGGCCCAAATGGTCGAGTTGTTAAAACTAACGTTTCCATTCAGGTTTAAGTTTTTGAGCAAATCAGACTATATCCGGCAAAAATTGACAGCTACAGGAAACTATCAAATCACGTTCTCTGTGCAAACACCTTTCACTCAAAAATGACAAACGTTTTGATGCAGGCACTCAGAAACCAAGACACTCACGAAATAATCTGAAAATAGCAAAATTTCCCCAATAACTCCCATTTTGTCAACCCTAGAGTATCCAAACTGTTCCTTCGTAAGCTTGAACGATTGCATGAAATGAAGAACATTTAACATAGCCGGCAGATTGCCGGAAGAGCTGCGAAAGAATAGACCTGCGTGCCATATAATAGAGATAGAAACAGATACAGATCTAAATTGAAAAAAAAATCGACGCCGCTCAAAAAACTAGGCTAAAAAACATTCAGCGATAAATCAATAAAGCTTGTTAAAACTCATTCAACAGAAGCCTTTTATTAGGGACCTTTACTGCACAAATGAGTTCCTTTGAACTTAAACAAATTCAAATTAAACTTAAGGTTTAAAGTGCAAAAGTCATTTTATTGAGTGAGGTAAGTCACGTATGATCAAAATCTAATCACGCGAATAACCTAAAAACTTTTGCTAAATCGAGTGAGAAATGACGTCACGCGCGCAAATGCCGTTAGTGAGAAGAAGTCATTCAGAAAAATTGACTTTTTCAGCTTTGCTGTGTGAACAAATGTAAAACGAAAAAAGAGCGTCAGACGACGAAACAAAAAAAACATAGCAGGACAAGTCCTGACGTACAATTCAAAGAATTTTCATTGACTAAACAGAAAAACTAGAACTAGAATGGACTTTGAGTGAATTGAGAAAACTATTTTAAAAAATCACATAAAAAATAAGAAAAAAAACAGAAAATCAATGTCAAAATGCCGCATGTGAACAATAAAACTTCTAGCGAGAAATGAAAATTTAATTCAAACAAAAAAACTAGGCCTGGAATGAGCTGTGAATGGATTGGGAAAACCATCTAGAAAAAAATCCGATCCAAAAAATCGAGAAAAACAGTAAAAATCAGAGTGAAATTGCCGCATGTGAACAAAAAACCGAATTTTTGTTCAAACACCGTTCCGTTTTCTAACTCTACTTAAAATTAGAGCGAAAAAACTTCACGCCGCAAAACCACTCGCTTTTTCGCTCCATTTCCTGTTTCGGCGTGACCAAAATCACTACAACAGTTTGACTTTAAAAATTTTCAAATGTGTGAACAGATCTTAAAAGACAGCGCCCCAAAACAATTCAAATTCTTTGAATTGTAAAAAAAAACCACGAGAAGGCCAATAAGAGCCTCGCATGTGAACAAAAAACCATTAGCGAGATATGGAAATTTAATTCAAACAAAAAACTAGGCCTAGAATGAGCTGTGAATGGATTGGGAAAACCAGTTAGTAAAAAATCCGATCCAAAAAATCGAAAAAACAGAAAATCAGAGTGAAATTGCCGCATGTGAACAAAAAACCACTACCGAGAATCCGAATTTTTGTTCAAACACCATTTTCGCAGTCTACTTTAAAATTAGAGCAAAAAAAATTCACGCCGCACAACCACTCGCTTTTTCGCTCCATTTCCTGTTTCGGCGTGACCAAAATCACTACTCCAATTTGACTTTCAAAAAACATGAAAATGTGTGAACAGATCTTAAAAAAAAGACAGCGCCCCAATACAATTCAAATTCTTTGATTTGTAAAAAAAAATAAGCTGCGCTATAATAGCCGGCTGAGAAGGTGACGGCGGCTATTAACAAGTTAAATTGAACAAGATGTTCGCTATTGTGCGTTCGCATGTAATGTTTCACAACTGTCATCAAAAAAATAGCCGAAACAAAAACTTTTTTATTTGACTAGCAAAGACTGACCGAAACGCACCGCTCTTTTCACAATCCTATTAGATATTTTCCTACTGTATTTTACATGAAGTCAACGTCATTTGTTTTAGAATAAAACAAATGATATTGACTTCTTTTGAACGACTTGCTTTTGAACGACTGGTGGACTAGTGCGAGCTCTAATCAAATTTATTGCAGCATGCTTCAGTCGGGGGAACATACAGAAAATCGCTGCAATGGCTTAGCAGAACTGCAGTCTCAAAACGACAACGAACGAAAAACGTACCCGGCAGATTGCCGGAAAATAGCAGCCGTTGATTCCAATAAGCATGATTGGGATTGAAAGAATAGATATTGAAAAAAAAAGATTTTTGTACAAAATTATTCTTTAAGTCCAATTTATTTTGATGGCATTTCGTAGTTGAACATACTTCTGTTTCTTAGAGAGAGGCTCTAGGGGCTACTATTAATACCAATAAGCATAAGATATGGTAACTAAGACTTATAGGAACGACGTTCAAATAGCGGGCATCTAAAATTGGGCTTTATGGGTTTATCCCGTTTCTATTTCTGACTTCAATTTTTTATACTGACTCTGTTCATTTTGAATTGCTTTGCTGAGCAACTGATGTTCAAATTCACTTTTAGCAGAATGAGAGAAGAGAGAAACTAGCCTAGAGAAGTCAAAAAGATTTCACGCAAAATGTCGAAAAAGAGGCAAAATGGTAAAGCGAAAAAGAGTTCGACAAAGTAAAAAATAGGAGCGCTATAATAGCCGGCTGAGAAGATGAGGGCGGCTATTAAAAATGAGACAAAATCAAACCCGGAGGACTAACGCAGAGAATAGTCTGTCGAATTGGCCCAGACCTCTGGCAGCCTTGACATCCTTCCAGTTGATGCCTCTATCCACAGCTGTCTGCATGATGAGAGGGTGCTTCTCAACTAAAGAGATCCACCTCTGCGTTAAGATGTAACTGTAGACCGCCTGCATTTTGTCCCACCTCGTCATCCCAACTGAAGCTCTGTACAAAATACACGTTCTATAAAATTAGAAACAGCCGGCAGAAGAGCACCGCAATAAAGCTACACTCAGCTTAAAGCTTCGCAGCTATAAGGAATAATCTAGCATCAGAGTTAGTTTGATGGAGACATCAGCCGTGTGGAACTCTCGATGCGCTCACAAAAGTCTGATAACTTGCGCCTCTGAGAACTTGACTAGACTACTTTTATCTGCCATTCTTCGTACAGGAAAACCAGCAAAAGATTGGGTTTAGATTTTCAGTATTCATTTCAGTGTTTTCCTCTATTCGTAAAGCGCGTACAAGTTTTTTCAACGATGAGTTATGTAACTGTTGTTAATCACAACGAGCGTTGATTAAAAAACGGATAAATGAAACAGTCGGAAAATCAAAATTGAAAACGTAGAAATAAGCCTGTACGTATAACTAATTCCAGCTAACATTTAACTGATAAACTTGTCGAAGCAGCTTTAAAACCTCGCAAAACTATCGTATTTTGAATTGCCTCGTAAAAAAATGCGAAGTGTTAAGAAATAAATTTGAGCTGAAATTATCAACACCGCTTTTTTAAATTAAGTCGCAAGTAGCCCCCCCCCAAGATAGAGCATAAGCCATTAATTATTAAATGACTTTTAAATTGCTCTCAAACGAAGTTTGTAGCAATTATATTAGTCCTGTCGGTCTTTTTACGACTCGAAGAAGAGTATTGGTTTTCTTAAGGTTTTTTTTAACCGGAAGTACTATTTGTTCACACGGCGTTTTGACGTAATAAAGAATGTGAGCAAAATTGCTGTGTGAACTAACTTTTTCTTAGCGAGAGAAGTTTTTTTCAAGCGCTGCGTTCAGTGAATGACTTTTTGACTTTGAAATGAGTTTTTGAGAGATTGGCTTATATAGATGACAGTTTTTAGCCGTGTTTTCGTCCATTTAGCCCCAATTTTTTTTAATTGTAACTTGGTTTTTTGTCGAAGTAAATTATGATCGGAGCCGCATCAATTGCCGCCATCTGAAATCGATACCACAATGTTTCTGAGAGCTTAATAATGCGTTTCAAGAGCAAAATTGGCCCATAATTCTCAATTTTTTGTCACTTCATTAATTTGCTCAATTTTTCTCTTTGAGCGCAATTTTTTAACCAAATCAGTGAATATGTCAACATCTTTTTGATAATTCCTGAATTGGATGCCTCTTTTTGACGGATGTGTTTTTGTTTTATAAAATTGTACACATACTAATCCTATTTCGGCTGTTTTTGACAAAGTTTTCTAAGTTTTTTTGTTTGTACTGTGAGTTTATTTACCATGAAAAGTCTTTTAGTGCACCATCGGTCTTCTTGGTTTTAGTTTGTTGCTAACTGAACTTTGGTGATAACTCTTGTTCTTGGCGAAAATTCAGTGAAATTGTTTACCATATTTTAAACATTGTTTTGGTGATAACTCTTGTTCTTGGCGAAAATTCAGTGAAATTGTTTACCATATTTTAAACATTGTTTTGGTGATAACTCTTGTTCTTGGCGAAAATTCAGTGAAATTGTTTACCATATTTTCAACCTGTTTTATTGTTTCGCAATTGAGCGGTTTTCACTTCTTACTGAATAAGAAGATGGCTATGTAATGTTCTTAAACCTCGATCGGTATCTTATGAAAAAATCCACGTTCTTTTACTTAAATTTTTACTTTGATTTTTAATTAGAGTTTCCAATTTCAATTTAGGTTTTCGATTTTCAGTAATTGCGAAATAGTTTATCTTTTTCACAATGTATGTATTCTCCAAACTCTAGCATGTTTTCTAACATTCTCCTAAGACCTGTAGTTTTATTCGCCTTGTCTTTGTTAAATTAAGAATTATCGATATGATCTAAACATTTTCCTGTGAAATTTTAGGGGTTTTTTGTTAGCAAATGATTATATTTATCATAATATGGCACTGAGATCTTCCTAGCTTCACATTTACAAATTTTGAACAACACTAATTTTTTGAGAACAGTTTTATGTCTTGGTTTTGGTAAAATAAAAATTTGGCGTTTTAATGTTGTTCTGTCTCATGATTAAAATAAATTTTAATCATGAATATTAAAATTTTAATCATGAAATGATTAAAAGTCTTTTTCATGATTAAAATAAATTTGATTAATTTTTTTGTCATTAATTAATTTTTGATCGCGTTCATTTTGATTTGAAGCGAAAATCAAGGTTTTTTTTAATAAATCTAAAGTTTATTTAGCTACCCATTGATTACTGTTTTTTTTGCTAGAAAATAGATTTTCGATTGAGAGAACTTATGGAAATTGATAAATTTTGTAACAATTTTTGCCCATTTCTTGCAGTACTTAAATTTTTCTTTCAGCACAAAGTTTCCGGAGCCTAACATTGCTCTGCTTTTGATGCTCGCGTACTTTGATGTTTCCAATTGTATACAAAAAAATTCGCTAGTATGTAGGTGTAATGTATTTTTTTAAATCAGTTGGTTTTATGGGCTATCTTCATTTTTTGACTGATTTTTTTTTTGTTTTTAGTAGTCACTTTAGTAGGAACCAGCTAATATAAAAGGCAAATCTTTCAAGAAGGCGACTCCAGTCGTTTCCCGAATTCTTCCGGCTGTATTATGCAATTTTTCGCTTGACCGATTTTTTGTCTGACCCATTATTTGTCTTTTTGTCCTCAAAAAACGGAAACAGGTAGAGCCCAGCCGGCATTCAGTGCTCTTAGAGCCCTTGAGCTCTGTGTCAGCTCAAAACGTTTTGGAGACTTAATCCTATTGTGTGAACGGCGGATCTTAGAGCTTGAAGACACCCCACTGATGACCCCCCCCCCCCACTATTGCCCAACCACCCTACCCCCACTGTTGCCCCCCCCCCCTCAGCATCGAATGGCCCAGAAAACCTCCTTAAGGGTTTGATAATAAACAACTGAAAAATTTTTGTTTGCCATGGAATAGTTTTCGACGTTTTAATATCGGAAATTTCAGCAATTGTTTTTGAAAAACTTGCATTTTTCGAAAATTTTGTCGTTTCTTAGATTTATCTAGCCTCAAGAGCCAAGGAACCTCCTCTAGGGTTTGGCAATAGGTTACAGTATAGTTTCCAGATGTAATGGAATGTTGTTCAATATTTTAAAACCACGAATTTAAGCAATTTACATAAAAACATTTGCAATTTTTTCAAGTTTTATGAAATTTGAAATTGTTTGGCATTTTTTCTTAGTTTTCTCCAGCCTCAAGAGCCAAGGAACCTCGTATAGGGTTTGATAATAGGCCTGGATAACTTCCAGATTTCATGGATGTTTTTTCAAGATAACATAACGAGTTTTAGAATTTTTTTGACAAAATTGCAATTTGTTCATTTTTTTCTTTTATTGTAAATATTCAGGTTCTTTCAGCCTCAGGGGTCAAAAAACCTCCGTTAGGGCTTAACAATAAGTTATTGGAATTTATTTTGGTCCTTGGATTACGTTTCAACTTTTTATAACAAACTTTACAATTTTTCAATACTGCATAGTTTCTAGTTGTAATGGAACGGTTTTCAACATTTTAACAGCACAATTTTCAGCATTTTAACATTTGCAGTTTTTTCCCATTTTTTAAAAAAAAATCTATTGTCATTATTCCAGACTTAGGGATCAGAAAACCTCCTTAAGGGTTTGATTATAAGTTAATAAAAAAATTTTTGGCCATGGAATAGTTCACTTTTTAATATCACATTAAAAAGTGATGGCCATGGAATAGTTCACTTTTTAATATCACATTAAATGCATTTTTTCGAGTTTTTTGAAAAAGGTTGTAATTTTTAAGGTATTTCTCCAGCCTCAAGGGACAGGGAATCTCGTCTAGGATTTGACAATAGAATACTGCAGAGTTTCTAGAACTAATGGAATGTTTTTCAATATTTTAATGAATTTAATCAACCTTTTTAAAAAACATTTGCAATTTTAGGTTTTTGAATCTTTTTGATTTTTTTTATTTTTTTTCCGGTACCACGGTCCTAGGACCTCCTCCAGGGTTTAACACTAAGCTATTTTTTTCAAATTTTCGGAAAACTATGTTCCAAGTTTATGGATCTTGAGCCGTTGAAACAATTCAAAGCTTGAAATAGGGATACTGGATAGTCTGAGACAATGAACTGGTTTTGAAGATTTTTGTCTTAAAATTTAGTACGATTTTATTAAAATTTGCCATTGTTTTCGAAATTCTTGAGTGTTTTGTCCTTTTCCGGGTTTCACGATCATTACTGGCCAACGAAGTCTTGCAGATAGGTTACTTGAAAGAACAAGAAAAAATGGTTCTAAACATTTTTTTGACTGCGAAATCTGAAAACTTTTCGTTTAAATATGCATTTTTTTAAAACATCAATTTTTTTCTATTTGATTTATTTACTAACAAGGCTAGAAAACTAAAAGTTGCTAAGTCAAATCATGCTGAAGCTAGCCTCACTAAACCGTGGCTAGCTACTGACGAAGCGAACAGCTCGCCGGTCATTTGAGAGCAATTTGCCCAACGTTAGTCGGTTAGTTAAAAAATATGGGAGTTGCATTTGAGCGCTGATATCCAACCAACATGCGGGGGGGGGCACAAACGGAAAAACGCAGTCCAGTTACCAAATCGTTACTAATCCAATTCTGACTAATCTAGTCTTGCAAATCAGTGTGGAATAGTGGAAAAGTTATGGCACTTTGATACAAAAAATCAACAAGGCGGCTCGGTAATGTGCAATGGCACATAAGGTTTCGACCCCACCCATCCACAATTTTGGCATAATTGTCTACCAAATGAGGAACAGATAGAAAAACCCAAAAATTATTTTTTGGGAATCCCAAAAAACCCAAAAAATGCACAAGTAATTTTCAACAAAGTTGTGTATGAACGATACGATAGCCTCCAAATAAAACAACTCAGTGGAGTAAAAATTGATGCTTTAGATTGCCGAGATATGCCAATATTAAGAAAGCGAGTCAAGACGAAGAGCGAAATCAAACAACAACAACAACAAACATTAATTACATCAAAAAATTTATGTCCGTTTTAAAAAACGAAATTTAATAACACAGTCAAAATAGCGTCAAATCAAGCAAAAACTAAACAAAATAACTTATAAATTACCAGAAAATATATGGAACCAGTCCATAAAAGGGTTTGGTAACAAATAGACAAAAAAGAACAAAAACAGTAAAGTTAAAAAATTCGCTTATTTTTTTTGAAACAATTAACTTCAAAGTAATGAAAACTATTAGAAATCAAGTAAAATATCCCTAAAGTTTACGATTACCAATGCTTCTATAGAAGGGCATTAGGACCATTCCTTGTTTATTTTTTTAAGCGGCTTAAAGAATAACAAAAAAACAACAAACAAAAATTCAATTGAAACTTGCCGGAAAACGCTGTCAAAACCGTCAAGCCATATTTTGGCCCTCAAAACACATTAAATTGCGCTTTTTTCAAAAAGAGACAATGTAGTATGTGGCAATTCATTAGTGAGACTAGGTAACAAGTAGACAAAAAAGCGAAGGGCAAAATTATGTAATACTTTTGATTTTTTTCGAAATAAAATTGCATCCAAGGTCATGAAAGACATTAATTACAAAAGAACTATTTAAATAGGGTCATTTATTCATCCGAAAGAAGCCCTCGCGATCTGATGTTATCCAGAATATTTCTTGCGTCTTCAACAAGAACGTCAAATATGAAAAAAATCAAATTTATTTACTTTTTTTATGAAAAACCTGTGTCGAAGCCAGTAAGGTCATAACGAATTCTTTAAAAATAGATTTTAGGACAGCAATCCGTTTTGACACCCTCCCTTGACAACAATAATGTCATATTAGACCTGTTATTAACTAACGAGATAGGGTAACATAAAGATAAATAAAAAGAACAAAATTGCGAAGAACAAAATTTTTTTTTTAGTTTTGGAAAAGATTTTTTTCAAAATCATGAAAGCCATCAGCTATCTACTAATATCAGAATATCGGCTCATCTATTAGTTCATGAAAAACCAATGAAACCTATCACTATACACGAAATTTCATAGGACCGAAACGACAAAGTGGACAGTTAAAGACAAAATTAAAAAATTCAATTTCTTCAAGAAAGAGGTGTCGAGGCCGTTAAAACGATAATCTATATCATTCAAGATTGTATTATGTTCAATTGTGCCTTATTTGGAACGCTAATAATGTGATATGAGAACTGTCAATAATGTGATAATGTGACAAAACTAGAAAACGTGAAAAATCGGCAAATATCTAAAAACAAAAAAAATCTGAAATCTAGTAGTATCAAAGCCAGAAAACAATAACTTCAGGCTTAAAACCGCAACTGAGACTGAACTTTAAATCAGTAGAATGAAGAAGCTTTCTTTCTTTGCTGACACTAAGCTAGAACTTTGCTGACACTAAGCTAGCCATTATTTATTTAAAAATCAATTTTTTCTAAAAGTCCAAAAAGGACCATTCAAGTAAAAAAATAAGCTTGGAGCTGCTTAGGAAGCCAACTGGACCTATCACTCCTGAGCTTTGATTTGATGTGTTCTGTTCTTTATTATTTAAAAAAGGTCTTTTCAAAAAAGACCGACTGATTACAACCCGATTTCTTTTTGGATTGTAACAGTCCAAGATTGGCCCTGCTAATGCCTTTTGTCCGCTAGGACAATTGATATTTCGAGTGTTGTAGATATAGATAATTTGTTAGTTGAAAACTCAAAAAAATCAGCATTTTTGATAATCAACGAGTAAAGTTAGCAAAAAACGGCGAAGTTTTAATTACAGAGCACTCGCAGCGGACGCTGAAGCAGGAGTAGCCCTCTTTTGAGTCTACAAAGGTTGTGTGATTGTTGTTTGGGAGTGTACTGCCGGCTTTTCTAATCAAAGTGGACTAAAGTAGCTTATTTCGCGCTGTTTTTGATGAAAAAGGCTGAATTTTTTGAAATATTTATCCAGAATTTTTGACAAAAATTTAATCAAAACAATCAACAATGCTTGTTTGTCTTTAAAAATAAAATCAACGACACTATTCTTAAAAATTTTAGCAAAATTGGCAAAAATTTAGGCAAAAATTCCGGAAAATGTGAATATAAACAATGTGAATTCACTAATTTTCTCAGAAGTTTAAACCTCGATAACTCCCTGAAGAAAACGAAAATTAGAAAAATATCTTTAATTCCATATTCTACGCTGGACGAGCTTTCTGATGATACGTCTCAACTCTCTACAATGAATATATCGATCGGCGAAAATTCACGGAACAAAAAAAACCCATTTGAGTATATAGTTCCTCCCCCCTCAAGAGGGTCGGAACAACTAGTTGAATACTATACAAGCAATATCAATTCAATGATCAAGTACGGCGGTCTAGTTTATGGTATCTGCAGCTTTTAAACATTATCATCGATAAATCTCTTTCAGAAACAAAATTATGAACATACCCGGCAGATTGCCGGAAAATAGCCGCCGTTGATTCCAATAGGCATGATTGGGATTGAACGAATAGAATATATTAAAAAAGCTTTTTGTACAAAAATATTTTTTAAGTCCGATTTATTTTGATGGCATTTCGTAGTTGAACATACTTTTGTTTCTTAGAGAGAGGCTACAGGGGCTACTATCAACACCAATAAGCATTAGAGGTGGTAACTAAGACTTATAGGAACGACGTTCAAATAGCGGGCATCTAAAATTGGGCTTTATGGGTTTATCCCGTTTCTATTTCTGACTTCAATTTTATTTACCGACTCTGTTCATTTTGAATTGCTTTGCTTAGCAACTGATGTTCAAATTCACTTTTAGCAGAATGAGCGAAGAGAGAAACTAGCCTAGAGAAGTCAAAAAGATTTCACGCAAAATGTCGAAAAAGCGGCAAAATGGTAAAGCGAAAAAAAGTTTGACGAAGTAAAAAAAAATGCTAGCGCAATAATAGCCGGCTGAGAAGATGAGGGCGGCTATTAAAAATGATGCATCTTTGGAATTTCGTAGAAAACTGAAACGCTTTTTACTAGAAACGTACCGTTTAAAGTATTTGAACTTCGTATTTACAAGCTCTTAAACATTGCTCTTTTATCGATAAAAATTTCACTCTGAAAAGTATTTAAATGAGATGTGTCTTCAAAAGTCAAACACTTCGTCGAAGCGATCTCAATTTGCCATTTGAAACAAAATGGAATATCACGCTTCAAAGGCACTCAATACAATATCGTGGAGCCAAATTTAGTAACCTGTAAAAGTTATGGGGACTTTTAGAGGATAGGGAAAATAAGGATTTAAAATTTATCGAATTAAACCTATCAATATTTGAGATGTTCATTCTAAATAATATGAAGGTAGTAAGAAAGGTATTTGAACAGTGTGTCAAATAGTTTGTAGTACTTTCCCTGATGATCGAATTTAAGTGAATGAAATATCAACTCCGAAATATAAGTACGAGCGGCCTTGATGGGCCGTTTTGATATTCTCTTCCACTTTTTAGCGTCTGATTATCAGAAAGACTCCAAAAAAATCTTCTGTCGGTCGGTTACCCAAAAAACCTCATGCTGCCAAAATATTTCTTAATTGCTATGAGGGCGAAGTCAACTTAGAAATGTGAACAATAGTTTCGGACTAAATTAGTTTAAAAAGTTGATCATTTTTTTCGTTCAACTTTAATAAGTCAGGGCTTTGCTAGAGCAGATGCTTGTGTGTGGACCACATGGTCCCGTCTATCTGCCCTCTTCTGGTTCATTTAATAATTTTCTTGTTAATTTCCTTTCATTATTACTTATAAAATGAACCAAATAAATTTATTCTTTCTTTTCCTTTATGACTAACCTAATGCAGTCGTATCCTTGGCATATGGATAGGGCAGTCACGAATTTCTTCTGTCTCTCTGGCTGCTCCCCCAAGTACTTGCAGACCTGGTTGCCCCCCATGCTGTACCCAATAGAGATGAAGAGCGAGTCGGGAAACATGCCGAATGCTTTCTCGCACATGGCAGCATACTCCTGGTCAAAATCGAACCCATTAATAATTTCTAATGTTTTTTTTGCGCTGAATGGAATGGAGAAATCCCGTTTAAAGGAAAATAGTTTGATGGCTAAGCAGCATCAAACTAATTTTGGGAAAACTGAGATAGACTGCCGGAATTAGCTACCGTATGCCATAAAACAGCAGTTGCCGTCAACAAGAGAGAGAACAAATACATGACGATCTTCAATTTTATCTCATTTTATTAACAATGATTTTATCAATTTGACTATTAATGATGCTCAGTGACGCCAATATGCTCAATATATGTTGTTCATCGGTCTTCTCCGATTTTTTAACTTGAATAATCCTTTTGTCCGATATCAACCAGCGACATTATTAGATACGCCAAATAGAAATATCGACACCCGTGACCTAATTTTATCTCAGACTCAGAGACCAAATCACAAAATCGCATAAATTCCAGTTGGTTTGAAGTCACCAATAGAATAGAGAAGTCTAACAACCTCAGTGTTCCCATAAGTGAAGAGTCTCGGAGTTTTCAGTTGAACATCCTCTAGAACTCCTAGGTGGTTCAGACACACTATGCGGTATCCTCTGGAACAGGCAGCCCCTACAGTACTCTGCACATAGCTTTTGTTGTAGCTTCCAAAAATACCAGGACACAAGAGTAGCGTCACTTCTTCGCCTATAATTGTACGTACAGTTACACGTCTTTATCCATTTTCAAAAAATGAAAACCAAATTCACCCGCATGAAAAATCTAAAACTAGATCTAAAGGTGGAATTCATGACTTGAAATTCAAATCTTTTAATAAAAATATGAAGATGCCCTTTTCACAGAAACTCAGAAAGGTACAAATAATCAAACGCTGTTTTCAACAATTAGCTAATGCTAAGTAAATTTCGTACTTGGCAATAGTTGGTACTCCAATTGGGAAAAAAAATTAGCAATGATGTCCAGCTGAAGTAAAAAAAAATGTCTCACGTATGAGTTGTTTTCGAAAACTTGCCCTCTAGAACATCAAATATTCTCAATTGACTTCAACCACTTCAATTAAAGAAAGCAAAACTCGTCTTGAGAGTGACTTAAATCAAATGTTGCCAAAACTATTTGCAGAAAACACCAAAATTTCCACCAAAAAGCAAAACTCAATTGAAAAGCATAACGCAGGAACGATCAAAAAGTTGTATTGACGGCAGCGCTGACAAAAGGGCCCAGGAGCAACTATGATGAAATAAGACAACCGAAAAAACTACGGAAACTGCCACCATGCAAAATAATAGACTCCAAAGAAGATCAATCAGGACTTGTTCAACCAATCCTTGGGTATTAAAACACCCAGCAAGGTTAAAAGGAAACTCAGAAATAAAATCCCATTAGCCATTGCAAATCTCTTTAGCAAGAAGATAAATTTTAAGAAACATAGCTGGCAGATTGCCAGAAGATACCCGCGGTCTCGTAGATCTACAGTCTCGTAAAAAGATCTGCAGTCTCGTAAAAGAGACCAAAAAGTTTATTCACTTCATCAAATGCTGAGATGTTATATTTTGATTAAGAATCTTTATAACTTATTGCTGCTTTCACTTGACCTTATCTCACTGGATTCAAGTAAAGAAAAATCAACTTGAGAGGGAGGGAGTCATTTTTCAGAGTGAGGTAAGTCACGTATGATCACGCGAAAGAACAAAAACTCGCACCCCTAAGAGGGAAAGTCACACACCCATTTAAGTTGAAATTGCCATGGACGAATGACCCAAAAGCAGATTTGTGTGATTTAAGTGATTGTGACGTCATATGGTCGTAACAAAATCGTGACGACGAACTAAAAAACAGCACAAGTCCTGACATGCAATTCAAAGAACTTTTATGGACGAAACAAAACACTAGACATAGAACTGACTTTGAATGGATTCGAAAAACTGATTAGAAAATCTGATCATAAAATTGCGAAAAAATAAAAACAAAGGCCAAAATGCCGCATGTGATTAAAAAAACCACTAGCAATAAAGCAAATTTGTGTTCAAATATTCGTTTTCTCAATCTACTTTCAAATTCGAGTGAATAAATTTCACGCTGCAAAACCACTCGCTTCTTCGCTCCACTTCCTGTTTCAGCGTGACCAAAATCACTACAAAAGTTTGACTTTAAAAATTGTCAAATGTGTGAACAGATCTTAAAAGACAGCGCCCCAAAACAATTCAAATTCCTTGAATTGTAAAAAAACCACGAGAAGGCCAATAAGAGCCTCAGCTATCGCTTTTCGGCCATTAAAATCATCATCCCTAGAACTTCCATATGTTGCCAACCTGATATACAGGAAAGAAAAAAATTGCAAAATTAAGAACATAAAAAAAAGACTGACGTGAGCCTACCTTTGGTTTAAGTATTCTAATCCAAAAGCAGGTGTATTATAATCCAAAAGCGGGTAACGCCGATGGATAGTCGTAGAAAGGGCGAATAATAAGGGGTCAAAAACAACCATTTACAAATATTATGCATCTACTTCGATGCATATTTACATAATTAGGCCTTTCGATCAGTTTCGTTGATTTGTACACTTAGAAATTAGTTAAGCTTCAATAGCGCTTCACAAATAATTGCCAGAGAAGCAGAAAATTTCCACGATTCTCCAAACAAAACAGACTACCATCGGGACTTTCCAAAGACAGGCGAGGGGTCAGATGTGGTTGTAGTTAGCTTAAGGGAGAGGATTAAAGCGGCGGCTGATTCAACATTAGTGCATGCACAATTAATTCTATTCAATACTACTCAGGTTTATTCAGAACAAAACATAGCCGACAGATTGCCGGCAAATAGCCACCGTTGACGCGCTTGATGCACATCGGGGTTGAAACAGAAAAAAAGAGAAAAATTGACCGAATTTTTTTTTCCAATGTCAAGAAGTGCTCTAATTTGGCGTGCAGTTTCAGTTAGATTCTAAAACTATACTTCATTTAGTTTCTAACCTGACTAGGAGTGAATTGGGAAAAGCATTTAGAAAATCCGATCCAAAAATCGAAAAAACAGTAAAACTCAAAGTGAAATTTCCGCATGTGAACAAAACACCACAATTTGAGTGAAGAAAAATCCGCAAAACCACTCGCATTTTCCCTTCATTTTCCTTGTCGGTGTGACCAAAATAACTATTCCAATTTGACTTCAAAAATCATGAAAATGTGTGAACAGATCTTAAAAAAGGAAGACAGCGCCCCAATACAATTCAAACTCTTTGAAATGAAAAAGGAGAGCGCCTAAATAATAGCCGTTGAGAGGTTGACGGCGGCTATTGATGAGCTAACTCGGCAAAAATCACCCAAAGTGGATTAGCTATGCAATACTCAGACAAAAAAACATTTTGTTAAACAATAGTCAATAAATTCTTGAATAAACGCAGCACAAGAAAAAATCTTTTGGGCAGAAAAATGTTTCCGACGGCATTTTCCTGTTTTTTCACGACAAAACGCTGCCTATATAAAATTTCTCCCAGTGAAAATAGACCTAAGATTCTAAATGAGGACGAATTTTTGAGTCACAATAAAAACCAATAGAAGTAAAACAATAGCTCACTTAGCTGTCTGTATCACAGCTATTAAACATTAGTAAGAGCTAGAGCTCTGAAATTTATGTAAGAATGAATGGATGAATCAAGAAAGAGTAATAAGTGGTACTTTTTATTCAATTGAGAGAATCAAACAATTGCCCATATAGATTCTTAGTAAGAAATGAAGTGCTTTATACACCTGGTAGAATGCTCTGCTTTATTCGCAGCTTCTCTGAAATACATCAAGACTAATTATGACTACTATACATCTGCGTCACTGATTCTGATGAACAAATAGTCCGTTTACATTGCAATGTGAAATTGTATATGAAAGCCAATAATGAGGGACATGGTATAAACACGCGAGAGGTTCTCAACAGTAAATGACACTACTCGTTACATTTTTCCCGAAAATCGCATTTTTTTGATCTTACGTCTCCCACTTACAAAATAATAAATACTCAGATAAGACAAGTGAACGTTTATCAGACTCACTTGAATTGAGTCTTACTTGCTATGGTAGTACAGCCTTAGTAACACCAGGGCGTTGTTACATGACGATTTACCCATTGCGCCAAACTACCAAATGCCATAAACCCAATTTATTTATTCCCTTTAATTTTTTTTTGTTTCAATAACTTCAGTCAGTAATTGTGAAAGTTTTGAATTAAATTCCACTGTCCTCTGAGACACGGTCACGTCCCGTAAAGAATGACCAAATAAACTCGTTTTACATTACGATAAATATTTTATTACAGTATATGTAACGATAAATTCTGATAATTTCGATAGGGTAAATATTTTGCGTATTCTGGCACATTGCGTATTTTCTCATAACCCTGTTTAAAGCATATGGGCAATAAAACGGTTACAGTCACTGAAACGGTACCATCTGAAGTTTTAAAGTCCGATATTTGAAGTTTACAATAAATGCTTTTCGATAATAGAGAAGCAGGAAAGTTTCCCGAGTCCGCAAATACTCACCACTCTCGTGAGGCTTTAGTGGCTCATAGACGTGGAAATAGACGACTGATCCGTCAGATGGAAGAGTGACGGAATACTGTTTGCACTCACTCATATCGGCAGCTGCTTTGTGTGGCTTCTGCATTACGCCAAACAGTACAGTCTGGATGTGACCACTCTTACCCCAGAACCAGGTTGGCTTGTACCTGTAGCGTACACACTAAGCATGAATGACCAGGCGATGCCTCATGAAATAGAGGTACTAAATTACAGAATTTTCAACAAATCTGATCAGCCAAAAATTTAAAACCAGGAGGCACGGCAATGTGCGTTTGCACATAATATTTCGAAGCAGCTCATCTTAGATTTCAACTAAATTAAGAACCAAACGAAGCAGATTTAAAATTTTCAAATTAACAAAGAGTAGTTCATGCTTTTTAATCTAAAACCTAGTGGATTCTTAAATAAGGAGAGTCTTGTATATGAATGAATTTAATAAAACTGAGATTAATTTTTTTATTTCTCTAGAACGCACAAATATTGAACTAAGCTTACAAAATTAATTTTATCAAGTAAACACCTAATTTTGCCAAACAATAGAAACTAAGAACTAAGATACTTAATTTAAATACTATCCAATTTTCAGATCAATATTCAAACATCAATGTAATTCAACAATGCCTTATACATACATAGCTTGTTTGACCTCTAACTTTGCGTTTTTTGACTTTGTTATTTCAAGTAACCACAGAAGTCATTTCATTGAGCGAGGTAAGTCATGCATTTCCATAAAAATTTTCACACGATTAGACAAAAAACCAAACAAAACGTTAAAAAAGACCTCATGCACAAATATTCAGCTGCCAAGGGTAAAAGTAACCAAAAAGTCTCTAACTTGGCGAGTCATCAGATGGTGACCTCTGCTCGATAATAAAAAAACTAAGGAACATTAAAAACGTTTCGATTTTAACAGCATTAGTAAAAAATGAAGATAACAAACACATAGCCGGTAGATTAGCGGAAAATAGCCGCCGTTGCCGCGCATATCGGCATTGAAGCAGAAAAAAGAAGAGATGGAAATTGACAAGTTTTTCCCTAAGTTTCAAAAATTGTTCTAATTAAGTGTGCAGTTTCAGTTAGCTTCTAAACCTAAACTTACTTCAGCTTCTAAACTGAAGGGTAATAAGCTTAATACTAAAATCAGCTAGCAATCTAATGAACTTTGATAACCTAATTCAAAAAGACTTAATGACCGGGCTATATTGGCTTATCCCGTTTACTTTGATTTTGCTCTTTTGACATCGACAGTATTCACTAAATTACGTAATTCAATGCTTGAAAGAATTTAAAATCCATTCAGTTGAAACAGTGAGTGAAGTAAGTCAGAAAATCGTGACTTATGTAAAACGAAAAACGTGATCAAAAGGTAAAGCGAAATAAGAAAGGAGAGCGCCTAAATAACAGCCGTTTGAGAGGCTAACGGCGGCAACTAAACAGTCAAATTGTCGCATGTAAAAAATTCTCGTTAAAAAAATTTGGGCCACCGCTTTCTACTTTTAAAAGCAAAGCCATTAAGGTAAAACCAATGTCTAATACGCTTGACAGGCTTTTTGATGATACTCATGTCTTTCCACGGCAAATGTATTGTCCGCCAAAATTAATTGAAAAAATACCAGCCGGGCATATAGTTACCCCCACACTTAGCTGTGACCGGGACAATAGATCATCGCAACTTATGATAAATTATTTTTTACTCAGTCACCCATTCCAACTTTAGTCGACTGATTAAACACTCGAAGTCAAAAAAACATATATGTGCTAGTTGAGTCATTTTCGATTTAAAAATACTCATATGTGATTACAGTCGAAACTCGTAAACATACGTCTCAATTTTGGTCACAAATCTAAAATCAGGTGCAATCTACAGATTAGTAGTTTCAAGTCGCAACAAAGATTTGATTTTCTAAAAATGCCTTTCTTTAACTTCATCATTTTCTAGCTCCGCAGAAGCTTCGCTAAACCGCACACTTAAGTGCCTACAAAAGCTCTAACAGAGGTGCACAGGGTCTTGATGCCCTCGTGTTTTACCAATTTATCTCACTTTGTGGACAAAAACTCAAATTGTCCAACGAAAAATCGATAATGCAAATAATGCAATAAAGAAGAATTCGGAAACGAACCGACAGTTCGTAATTTCAAAGAAACTTGATAATTGTATTTCCTAACTAAGAAAAACCTAAACGTATACTTCAACAAACTGAGTTTTGGGGGAATTCAGGTTTGCTTTTGTCTGCTGCAAAAAATATAGCTGGCAGATTGCCAGAAAAATGCCGCAATAGCTTTGTAGATCTGCAGTCTAGATTTTAACAGAAACAGACCAAAGAGAAATTTCTTTTCGTCAAATTCTGAGATGTTATAATTTGATTACGAATCCGTATAGGTTATTTTTGCTTCTATAAGCTGCTCTCCACTAACTTTCATTAAGAGTGAAATGCACTCACTTAACCTTATCTCTTTGGATTAAAGTAAAGAAAAGTCAGTTTCAGAGTCATGAAGTGATTTTGAGAGCGAGGTAAGTCACGCGCGACCAAAAACTCAATCACGCAAATGATCAAAAAACTCGCTCCGAAAAGAGTGAAAAATGACGTTACGCAAGTAATTCAGTTGAAACTATATGAGCGAATGAACAAAAAGCAGATTTGAAGTGATTACGTCATATGGTCATAACAAAAATCTTGACGACGAAATAAAAAACGTAGCAGGACAAGTTCTGACGTACAATTCAAAAAATTTTCATTGACTAAAAAACCAGACCTGGAACGGACTATGAGTGATTTAGGAAAACCAGTTCAAAAAATCAGATCAAAAAAATTTGAAGAAAATTGAAAATTAATGTTAAAATGCCGCATTAAATAAACAAAACAGAAGCGAGAAAGCGAATTTTTGTTCAAACACCGTTTTCTCACTCTACTTTAAAATTGTAGCGAAAACATTTCACGCCCCAAAACCACTGGCTTTTTCGCTCCAGTTCCTGTTTCGGCATGACCAAAATCACTACTCCAATTTGACTTCAAAAGCATGAAAATGTGTGAGAGAATTTTTGTTGACTAAACAAAACACTAGACAGAGCGGACTTTGAATGGGTTGGGTTCAAAAAACCAATTAAAAAATCCGATCATAAAAATTGAGAAAAACTAAAAACAAAGGTCAAAATGCCACATGTGATTAAAAAACCACTAGCAAGCAAATTTGTGTTCGAACATCGTTTTCTCAATCCACTTTGAAATTCGAGTGGATAAATTTCACGCTGCAAAACCACTCGCTTTTTCGCTCCACTTCCTGTTTTGGCGTGACCTAAATCACTACTCCATTTTGCCTTCAAAAATTGTCAAATGAGTGAACAGATCTTAAAAAAACAGACAGCGCCCCCAATACAATTCAAATTTTTGAATTGTAATAAACCAAGAGAAGGCCAATAATAGCCCCAGCTATCGCTGTGCCGCTATTAATAATTGTACCTAATATCATACGTTGAATTAATCAGTACCAACGATGATTTTATTATAGCTGTGTAGCTCAGATTTAATGACGTCCAATTTTATGTCCCCAATTAAAGCAGCGCCAGCGAGTGTAGAAATCATTTTTAGTGAGTTGTCACATGCAATAGATTTGACTTCTTTTGGCTTTTTGGTCAAACGCGTGAACAATAAGCAAAACAAATAGACAAACAAACAAAACCAATAGAAAAACATAGTTCACCTTTGGAGCGTAAAAAGACAAACAAGACCCAAATAATAGTCACAAACTTTGTTTGAGATCAATAAAATTGTGATCCCATTCTATCCCTGATTTCATTGACACTCTACCATCTGAACTTCTTTAGTAACAATGTCATTCAAAATTCAAGGGCTTGGATCAATCTCATTCTATACTGAACAGTTAATGTCGTTAATTAAACTTGAATCAAAGTGTGAATAGGTTAGTAAGTCACGAATAATTAAAGAACTCACTGAACAAACAATAAACTCCAGAAAAAAGTTAACAAAACTGCTTTCAACGTCGAAAAACAGTACGTGACCAGTAGAATTGAGCGAACAGCCTTGCTGCTTTGTCATTTTTGGAATGACTGCAAAGAAAGTGTGCACAAAAAATGGGAAAAATGGACTCAAAACCGTGTCCAATAAAAAGCTGTCAACATTTAGACCAGAACGCACTTTTCAAAAATGTGTTGCATCAAACATTTATCAAGAAATGAACCTCACGTTTAATAGTTTCTATATCTTAACTTTCGACATTGAGAAACTCACAAGAAATAAAAGCTTCTTGAAACCGAACATAGAGAAAAGTGTTCGAAGAAAGATAGATATGGGACGGAACGTCATATTTTCAGACGGTCTATCCTATTATAGGCCCCCAATTATGGCAGGGTTTCCCTGATGGGGCGGCTATACATTATATGACCACCAAGATGATTAAGTTCTAATGGGGAAGATCCGAATATTTGCATAAAAGGGGCATATAGTGCTACAAACATCTTTAGAGCGCAACTAAATGAAACGACATATCAATCGTTATCAAACCCAATAGTCGGCATTCAATAGTAACCGTTGCATGTTCGCTGTTAGAAAACGCAACATCAAACATCCAGAAGTCTAGGTCTCAGTCGAGGACATCTAGTCTCTATTCCATTATCTCATTGGACAAAAACACCAACATTCTGAAATCATTAAAACCTCACCTATTAGTACGGATGTCAAGTCATCAACTGAGGTCCTCTAATGAACCGGTGCCGATGACGGACGTGCATCAAATTTGGTAAATATCGGCCCGTTAAATATGGGGGCACAAACGATTGATCTGTCTTTTGGGAAAACAGCTGGACTAACATTAGGATAGTCGGTTAAATAGCAAACCATAGCATACAATTGTTGCACTTTTAAGCTGTTTAATTGTTTTCTTAGCGTCATGGTACTGTACTCAATAAAACTGGTCAGTACATCAGTAGAATGTGATGAAATTACGCGTCAAAATTGCAATTTGCGAAAAACTAACAAAATCTAGTTAGAGGGTCCTAAATTATTTTATTTATCTGCATAATCATCAGACGGCACTGCGATAAAATCTTAATTACAAAAGATTCAAATTCATTACACCTATTGGTGTTGAACAAATTTTAAGCAAATAAGCAAAGTCAACAAGGTAATTGTTGCCTATAAATATGCAATACATAGATAACATTTTATAAACATAACCGACTAACGTCGGGCGAATTGCTCTCAAACGACCGGCGAGCGGTTGGCTTGGTCAGTAGCTAGCCACGGGGGGGGGGGGTGCACCGGGGGCTGATGGGGGCAGCACTGAGTGGGGGGGGCAAAAGCGCGGTGGGGGGGGGGGTGGAGCCAATAGTGGGGGTGGGGGGGGGGGGGTCAACAAAGGGGGGGGGGTGTCAACCTCTAAGAACCGCCCCTCACACCATAAGTATAAGTATAAGTCT
>NC_134475.1:10492010-10519510 GCF_964194025.1 Convolutriloba macropyga
AATCTCAAATCCAATTGGATTCAGGATTGTTGTTATAAATTAAAAAAACCAAAAATACTTTGAAATGTACAGTCATGTAAAAATCTAATATTTTATGAAAGGTCGTAGTAACAGTAGTAACAATGCTGATAAACAGACGTTTTGAGGTAGAATCGTTGAAAACATTAAATTATAGCTGACTGGAAACGTGTTGTGACCTATGTTTACAGAGACTGAGCTACTAATCGACCGAAAAACTATTTAAAAAGACGAAGCTCAATAACCCAATTTTTTTCCTGAAAGCAAATATTTCAAAAACTCAAAGCAGACTTAGGATTACAACAAAAAGCGATGACTTAAGTTTCAACAACTCAGGAAGCCAATTGGGTCTGTTAATAATGGGACAAAGTAAAGAGCCCACAGAAAATCGAATACACAAAGAAGCCAAAACAATTTTACGACACGACATTGTTCAAGGACCTATAATTTAATTGCCCTGCATCTTAACATCAACGAGTATTCCTTATAAAAGAACTATTTTGACATGACAACAAAAAGAAACCCAAAATTTTAACAGTATGGAAATCTCAAAAGCTTTTTATGACACTAATTGGTCGAAGCAACCAGTCACAACGTCTAACCCATCGCAGCAAAACGATTGAACCAATAAAAAGTATTTGAGACTTCTTATGAGTTAGATTGAGTTACATGGTGACGAACATAAAAGCAAAAATGAGACAGATGATTTTTTTTAATTTGAGTTGAAAGTCATTAAAACAAACGGCTATAAACTGAAATCTTAAAATAGGTTTAATTATACGTCTTGTGGTAGCAATTAAGATCTATTGTTATCAAGTATACGGCGTACAACAACGAAAAGAAAGACAAACCTAGGCAAAATATAAAAAAACCACAAATTTTTGCGAGATAACTGTCTCAGCCCAAAAACCATAAATTATTCAACAAAAACAATTAACCTATCCAGGTACGCTTTTTCCAAAGTGATACACTTCCCCTACAACGCTTAGTTGGACTCGTCAAAGATGTGATAACTCGACAAGGAAACAATGTTCACAAAATTTAACTAATAAAATATGCAACTATGATCAAAAATAAAGGAAAAATTGAAAACGCGTAGTATCTAAATAAAAAAACAATTAGATTAAAATAACATAGTTACTGACATTAATTTGTAATTCACAGGAAGTCGGTCTCCGCCTGTATTCACTGAGACTGTGCCCCAGGCTGAGAGAAACAAGATAAAATAGTGGCAAAGCTCAAAAGTTCAACGATATTTTCTCAAAACAAATATATCTTAAAAAGTCCATGTTCTGTTATGCCTTCTAAAAACTAACTAGATCTTTGATTGGGGACACTAAGTCATTGGGCTACAAAAAAGTATAAGAAATGAAAGCAAAACACAAGAAGTCCTAAAACAATTGGTCAAAACTATTGGTCAGAGGCATAAACATCAAGCGCTTTACTGTGAAACTATAATATAATCTCGTTGGGTCTCGGTTATTGTTAATAGTATTTGTCAAAAATTGAGCCCTGATGGGAAATTCTTGTTCGTAGTTCGCATTAAAAAACATTTAAATAGTGGAAATAAAATGAAAATGAAAAAAATAGTTTGCGCCCCATTAAAATCTAAAAATTTTTCATCATAAGGATACATGGTGAGATCAAGATCAGCCCAGATAATGCTGCGCGTCTAGCAAAACACTCAATTGTTGAAATGGTTGCGAAATAGATCAATTCTTTACAAAATTTTTTGGTTTGTCAAAAATAAATAAAGCATTTTGTATAATTTTTCAAATGCATTTTGAGTTTAGTTTTGCAAAAAAAATTGGTATTATTATAATTCCAGAAGACTCTTAAAGCCAGCTGGAGCACAAGTAGCTCTGTTTTGAGAATAAAGCCGCATTTTTAATGTGTCTACTTCAAGCAAATTACGAAAAAAGTTTTAATTTTGAATAGTATAGAATAAATTCTAGCCAAAAAACTCGGATCTAACAATTCAGCATCCCTCTTCTTTTTAGTGATAAAATAAATAACACTACAGTTAACAAATTGAACATATTTTAGCAAAATTGACAAAAATTTGGTCATAATTGACAAAAATTTGGTTAAAAATGTGAATACAAACAGCTGAATTACGTCTAATATTAACAAAAAAAATTTAAACCTCGATAACTCCCTATAATAATTGAAAATTGAAAAAATCTTTTTAATTGCCTTTTCTACGCTGGAAGGGCTTTCTAATGGTACCACTTACAACTCTCTACGATTATTATATCGATCGGCCAAAATTATCTGAACAAAAAAACCAGGGGTCCTAACAATTATATATATGCGCGTGGTGGGTGTCTCTGTGTATTTTCATAGAAGATGCTCTGTAGATTGTTTTCTAGTCACCTTTTAAATACTGATAAAACTGCAACCTTTGCTCTAAAACTCTATTTAGCAAAACTAAAACGCATGAAATATTTATCGATGAATTCCTGTAGATAAATTAATCTAATTCAATTAATGAAAATACTTGTGAATCAAACTCAAATATAAAAATAATTGTATTGCTTTCCTTCCCCAGTTATAACTTGTATTCATTCAATTTGATACCCTCTTTATGTATGGAAAAAAATACACTAATAAAATTTTTAGAACTGTCTTTTGCTGACCAAGAACTTTCGGTAATGTGTTTGCACATCAATTTCCGACCCACATAGAACAACCTTGATACTTTTGATGTCACGGAGCTTTCTCAACATAAATCCTACTCAATGCTTAAAAAATTGAGCAAAATATGAAATATGTTGAGTTTCTTTTTTCTTGACCAGTTGGAGTTTCAGAAACTATCATTTCAATCGATTCAACTTCTCGGGTTGTTCAATGATAAAATTTTAGCTTCTCTTCGTTAAATATTATGATCTGCGAACAAAACATTACGAGCCAGCGCCCCTTGCTTCTATAATGTTGAGCTAATTTGCGGAGTTTTGCGACGAAGGACAAAGACATTGAATAATTGCCAATTAGTTAGTATAATGGTTTGTTTGTCAGCATATCCCACAATAGAAGGCTCTTTCTACATGTATTAACATACGTTTTGTGGAACTAAAGAGGCAAAATGGACCAAATGGTCAACCCTATTTGGTAGAGGCGCTGGCTCGTAATTACGAAAACTCACTGGGTTGCATACAATTCCGAACACCATTTTTGTTTACTGGGAACTATGACAAATTTCTAGCAGTTATAAAGAAAAGGGGAAGGAAAAATCTCTAATTGTTTTAGATACTGTCATTTTGGGCAGTTTGAAGGAACTCTGGTATCCGGTAGTCGGCTTGTTTGGGAAGCACGGGTGCCTGGTTATACTGCAAACTATTATTACTGCTCAACTCCATGTGATGTGACATGTTTTCACGCTGGGTGGCATCCCTTCGCTTGTTGTAAATACAGAACACAACTGTAATGAGGAATAATATGAAGGCCGAGATGAAGAATATAACAGAAATAGTTAGAGAAGTGCTGGGAGAAAAATTGCAGTCTGTCACAGTTAGCAGGATGTTGATTGTGTCCTGCCCGCGAGGGTTCGAGGCTCGGCATGTCCACACACCATTGTCGGCTTCGCTTACTTCTCTTATGACCAGGGATCCCGAGCTTAAGATTTTTGTCTGAAAGCAAGCGATGTTTTTCTTTCTTTTTTTGGAACTGTTTAAAAAATTATGTTTTCAGCAGTGTTAAGCAAATATTCGGAAAGGAAAGCGACCTCTCAAATAAATTTTGTTTATGGTCACTAACTTTTGGAGAATGAACGACTTTTTCGGCGTTGAAGAACCAACTCGTCTCAGCGATCGGTTCCGCCGTGTTGTAGCACGGTAGAAAAGCATTGTTGCCTTTCTGCGCAGTGACCTCACGGGCTGTAGGCACAATCTCGGGCGCAGCACAAATAAGGCTGTCTTTAGAGCGAAGTTCACTTAGGCGAATTCCTCTGACTCCAACAGGATGCGTGCATGTAATTGTGGTAAAACCTTTGGATTCGTCTTGCGTGTTGATCCATTCGTAAAATCGTTCCATTGCACAGTTGCACCTTGGAAAACAGATTTATTGATGACAATTGGATCTATTCTTTCATTTGCCCCAACCCAATCTCAACCCATTCTTGTTGCTATCGTCATTACCAATGTTAATACGTTACGTACTTCTGCATATTTGAATAGAATTGCAAAATTTTATTTTTGGTCATAGCCTTCAGATCTTGCAAGAATCTTGCAAGATGATTCAAAACTTCTCCAGCCAGCCAGCCAGGCATCCAAAAAAGAATTCAAAATCTTGCAAGATTCTTGCAAGAAGAATTAAATTCTTGCAAGATAAATGGAAGAACTATGTATTATCTTGCAAGATTTCTTGCAAGATATTGAATTATTTGATCACTAGGGAGAGCATAAATTTCCGAATGATGATGGTTACCTGATCTGGTTGTACTCTAGGTTGATTCTGAAGTTCTTGAGACGAGAGACGAGTTCATCGAACATTACGACAGTGAGGTACTGGATGGAGTTATGACTCATGTCAACTGACAGAGCACTATCCGGAGAAATGTCCTGAATAAGTAGATCATAATTCATTCACGTCATTTAGAGATCTGAGGTTTGGTGAGGTTTTCTAGATTAAAAGAGTGATGACTGTTTATTTGTTTTGGTTCATGACCTAGCCAAATTACCACGGGTATGCTGCAAACCTCAACCAAGAAGACGATTAGGCAGCAAGATTGAAAGAAAGGACATTTTCTTTGAGTTTTTGTAAGATCGCACTCTAATTCTGAAAAATGTTGCAGACTTGCCTCTGTTTGACTAGGGTGATTCAAGAATCAAGAATGAAAAAAAGCTCTAGTTGTTATGTATTTGCTTTAGTTAAAGTGCCAGAAAGCCCATGATTGAAATATGTGATTAAAAGAACTTTATTTGACATAATTCATATTTAATGATTTTATTGGGTTGAGCTTATTGAGTAGAAATGTTTACCTTGAAAGCAGTTGAGTCTATTTCCTGGATAGAGTTGAATGATAGATCTACAGTCTCAATGATGAGGGATTCCATGCTCAGAGGAGGCAGATAGCGAATGCTGTTGTTTGACAGATCCAGCTTCCGAACCTTTAAACCCATCATGATTGTTTAGGCACGTGAATGCCAAATTATTTAAACATATCCCCCCCCCCGAGGGAAAGCTACGAAGTAACAAACATTCATTAGATCAAAAGCTGAGATCAAACGACCCCACATTGCCGCTTCTAAGTTTTTAAGTTTTTGAGTAGTTTCATTTATAGGAAGTAAAATATATTATTCATCGATTTCGGGGGGGGGGGGGGGGGTCAATGAGTGAATTTGAGTGAATTTGAGTGAATTTGAGTGTATCAGTGATTTTGAGAAGCCTATTGGAGAAATTGACATCAAATAAATGAAGTGTGAAGACAATTAAATGGCTGAAAATATTAAATCGTGCTCACGTATTTGAAGGCAGCCAACGCTTGCTTTGGAAAGTCTACAAGCTGATTCCTAGCCAAAGCTACCGTTTCTGCAAAGACAGGTCCAACAAAAGTCCTGTTTTTGATCTCTTTAATCTCATTTTCACTCAAATTGATCAGGCGCAGCTCACGCATGTTCATGAACATATTCTCAGGCACATTTTTCAGACTGTTCCCGCTCAAGTCCAGATGCATTAGTTTGTCAAGTTTGCTCAGAGAAGTGGGGAAGTTTTGCAAAATGTTATTGGCGAAGTTGAGAGCAATGAGGTTTTTCATTGAGGAGAAGAAGTTGTAGGGTAAGCTCGAGATTTGATTACTGCTCAGATCCAATTCCTCAAGAAATGGGTTGCCTGAAAAAAATAACGAGGCGACTATGAGTTGATAATTGGGTTCAACAATAGACAAAACATAAATCAAATATCAGAACTACCCAGTTCTAGGTACAGACTTATGAAAAGACAATGCTCGACCAAAATGCACTATGAAAAGACCATACTCGACTCATTTGAGCTATGAAAAGAGCTTAGCTTGACTTTAAGACATTCTGGACTTTAGCTCGACTCAAATGTTTCGCAAAAGACTTTAGCTGGACCCAAATTTTTACAAAAGACTTTGGCTCGACTTAAAATTTGGGCTGGACTTAAGCTCGACACAATGCTTGCAAACAAAGTCGAGTTAAAGTCTTTTGATGGGTCCATCTTAGGTCCATCAGGTTTTTGGCAGTTTTCCAACTGTTTCTTAAGTTGGACTGCTCTGGAGCAAAGCTATTTAGTCTTGCTCCGGCTCTGCTTCTGTATGTACAGAAGCTGAAAAAAATGAAAAATCTCGGATTTTGAAAAAAATAGACTTATGAAAAGACTAATGGTGGACCCATGAAAAGACCTTTCCTCGACTTTGTTGGTTATGAAGTGACTAATGGTGTAGTATTACGAGAGCCGTTACAAATGAACGGATAATTAATCCTGCATTAGAGCGAACGTATTTAGGCGCTAATTAACCATTCTTTTGCCGCGCGCTAAACAAATTAACGCTCGTTAAGACTACCAGTACACAAGTATTTAAACAACTCAGTTCGACTTATTTAAATAACACAACTTTAGGCCTGGATCTCCTCACTTATATCCAGGATAGAAAATGTACGTTGTTGAACGTAGGCTGCCTGTAAAACCAAAGTCTCATATAAAGCCCCCAAGAAAATCATAATTGTTGCGGTTTTAGAAGAGGTGGTAAGCAGAAAACAGGCGCATACGAGATCAATAATTGATGCTCTCAGCTTTTTAGATTTTTTTTTGGAGTTTCAATAATTTTTCCGTGAGTTAAAAAAGAGTTAATTCTCTTGCCTTCTCGGCCAATAGGAAAATTAAGAAGCACCTGACTATGAACGTGAGTTTGATTCGCTCCCTATCGGCCCAAACTGAGCTGAGATGAATTTGTAAATTCTCTCAGCGAATTGGGACGGATAAAAATCATAGAGACAGAAACTACAACCAGAAATCAGCAGCAAACAACTGCTTTCTTTTTTTGATAACTAACTCTAAATTCAAAACAGAGATTGCATATAACTTTCAACTAGAACATATTCGACTAAAAAATAAACAACTTAACCAACAATTTCTTCATTAAATTTTATAAGTTTTTTTCCGTCTGAACTGAACTACTATCCGACTAACAAGAAGAACTTAACGATCGCTACGCAGCTCATCTCGATATCTTAACAACGCAACTGGTAATTAGTAAGCTGTAATTTTATAATTATTCTTTTATATATTAAGCACTTTCAGCCCCCCAACAATTTTAAATTGAGGCATTTATTTTTGCCTTCGATTTGTTATATCTTTTATCAAGTTAGACTGGCATACATAAAGAGATCCCGTATCGTGTGATCTGTAGCAGCCCAGCCTAATTTGATAACTGGTGCCAGAGGAAAGAATCACGCCTGAATTTTTGGTTTTCTATCCGATTGGATACAAATAGTAAAATAATCACTACCACAGAAGTGGAAGCACACTAATAGACAAAGAAATAGAATAATTTATATCAAATTTACAGCCGAAATACAGTAAATTTACACTAAAATAATAAAAAGCAACTGATTCTTTGTTCTTGTAAAATTGTTCTGACCCGGGTGGGGGTAATCTATGTCCGATTTTTAGTTCATTTATATAATAATTGAAGTATTTTCACACTTCATAGTCAAAATTTAACCAAAAATCATCCCCCCAAAACCTACTTAGCGTAATTTTCACCCAATTTTTATCAAATTTATGGTTAAATTTTAGTATTAACTCTTTAAATAGCCGAAATTCAACCAGATTTCAAAATTCTTCCCCCCAAATCATATTTAGAGTAACATATGTCTAGCTTTTACCGAATTTTTGCCCAAAATATAGCATTTTCAAACATTTTCAAACCCGTTTAATTAAATTTTAGTATTTACTCTTTAAATAGCCGAAATTCAACCAGATTTCATCCCAAATTCAACCGGTTTTCACCAAATTCACAGTTGAATTTTAGTATTTTCACACTAAACAGCCCAATTTTAATCAAAATTCTTCCCCCCAAATCATATTTAGAGTAACATATGTCTAGCTTTTACCGAATTTTTGCCCAAAATATAGCATTTTAAAACATTTTCAAACCCGTTTAATTAAATTTTAGTATTTACTCTTTAAATAGCCGAAATTCAACCAGATTTCATCCCCCAAAACCCGTTTAATTTGACCCACCTTTCACCAAATTTATGGTTAAATTTTAGTTTTTTCACTCTATATAATCAAAATTTATACAGAATTCATCCCACCAAAACCTGTTTAGTCTATTTCTGATCCAATTTTAACCAAATTTATGGTTAAATTTTAGCATCTACACCCCAAATAACCAAAAATTATCCAAGTTTCGCCGCCCCAACACCTAATTATCCTAAACTTTAGCCAATTTTCACCAAAATCACAGTTGAATTTTAGTATTTTCACACTAAATAGCCCAATTTTAATCAAAATTCTTCCCCCCAAATCATATTTAGAGTAACATATGTCTAGCTTTTACCGAATTTTTGCCCAAAATATAGCATTTTCAAACAATTTAACGTAAATGTAACCAGATTTCATCCCCCTATACGTGTTTAATGTAATTTATACCTAATTTTCTACACATTTAAGGACACAATGTTGCATTTTTACCTTAACTAACCCAATTTTGGTTAAATATAAGCCTTCCTCAGTTGATTTTTCACTCTGTTTTATCCATTTCTTGACCCGGATGGCGTAATAATAATCAAATTATAACCAAATAAACATCTTTCGACCTAAATCCTCAAATATTAACCAGATTTTAACAAAATTAACGTCACTTTTATCATAATTTAAGGGAAACTAGTAAGATTTAAGCTGTAAAAACATCATTCTTATCCATTTTCAATCAATTTTAGACAAAATTTAGCCTATTTAGCGTCATTCATTTTTACATTATATTAGTAAATATTAACCAAAATTCGATCGTATAAATCTCAATTGGGTCCTTATTTAACAAAGAATAGCCAATTTTAAACTATATTTTATACCCCCAACATAGATTTTGAGCCTGAAAATAGCATAAATTGATGAGAATTTCCCCAGTTTAGCCGGTTTCACAAATACATTTTCACCAATAGAGGTTTTAAACAGTGCATGGACCAAACTGGTATAGTTATTTTAGAACATCTTAATCTAACAGCAATAGAAAACTCTAAAAGGGGTAAAGTCACACGATTCATCACTGACGAAATTAACTTCTTAGATATTTTCTGCGTGTTTGAACACAATTCCCCCGCTAATTTCTATATAACTTATGCATCTGAGAACCCTAATTTTCAGAATTTACTAAATTTATTGAAAACTGAAAACAATGTGATCGAGATTCCTGCAGAAAATTTAGCCAATAATTAGCTTTTTAACCCAATTTGTACACAAATTTACCAAAAAAAGGTGTTGTCTCATGCTAAAACACAGTCATTAACAGACCCAAGCACTTTAGGAACATTCTATATACATATTTTTACACTATAATAACTACTGAAATACTACTACTGATGTACTAAACATCCCGTATTAAACGTTTTTATACTGTTTTCTGTGCACTTTCATACAAAAACAGAATAATAAAACGACAAAAACAATTGTTCTTTGTTATTTATATGTCATATATTAAAGTAAACGTTCAGAATTTAAATATAAGTAATAAAGCACATAACAAAATAGGCAATTTTTTCATACTATTTAACTGATCAGAGCAGAAACTTTTTATGTTTTTAACATCATTTTCCTAACGAAACACAGACCGAAATCTATTTAACTTATAAATGGACTAACCCAAACTTTAATGGACTTTTAGTTGCTCTAAAAAATCATAACAGTGTGATAGAATTAGCATAAACGTTATCATCTTGCGCGTGGATGAGCCACCAAAAAATAATCCCCCCGTTTGGTTTACAAATTTGACAATCATTAAACCCAAATACATCAACGTTTCTCCTGACGACCCAAGTTTACCAAATAGAGTTAAACTACTTATAAAAACAGAGTCACACAAATTAGATTTTCAAAAATAAACAGATTTCACCAATACTCTGGAATTTAAACACTCTGAAAATACTTATCCTTGGTTGTTAAATTTTACCGTTGAGCAAACTGATATTTACTCTTGGGTTGAAATTTTTAGCACTGATAACGGCAAAAACTTCGAATTCAAAATACAATCATTAAAGGGTCCTAAACAAATGAAATTCATAATGCAAAATAAACAGTTCAATTTTCTACTTTAGTATTAGTGTTTTTATTAGTCAATTGTTATAGCAAAAATATTTTCTATGATAATTAACCAAACTAACGGTACCTTCATATAAAATATTCTTTTCAAATACTATCTTTTCAAATACATAGCGTTAGAAAAATTTACAGCCCTAGATCCATCTGAAGATGCCCAAGATTTCTTCAGCTTAAAACAAAGAAAAATCTAATTCTCGCCAGGAACAAGAGATCCTGCGGATGCTGACTTGCAAGCAGCATACGACGCTAGACAAAAAGCGTTATTCGGTTCGGTTTTACGTGGGCCAGCAGCCCAATGGTTTGAAACCTTAGAATCAGCACTAGCATGGAACGAATTTAGAAATCAGTTCATTACTCGTTTCACTGATGCAAAAGATAAGTACAGAAAAAGGATTGAAGTGGAGAGTATTAACAGGCAACCAGATGAGTAGATAAAAAGCTATACACACCGAGTAACAAAAGCAGTTGAGAAAGGATGGTCAGATCCAAATTTTAACAACGACCAGCGTACCGCTAAACGTATGGAGTACTTTGTAAGAGGACTAACACCTCCCGCACTTAAACAAATGGCACATCAGTTTTTGATAGAAAATCCAGCTACAACATGACAACAATTACAGGACCATGTAGCAACTAAAGACTTAAGTTTTTCTGTTAGCAGCGAATTCACGGGTACGGCTTCGAGTAGTATTGACAATAAAATAGAAATAGTACGGTTAAAGAACCAACTCAAAGAAATTGCAAATCTCATAAAAAATCAAAAAATAAACGCTACCTACAACAATAACAATCCCAGATTTAAACAAAACCAGACTAGGTTTTGCAAGTTTTGCAAACGTTCAGGTCACACAAAAGCATATCGCTTTAGGTACAAAGACTTTAACAACGAAAATTTAACAAAAAAAGGTGTTGTCTCATGCTCAAACACAGTCACTAACAGACCCAAACACTTTAGGAACATTCTATATACATATTTTTACACAATAATAACTACTGAAATACTACTACTGATCTACTAAACATCCCGCATTAAATGCTTTTATACTGTTTTCTGTGCAATGTCATAAAAAAAAACAAATTAATAAAACAACAAAAACAATTGTTCTATGTTATTTATATGTCATATATTGAAGTAGACCTTCAGAATTTAAATATAAGTATTAAAGCACATAACAAAATAGGCAATTTTTTCATACTATTTAACTGATCAGAGCAGAAACTTTTTGTGCTTTTACCATCATTTTCCTAACGAAACACAGACCGAAATCTATATAACTTATAAATGGACTAACCTAAACTTTTATGGACTTTTAGTTGCTCTAGAAAATCATAACAGTGTGATAGAATTAGCATAAACGTTATCATCTTGCGCGCGGATGAGCCACCAAAAAAAATCTCCCCATTTGGTTTACAAATTTTGATAATTAATTAACCCAAATACGTCAACATTTCTCCTGACGATCTAAGTTTACCAAATAGAGTTAAACTACTTATAAAAACAGAATTAGTCATAAAAATTAGATTTTCAAAAATAAACAGATTTCACCAATACTCTGTTGAATTTAAACACTCTGAAAATACTTATCATTGGTTATTAAATTTTACCGTTGAGCAAACTGATAATTACTCTTGGGTTTAAATTTTTAGCACTGATAACGGCAAAAACTTCGAGTTCAAAATACAATCATTTAAGGGTCCTAAACAAATAAATTTCGTAACGCAAAATAAACAGTTCAATTTTCTACTTTAGTATTAGTGTTTTTATTACTCAATTGTTATAGCAAAAATATTTTCTATGATAATTAATCAAACTAACGGTACCTTCATATAGAATATTCTTTTCAAATACTAAAACAAAATATGGCAACAAACGCTGTTGCGTACCCTGACATAGCGTTAGAAAAAATTACAGCCCTAGATCCATCTGAAGATGCCCAAGAATTCTTCAGCTTAATACAAAGAAAAATTCAATTCTCGCTAGGAACAAGAGATCTTGCGGATGCTGACTTGCAAGCAGCATACGACGCTAGACAAAAAACGTTATTCGGTTCGGTTTTACGTGGGCCAGCAGCCCAATGGTTTGAAACCTTAGCACCAGAATTAGCATGGAACGAATTTAGAAATCAGTTCATTACTCGTTTCACTGATGCAAAAGATAAGTACAGAAAAAGGATTGAAGTGGAGAGTATTAAAAGGCAACCAGATGAATTGATAAAAAGCTATACACATCGAGTAACAAAAGCAGTTGAGAAAGGATGGTCAGATCCAGATTTTAACAACGACCAGCGTACCGCTAAATGTATGGAGTACTTTGTAAGAGGACTAACACCTCCCGCACTTAAACAAAGGCACATCAGTTTTTGATAAAAAATACAGCTACAACATGACAACAATTACAGGACCGTGTAGCAACTAAAGACTTAAGTTTTTCTGTTAGCAGCGAATTCACGGGTACGGCTTCAAGTAGTATTGACAATAAAACAGAAATAGAAGGGTTACAGAACCAACCAACAGAAATTGCAAATCTCATGAAAGATCAAAAATTAAACGCTACCTACAACAATAACAATCCCAGATTTAAACAAAACCAGACTAGGTTTTGCAAGTTTTGCAAACGTTCAGGTCACACAATAGCATATTGCTTTAAGTAAAAAGAGATTAACGACAAAAATCGGAACCCGCCGCAACATTGAGAAAATTTCACAGATAATTATAAACGTAGTCGGAGTCATTCACCAGGTCAACAAAATTACAGATCAAACAGTTATGACAATCAAAACTCTAGGGACCGACACAGAAATAATTATAACCAAAATCAATCAAATTACCAAAACAAATCTAGGTCAGATTACCGACATCGATCACAATATCCATCAAACTCTTCCAACAAATATCGATCATCATCCAACGATGGCCGGTCACAGGAACGACAAAGTAACTATAGAAACAAATCTTATAGAGATAGCAATAGGCAAAATAGTAGGGATAGACAGAGCAACGCTCCCCCAAGATCAGATAATCGATATCGTGATAGAAGTAGAGATCAGGATCGTGATAGGACAACTACTAGACAAAGCAAAGCTACTCATTCAAAAGATAGCAGTGATGGGCGAAGCCCTCGAGTCCACTTTACCAGCGGAACTCCCGGAGGCTATTACAACGAGGACAACTACAACGACAAGTATTTAAACTAGATAGGTCTCCGTTCATAAACACTACTAACATCAAAGCAAGTTATTCACATATTTATATTAATTTATATCAATCCGTCGGAGACAAAAAAAGAGATAACGGTTAAGAAACACAGTTTTTATTGGACACAGGAGCATCAAGCTCTATAATTAATTACCACACTTACATTGAACTGTGCAAAACACAACACATTGAGGTGAAAGCTTCGAAAAATCATACTTTGGCGGTTAATGGTGAGAAACTGAAACCGGTAGGTCAAATAACTTTTAAAACTTCCTTCGACATTGAAGGAAAGTATCAAATGGAAGTTACTGCATGGGTTTCAGCCAAAGATGGCGGTTAGCCGAACTTGTTGGGAATGGATTTCCTGGAATCTACTGTAAAATCCATTGACATAAACACTCTAAAAATTGACTTGAAAACTTACCCTGAAGTAGCCGTCAAACTATCTAGGTACTAAACCAAAAGCTATCCGTACGTTAGTTCCTACAAAATTGTAACTCTTGATCAGCAGCTACCATTAGCACCAAAATCAACTCGCGTTATATCAATTAGACCACCAAAGGAATTTTTCAGAAAAGAAACCTCTTTTGTAATGGAAGTGAACTGCAAGCTCAAGGTATTTACACTTACAATGTTCAGTGTTTTAGAAAAAAAAGAACTACCAATAATGCTAAACAATCCTCAAAACAACAAGGTTGTCATTCAAAAGTGTCCTTTCGGGCACACTTTGGAAGACATTGAAAATATACAAGACACGGAATATTCTGTAGCTGACAACGTTGCATTCATAAACCACCTAATGAACAGTGACATTAATTGGGATCAAATATTCCATGTTAGTGAAAAACAAAGTCCAAAATTTTCAAAAATTCACAATTTCTTTGAAACCAACAAAACCCCTGAAAAACAAAAGGAAACAGAAAAGCACAAAAGACAGCAAGATTTTACCAAACACTACGAACTGCAAACAGACTTTAGCGAAACCTTAAGGATCTTAAGCCGCAATTAGAAACAACTGATGGGAACATCAGAACCGTTGAATTTCCCATTGAAAAAAATTAACAGATTTGACAAAACCGATGAAACGTTTCTCAAAAAATTCGATTTCAGTCAAGCTGACATCAATGACGAAAACTTAGACAAATTACTGAGAACTCTAATTAAAAATAAGGACGTTTATTCTCAACACAATTACGATGTTGGAAAGATAAAGCAAAAAGTTCATGTCAAACTTTTACCAAATTCAACTTTAACAAAACAGAGACCGTCCAAAGTACCATTACATTATCAGGAAAAACTAGAAAACTTTTTGGAACAACTGTGTAAAACAGGTATAATCCGGGAAATGGGTAATGATAAAGAAATGGGTTCATAATTTATTAATCCATTCATAATCTTACCCCAGGGGAACACAGTAAAACTGCTTATAGACGCCCGATATTTGAATTCAATAACAGATCTTAGCCAATATTCATGGCCACTCGAACCAATCGGAAGCCTGTTAACTAGACTTAAACATAATTTCTTCACAACCAGTGATCTTTTTTCAGCTTATAACCAAGTGCCTCTAACTGAGGAAACCAAACAGCCGGTAAATTTTGTAATTGGTCCAAAACAATACACATTTGAACGCGGAATTTCTGGATTATGCGTTCTACCTAATTTCTTCAGCCGTATAATGACAATTCATTTTGCACCATTAATCAGAAAAAAACAAGCTATAACGTACTTTGATGACATTCTCATGCAAGCACAAGATAAAACCGAAATGTTTGAAATAATTGAGTACCATGAACTCTAAAGGAAATCAGGGTTAAAACATCAAATTGAAAAGACTAAATTTTTCTTTAGGAAAGTACAGTTATTAGGACACGTAGTAGGTAAAGATGGAATACAGCCAGTCAAGAAGCGAATAGCAGATTTAAAATCATTCAAGTCGCCTGAAAACCAATGTGATGTCATGAGAGTTCTAGGTTGACTAGGATTCTACAGCATGTACATCAAAAATTTGCACGTTGACTGCGAACCATTTTATGACCTAACCCTCACAGAAACGAAGTTTGTATGGACAACGGAACACGAAAAATTGTTTAATGACATTAAAGACAGATTATCGAAGATACTATCTTAGCAATACCTGATATTAAACACCTTTTCCACGTGCATGTAGACGCTTCTTCCATAGGAGTAGGCTCAATTCTCGTCCAGAAATTTCCAGAAAGGAAACGAATAGTGTCATTTTAACTCTAGAATTTACACTAAAGAGGAACAAAAAATGAGCACCACAGCACGCGAACTTTGCGGTGTAATATCTGCTTTACAAACGTATGAGCATTACTTAATTGGTTCTCCCCATCCCTATACGTGTACACAGACCATAAGCCTTTAATGTACCTATGGGGTAGAAGAGGAAAACTCTCTCACAGGTTTTTCAGATACCAGTTAGTAATTTCTCAATTTCATAACTTGAAAATTATCTGGACCGAAGGAAAAAACTTAGCTTTTCCAGACATCCTAAGTCGTAATGCAAAAATTAAAGACCTTGACAAGTTTCAACCTAAACACAAAAAGATACCAAAAGACATTAGTTTTTACGACGAGCACGGTAACGAGAAAAAACACTTCATTTTGCGTGATAATGAAAAGGGACCAGCAGATGATTTTTTCCCAGTCTTAAAACAAAGCATAACAGGTGTCGACAAATTTATTTTCAAAAACGACAAAATGATAAAGCAAAAGCACGTTAACTATCAAAACAGACTGTGTTCAATAAATAATATTTCCAAAGATTTCTCGTATGGTTCATCAATTAACCACTACAGACGTCACCGCGAAATTGAAATAACCCCTGTATCAGAACAGGAGGAGGACGAAATGTCTGACAACTATACAGAAATCCCTTTCTACCAGGAAGAGGAGACATCCGAACAATATTTTGACCCTATTTCGGAGTTCGAGCTGTTCAATGAGAACCAGCCGCCGGACTTAAATTTTGATGAACTCTACATTAATCAAACTAATATAACTGACTCGGAGTATAGGTTCCCATTAGAATACGAAAAAGTTTTTCTCGTGAAAAATAGTACATGTATAGATGAAACCGAATTAGCTAACAAATTTCCCGAAAACCCAAAAATTAAAGATGCAAGAGAACTCATCGATAAACTTACAAACTTCTCTAAAGAAGCTGATTTAAAAACATCGGTAATTTGTCAAGAACAATTAAAAGACCCTGTGATACAACAAATTCGCCAATTAAGGACTAACAATACCCAAGATGAAAAGAAAATTGAATTCCGGCAATCTAAAGCCATAATGTCGTACATTAATAATTTTGAAAAGTTGAGTTTTGAACGGAACATCTTATGTATTCAACAACAAACAGACGAACCAGATATTGAAAATTTAAAAATTTGTGTACCATTGTCATTGTTCTTTAAAGCATTTCAGTTAGCTCATTGTGAATTGTCAGGATATGTGGGATTAGATAAAACACTTGCCAACGTAAAAAATTTTTTTATTGGCCCGAAATGTATAAATGGATTGAAAACTTGATTGCTGATTGTCTTGATTGCCAAAAAATAAACAAAAACGAGGGACATCCACGAAGCACCTCTTGAAAAATGAACTGATACAGTCCCATTCCCCTTTCATACAGTTCACATTCATCACAAGGGACCTTTAAATCCTTCATCGAACGGTAAACATCATTGCCTAATCATGGTCGATTCATTTTCACGTTTCACTCAGGTATACCCTGTACGTTCCGCAGATGCTGTAGGTACCATAAAAGCTTTAGAAAAATTTATTTTGTCATTTGGAATACCACAAAAACTTTTGTACGATAAGGGTGCGGCATTCATGAACCAAGATTTTACGAGTTATATTAATGAACTAGGCATAACACCAGCACCTCGAACTGCTTATTCATCTTGGACTAATGGTAAAGTCGATATCCAAAACAAACATCTAGAAGCACATTTCAGAATTTTTCTAGAACAAGTTCGAGGTAAATGGGATGAGTTGGCACTCAAATTTGCTTTTTCTCATAACACGGTTTCAAATGCTAGTACTGGAATCTCACCATGAAATTGTGTTCGGACAAAAACCACAGATACCTCAGTCAATTAAGTTAGGACTCCTACGAAATTCACAACTCACATGCTCCTCTGAGTTTTGTAAAGACCTGCCCCTTCACAGGCATACCTTGCAAACTTCGAAAAACGCACAAATTGACAAGCTCCTAAAAACTACCATAAACAATTCATTGCTCATGCGAGAAAACCAATTTAAACAAATATACAATAACGCCTATGAAAAGAACTTAGAAAATAATAACCGCGCACATAAAAACAGGAATAAACACAAGTAAGGTATGCCACTGGAAATTGGACAAAAAGTTTTAATAGAAAATCATCAAATTGAGTTAGGAACGTCAAAAAAACTACACGAGCTAAGATCAGGCCCTTACGCTGTAGCTAAAAAAATAATCAATGTCAACTATGAAATAGCTTTAGATAACAACCCGGCTACCAGAAAAGTTGCTCAGAGGAATCACCTAGTGGAGTACTACCCAGCTACTGAAACTATACCAGAGTTAATCCTAAAATATGGTATAGATAAAAATAACTGCGACACATTTTATAAAAACTTGATGACTGGCCAAATGAATAAACTCAACTGTCCTTTGACTAAATTCTCTTTTCAAGGACCAACTAACACCGAATATTTCCCAGTGGAGAATTTCATAAGATGAGATCCACCTGTGCAGAACCTTGACGCTAATCGAACTCTTAACGATTTTGACTCTGGATTTAACGAAGAACGTTCAAGTGGCCGTGACAACCACCCGCCAGTTCCATTATTTTTGCCCAGTGACAGTAGAACAAGGAGCTCAACTTCTTGCCCTCTGAACGATTCTAGAATACCTCTAGACCCGAATTTAAGTCCTCTCCGCCCTAATAGATCGGAACAAGGACCTCCTAATTTACAAAAATCAGAAAATAATAAAAATAAAAGGCGAACTTCTAGTCGCTCGAATAAGCCGCCATCACGTTATCAAGCCGGATTTACTAAACTTTGGTTTAGGTACCAAAAACCCAGTCAACATTTACTGGAGGTGCCTATTACTACAACTCTTAGCCTTAACCTCCGGCTTGAAACGCTAGGAAAAAGAACAGGATAAAAATATATGCCTGTTTTGAAAAACTCTATTTTTCTTTTTTAGTTATAAGTCTTTCCTAATTTGTACTCCTTTTATAGTTATTAACTCTACTGAACCTCTCCTTGACAATATAAAAGATGTATCTAACAAACTTAGGGTAATTAATAATGACTGTTCTAAAATGAAAGAAAACAAAATGTATGCTCTAACACAAATTCTCCTTGCAAAATCACACCCGAAAACATTCAGATGGTTGATACACATGTAACACTTTATCAGCGGTCTTATCGGACCTTTGTCAAAGCTCTTATGTGCAAAGTCACTGCGATACTCATTCGTTATAATTTTGGTATGTTTTCTCATTCATCAATTTTACACAACGCTCAAATAATAACATACGATATTATTGTTTCGCCTGAACAATGTTTAAGTGCTAAAAAAACTGGAAAAATTATTGTCACAGAGTTGGATGATGATGATATGGAAATTGACATAAAACATGGAATGAAAACCGTCTCCTATAAAAACCAGGGAGTTGATCTTGAAGGTGACTCATCAACATCTTGTGCTAATCGTGGTCAAATTAAACAGTTTTCTTTTGAAACCCTGATGCAAGAAACCGTACTCGATATTGATCTTAATGACAGAACTGTCTATAAGAGTCAAGGACTGAAAATTCCTTGTGCCCTCTCTGAAGGGGGGTGTCATTCGACATCACTCGACCCCTCTGCATACAATTGGGAGGCACCGGAAAATTGTATAGTTACTAAAAGATTTTCAAAAAATGCTAAAATGCTGAAACATGAAAACGAACTTGGTAACGTACAGTATTTCATAGTGAGTGATGAAAACCGGAGACGCCCTATGAAGGTCCAGGAACGTATTCTCCTGCTGAAATCGATATAAAAGTTAGAGTAGTTAATGAAAAAGAAAAGATGTGTGGAAAACTTGAGTTTATTTACAGAACAAATTTCGATTCTTTATATGTTTCTTATACAGGCGGATTTAATATGAAGACTAGCAAACCTTATAAGTCAAAAACTCAACAATTTTTTCATAAACTTCGTATTGTGTCTGACAACAGCCGAAGTGTAAATGGGTTTAACAGGAAGCCTTCAAATGACCAGATTCGAACATCCGACAATGGTTTTGTTGCATGGAAACACTTAGACAAAGACAGGTTAGACTATGATCTTAACCTTGCGGTAAAAATGGATTTTGTCATATATCATAATTACATGCAAATAAAACAAGCATGGAAAGTATTGGTCATAGAGGAATGCGAACTTGATCGAACTCAAAAACAAATGATACTTGTGCAGGCTATCCATAATAATTGTTTAGCTCTATATATGTTAACTGGCAACCGCTCGATGTTCTTAGACACAGATGGCAGCATAGGTTGGCTGTACCACTGTCCAAAACGAAACTCACCACTTAAGAATCTTGATCAGTGTTTTGATAGGATCCCTATTCACTATGATGATAGGACAATGTTCGTCGATCCAATTACTCGACAAACCTATCCATTTGCTAACGAAGTAAATTGTATTGGAGGCTACAAAAATGCCTACCAGTTAGATATTGATAATGATAATTCATGGTACCATTTGATGCCAGCACCTGTTCCTTTACAACCGCCAAAAATATTTTCTTCAAGAGTTGTTAGTTTTGTTTCAAAATTTACCGGTTACGAAACACAACGTGACGGAATTTACACACCAAATCAATTAAAATCTTTTTGGGACAATATCTTGCATTCGGAAGCATCAAAATCAGTTTTGACAAAACCAAAAATTTCAAGAGAAGTTCTAGAAGGAAGAAGTATAGACTACTCTCAAAGGGATATTTATGCGTCCGCGATGGGCATAAGTAGAAAAATTTATCTAGACTCTCTACTCTCACCTACATTTTTTACCGAGCAGTTCAAAGGCACTTCTAGAATTATCACTTTCTATTTGGAAAAAATTGGAGTTTATTTTGTTTGTTTCTTGTGCATAACATTCCTTACTGATGTAATTGTAACTATCATTAGAGCTTTCGAAATCCACAAAATATCCAACAAAGCAATGGGTTTTTGGAAATTTCTATTAGGAGCAACTTAAAATCTTTGTATTTTATCGTTCTTTACACTGGTATTTTCTAACGAAACCACAACGTCGGCTCCACAAAACACCAATAATTTTTTACCGCTTAGTAATTATCAACCCTACAGCACAATAAAAAAAATTACAAATGCGTTGAGGATCAACCAAGAGAAACTAAAATTGATGAGCATTGTCATACTGAAAATAATGAAATAACATACCCGAATCTCGAGTCACATCAACCACAACCACAAAATGAGGCTGTCCTTCGAAGTGTGGTGGCACCCCTTTAAAGCTGTGACTAAGACAAAAAAATCATCCTTTTATAAAAAAAAATTAAATTGTCTCAACAATCATAAAAATTATATGTATTAGACCCTGTAAATTAGTTAATATCTTGTTTAGATACACCTCAAGAATGTTATGTTATGCAGCCCAAATTCATTAAACAGCCTAACGCTTCATTCATTCGATTTGGACAATACACCGGACAAATCTTATCATCAAGTATTTCTACTTTAGGAACTGCTGTAACTATTAGAGTTGCATCTTTCTATTTCAGAGACATTATTGATCTGGACGTACCGCATTCAAATTTTCAATATTTCGCGTTGTTAAGAGCACTGATCGATAACACTATTACTTTTGTAAATATTTGAATCGAAATCAAAATTGTTTCAAAGCGCCTGAAGAAAAATCTTAGTAGATTTTGAATTCCCTTGTTAATTCAACATTGAGAGAAATGTTCGGAATTTCTTTCTTTTTATTTCTTATAATCCAATTTCAACTGTTTAATCGCAATTATGTCTATCTAGCTATTGCCTGCACTCTTCTCGAACTCCGATTTTGCTGCAGGGAATCCGATTGATAGATGATCTATAAATATTAATCGCTGTCAATAATCCTACTTTCAGAAATAATTGGCACCTTTATATCATCTATTTTTACAAATAAGCATACGTCCATACACAGATATGAAATCAAAAAAACAAAATAAATATTAACTAAAACGCCTCCATTAATGTACTTTTCATTTCAAGATCGACTTGTTACAATCTATCAAATAAAGAAAACATTTGAAGAAAATCACGGAGACATTTTCCCTCAAATTATTATTAAATTCATGTTTTGGGACACTTGGGAAAACGAGAGTGTCATTTTAACCCCTCATTCGTTGTATTGGAACTTTTTCTTAAATTTAGCACAATTTGATCCTAATAGTTTGCCTAATGAACTAGACCAGCAAACATGATTCGTTTAACTAATAGAAACTTACAAGTCAGAATCGGAAATCAAAATTTTGAGCTTTTAGCCGTATACAATGTTTCTGCTATAAGTACAATGACTTTCGTGAAAAAACCTATGACAAATATTTACATACTTTTAACTATCTTCATTACCCATCACCAATTTGCCGAATTCACCATTTTTCTAGCTTAAAAACAGAACTCGATATTTCAAGTTCAACATCCAATCTACATTGCTTAAGTACCTTTCCAAACTATGATATTTGCTGTCAAATTTATAGAGTTGCACAAAATTCAACGACCTTTCGATGCATACACCACTCCTGTCCCTACCATGCTAGTAACACTCAAATAGATCCAAAGTGAAAAATTTTGTGTAAAAAGTTTTAACCCTCTCTCAGTCCATTGGAAATTCTTCCTCTTTATTCTAGAAAACCCAAACTGTGTACCTCACAATAATTATTTTGACCTGCCAAAAACTGATTCTTGTCAAAACGATTCAATCAGTAACGAGTTGGAAACATTTAACAATTAAAAACAATAATGATATTCTGATATTCTCATACCAGAATTGCCTTGTACAAATTCAATATTTTGAAAAATCATTTGTCTTGACAAAATGTAACAGAGTAATCCCACAACTAATACTCCATTTTGAATATTTAAACACTTGGACTGATGGCAGTATTACCTTAACACCATCTTCCCCCTATTGGACATTTTTTATAAATATATCCGAAGCTTTAAATGGCTCTAAAATCCCTTTTAATTTAGATCTTCTGCAATGCTGTTCCATTTTGGTGAGCGCCTAGTCAAAGTAGAGTCCCTTGAGAGATCGTTGAAACTTCCATCGCAGAGATTACACCCTGTGTAATAATCCAATATACAGACTACGAACGTGGATGCGAGGGTTCTACTCGAGTCATCATGGGATTGATGCACTGGGAATTCTTTATAGCACTCATTGATATCAAAGAACACTTCCCAGTCAACTTGGACGCTCTTCAGTAAAGTATTTCAGTTTACAGAAAAAACTTTTTTCCCTTTGATTTTTTTTTGCCAGCTCATTTTTTTCTTCTTCTTTTCAATCTCCCTTTCTGTTAATTCATCTATATTCAAATAAGTTTGTTACTTCTTCATCGTTTTTTTTGAAATGTTAAAAACAGTGGTTTTGTTCGTTGGTAAGGAAAAAGTTAAAATTGTTAACGTAGAAAGATGGTTTACTATTTGTTACATACAGTATAAAGTCTGTATCAAAATAACTTATTTGTTCCTAAGCACAGGTTCCATTAATCATTATTACCTTTATCCAAACGAGAAACACTGGAATTTCAATTATTCTATTGCAGATTTAAATGTAACTATCCCCAATGAACTTGAACACCATGGATTAGAAGTCTCATACCCAAATATTTCCGATTTATCCATATAATGGGAAACATTTTGAAAATATTCTCTCAGCAACCAAAAAAATGCCTCAACCCCAAAAATCGATGCCCTAATTGTTACTTCCCTTGCCGTTAATTTAAAAAATTGCACAAAAACCCAGACGGTCAGCCTTCGCATTTTGCTTGCATCCAGTGTCGAAATGAGCTATTTAAATATTGGAACCAACCTAATTGCCCCATTTGCGTAATTCCCATTTATACAGTCAGTAACTGCCATTATTTTCAGTGTGATTCATGTCAAGAAATCAAAAAGTTATCCACCTGCCACAGCCACTTCAAGGACTTACACCCTAAAAAATCAATTTGTTTGCAGTGTATGACCTTCACAACTTCAAAACGCCCTTTATGTAAACAAACAATTAATCCAAACAACCCGTGGTAAAACCCTCGATTCAAAACTACGTTCGCAAACTATTCAAAATGTTTACACCTACATTACTTGATTTTTTATTAATGGCCCTCTTGATTATTCTAGCAGCTTTTTCTTTCGTTTTAACCGTTTTCCTCGTAGTTGTAAATATTCATTTCAACTTCTTGATGTTCATAGTTGTATTAGTAATAGACCAAACAATAAAATTCCAAAATATTCAACAACCAACTCCTCCAACCGTACCAGCTTAAACATAATCCCCTCCAATGACACTCTTTCGAAAATGAATACTATTGACAAAGAAACCAATACTGAAGAATCCAAACCGGTCACATTAATTTGCCTGTGCTGCAAACGCGAAACGATTGTTTTCAAAAAATTACATGAAAACTTCCCAGACGAAATACCCCACGTGATGTGTATGCTCTGTTATCAATATGTTATAAAAAATATGGGTTATGATTTTTGCCCTAAATGCTCTAGATTTAATGTTATCTTTTAAATCTTTAACTGGTTTCAATGTGATATTTGCTAACAAACAAGATTTCAATACTTGGTTGCGAAAACGTTTCATCACAGTGATCATAGGCCCGTCAGCTTTTGTAAATTTTGCGTAAAAGATTATAATTCATGCCCTCTTTGCGAAAAAATTATCACATAATCTAAAATGCGTCCAAAAACTTCCAAAATTTTAATTCCTTTCCTGGTTTTACTTCTAATGCACTCGATATCCCTAGTTCAATTCAGTTCATGTTCGCGCAAAACCGTTATTGTGGAAAAACTACACAAACAATCCCCCAAAGAAAATCCTAACTATGTATGTATTCCTTGCAGAAAGGCCCTTTTTTAAAGATACCCAAAACCTAAATGTCCCATCTGTCTTCGACCTTGTCTTCCTGTCCAGATCACATCCTACTTCCGATGCAATTTATGCAAAAAATGAAAACAGAATTAGGAGTAACAATACACCCACATTTTTCCCAACATGAGGATCATCGATTCTGTGGAGTATGTATAAATAAGCAGAAAACATGTCCCATTTGCAAAAATTTTTTAGACGACGTTGTCTAATAAACCAAAAAGAACTCAAGTCCAATTGATCTTTGTTCACCTTTTTCACTATTTCCTCGGGAAGGGGTTACCTCAGCTTTCTCCAGCTTGCCCTCCTTAGCTTTTGAATTTAAATAATTTGGAATGTCTAGCCAAAACTTCATCCAATTAATAAGCTCCTTTATGGCTATTTCCATAGCCATCCTAATCCTATGCGCCATATTTCAAATTCTGCTTCCCTTCCTTGAAAAGGGAATAAAATTTATCTTATGGGCTTATTTTTACGGTGGAACAATAGCTTGATTATTGAAATTTTCAGCTCAGCAAGGTTGTCTCCCCAGCTGCACGGGTCGTTGAAGACTCACAACTCCGGGCAGCAGAGAAAGACGTACTTGTGCCAAGGCTGCCCGCCTGGCATAAGTTTAAAATTTTTTCTATTATTCCCCTTCCTTCATTAAATAAACTTTGCAGTTAGCAAAACAAAAAAACTTTTCTACCAAACTTTAATAACAAATGCATTTAGCATTATAATTTTTGAAAAAAAGCAGTTAGCAACAAAACCTTGCAAAAACATCTTTATATTATAATACTTTATTATATTAGCAATACATTTGCAAACACGAAAAGAAGCCATAATGTGTGATATTGATGACACAGGCTAACCAAAACCAATACATTTTAGATCATTAACAAGGAAACACTCACAATGACTGCCAGACCCACACTCGCAAGCGTGGTAATCCCCAGTCAACATCAACAAATGACAACACAACAGGAACAAACACAAATCCATTCTTCTCAGCCGCCTATTTTCTCAAAGCCTCCATTTAAATTATTTAAATAAAAAGAAAAAAAGAAGAGGCAGAAACAAAAAAGCTAATAAAGTCACTGATCTCTAAGCACGAGAAGACCCCAGAGTCATACGATGACAATCGAGACGTCCAGGAAGTCCATATTCATGACAATGAATAAATGTGGATCAAAAGTAACTTTAGTCAGATGAAGCTAACGTGAACCTTCAACTGCTAAAACTCATCTATCATGAAGCCGATCCATTTTCAATATAGAAACTTAAAATTTTACACTGCGACTTGCAAATCTCTTTTGCGATTAACGTTTTACAACCACCGTTCATCTTACCACCAGAATTTTTTGACTAACAAGGTCACCGCCCGTTGCGAATCTTTTTTTACCAATTGCAATTTGCCACTTTATATACAAACGACATTATCGCCATTTGCGATCCATTTTATATACAAACGACAGTATCGCCGATTGCGATCAACTTTATATACAATTGACATTATCGCCATTTGCGATCAATTTTATATACAAACGACATTATTGCCATTTGCGATCAACTTTATATACAAACGACACTATCGCCATTTGCGATCAACTTTATACACAAATGACAGTATCGCCTTTTGCAATCTTGTTTCTTTATAGCTGTCTGAACTTGTCTTGACACAAGGCTCACTGACATTGTAATAGCTTACTCATATGACCCAAGCGCAATTAAATTATATATGATGCAGTATATTTCTTTTCTGTTAATCATTTTCTTTTCTATCTTAAAAACGGGGTGAGCTGTAGTATTACGAGAGCCGTTACAACTGAATGGATAATTAATCCCGCATTAGAGAGAACGTATTTAGGCGTTAATTAACCATTGTTTCACTACACGCTAAACAAATTAACGCTCGTTAAGACTACCAGTACACAAGTATTTAAACAACTCAGTTCGACTTTTTTAAATAACACAACTTTAGGCCAGGATCTCCTCGCTTATATCCAGGATAGAAAAATTACGTTGTTCAGTGTAGGCGGCCTGTATAACCACACTTTCTTTTGATTTAAATTACTTCTGCATTTGACAGTTGCAATGCAGATCTCTTCCCCCAAGTTCAATAAAGATGAAGGAGATTTCTTCAGGGGAAAAGACAATGGAGTCTCTAATAAAGCCCCCAAGAAAACCATAATTGTTGCGGTTTTAGAAGAGGGGGTAAGCAGAAAACAGGCGCCTACGAGATCAATAATTGATGCTCTCAGCTTTTTAGATTTTTTTTGGAGTTTCAATAATTTTTCCGTGAGATTAAAAAGAGTTAATTCTCTTGCCTTCTCGGCCAATAGGAAAATTAGGAAGCACCTGACTATGAACGTGAGTTTGTGATTCGCTCCCTATCGGCCCAAACTGAGCTGAGATGAATTTTTAAATTCTCTCAGCGAAGTGGGACGGATAAAAATCATAGAGACAGAAACTACAACCAGAAATCAGCAGCAAACAACTGCTTTCATTTTTTGATAACTAACTCTAAATTCAAAACAGAGATTGCATATAACTTTCAACTAGAAAATATGCGACTAAAGAATAAACAACTTAACCAACAATTTCTTCAGTAAATTTTATAAGTTTTTTTCCGTCTGAACTGAACTACTATCCGGCTAACAAGAAGAACTGAACAATCGCTACGCAGCTCATCTCGATATCTTAACAACGCAACTGGTAATTAGTAAGCTGTAATTTTATAAGACTTATAGCACAGACAGGTCTTAGGCATATATTTTTGCCTTCGATTTGTTATATCTTTTATCAAGTTAGACTGGCATACATAAAGAGATCCCGTATCGTGTGATCTG